>NC_137959.1:34927010-34958510 GCF_963924665.1 Micromys minutus | reverse complement strand
GAGAGAGAGAGAGAGAGAGGGAGGGAGGGAGGGAGGGAGGGAGGGAGGGAGAGAGGGAGGGAGAGAAAGAATATATATGTGCATATAAGTATAAATTCGAGAAAATCCAGAAGGAAAACATCAGATCCCTTGGAACTGGATTTACAAGCAGTTGTTAGACACCTCATGAGAGTGATGGGATTTGAACTCTGGTCCTCTGTAAAGGCAACACACACTTTAACTGCTGTACTGTCTGTCTCTCCAGCCCCCACAGCCACATTTCAATGTAAAACTCACTTTTCACTTTTTTTGCTGAAAGTGCAAGCTTGCTTCTGTCTTCCTGATGTTTACAGTTCTGTCCTTCATGTATTCATGGAAGTGAGATGAGAAATGGGGATAATTAGTATCATTCTCTATGATTCATCAAAGATAGATCTGTCCCAGGACACTGTGAGACTGTCAAGCAATACACAAAAATGAATAATTACCTCCAGTGATTGATAATATTTTTGCAATAGCTGACACTCTGCTAAGCACTCAGCCGGTTCCAACTGGTTCTGCTATGTAGTGTTGACAAAGACTCTCCTGTTCTTGTCTGGCCACACTTCACAAAATCACTGAGCTCTGATAGCCTTTGAGAGATCCTGTCAGACATCTACCTTCTATGATGTCCAAAACACCATCATTTTTTCCTGTATCTCTGGGTGTAGAAGTTTTCCCACTGTCCCTAAGAGGAATTTAACTTGGTGATAAGGTTTTGCTTAATTGTATTATTTTTCCTGGCAGTACTGAGGACTGAACCTAGGGCCTTACACATGCTAATCAAGAACACTATGACTGAGCTACAGACATGGCCTTTATATTACATATTGTTAACCTTTTGTTTCATATTTTATAATATAATTTCCACTTATTAGTACATATTTTATTTAGATAAATGCAGTTGCCTATTTTAACTTATATCCTAAAGGATATAAACAAATTACCCATACCTCATGTTTAGGAATTGTGATCTATGTGCATATACTTCTATTAAAACTCTATCTTAATTAATTTCAAGTTAGCATACAATGCACATAAAATAATGGGTTTCATGGTGACATTTTTATACATATATCTTTATATTTTTCTTACTTTTTCCCTTTAACTCCCATTTCTCTCTCCTTTCTTGTAAAATAGTTTCCTTTCTGTCTTTATGTCACAATAATTAATCCACTACCATCTTGGCTTGAACTATATCTTTTCAAAGTAGGACTACATGCTAGGGCTGGAAAGATGGCTCAGTAGTTAAGAGTACTTGCTACCATTACAGAGTACCTGGATTGGCCCCCAAAACCCATATGGAGGGTTAGAACAGTCCATAACTCCAGTTCTAGGGAATTCAGTCTCCTCTTCTGGCCACCTCAGGCACCAAGCACATATGCACTGCATTTACATACACACAGGCAAAACACTCAGAGACATTAAAATTAAAATGAGTGAAAAAGAAACTTATTCTTAATGAGGTGGTAGTGCATGCAGTAAGCAAATGTAATCTATTAAAATATCTTTCGTTACATTCAATCCATCAACTTCTAACTCATTGTCACTTAGTAATCTCTATCTTATATTAGGAAGTCTCCTGCTGTTGTGTAACAGACCACAGAGAAAAAATTTCCCATCTTGTAATGAAACTCAGCAAGCTATAGAATGTTGGAAAGAATATAAAATACCAGGATGTCCTAAGAAGTGAAGCACCCGCCCTGTAGGGAAACTCCTTAAGCTCAGAAAGTGAACAACAAAGGCTTCAGGAAGTCCCTGAAACTGATCAGATTTCCTAAGATGTTACTTTCTCAGCATAGATAAAGCAGTAAAAACTGTTGAGAGACTCTTAGACAACCCTGACTACAAGGAAGAGACACAGACAAGATGAGCTGTCTATAAGATCAGACCTCTCGGCTGCCAGAAAGAGATGCCCCTTAACCTTTTAAAGAGAAACCTTGCCAGCTTTTATGTTCTGTCACCCATGCTGGGGTGGAAATGTAATGATGCAGCTGTCTTTGGGTCATTTTTGCTTCTGTAAATAACCCCTTATCCATATTAATGTAAGCCATCCCAATAATCACCACTGAGTCACCAAGTTGGACTTGGTGGTGTCCTTACTTTAACCAGTCATCAGTTCATATGTCTATGAAAATTCTAAGAAATACAAGCAAACATTTTTCATCTCTGTCCCTATTCTTGAATTTTAGTTACGTTTTTCCTTCACCTTTGTACACTCAAAGTTTTCCTTTACACTAGGTTTAGAAACCTACACTGTGAATGTATGCATGACCTGTTTCAAAGTTCCCTTTAACAGTACACACCTGCTGTCAATCTTCCTGTTTCCACATTTGTTTTTTAGGACAGTGGTTCTCAGCCTTTCTGCTGCTGTGACCCTTCAAAACTCATGTCGTTCATGTTGTGGTGACCCCCAACCATAAAAGTATTTCTGTCACTATTTCATAACTGTAAGTTTGCTATAGATATGAATTTTAATATAAATAAATGAAATGCAGGAGATTTAATATGGAGCCCTTGTAAAAGGGGTTACTCCCTCAGGTTGAAAACCTCTGCTCTAGCATATGATTCTACAGATTTCTAACTAGAACCCATAGACAACCAATGAATTAACTAATCTTTCCCAGCCCCCAAAGCATATTCATCCAGATAATAAGTTGCAGCTAAATATAAAAATTACTTTTAAATCCTTGACCAACTTTTATAATTTTTGATATTCATAAATTCTAAAGCAATTTCAACCACTTCACTCTCCTTTTTGAGGTATACAGCAGTTGGCTCATTAAATCATAAAATAATCAGAAAAAAAAATCTCTGTGACATGAGACCTCAATCAGAAGCTTTAAGGACTGAAGGACAACTCAGCTTTTCAGAGAAGCATCCTAAAAAATGGTCATCAACCCTCTTTAGAACTCTACTAATCTCACACCTGTATCCCACCCACATCTGCCTCTAGCCCCTTTACTAGATTTTCTTCCTACTTCACAGATGATCTGGTCCATAGAGAGTCTTTTAGTGGTTTACACTGTCTGTAGCTGAGGATGCTACTAAATCCTTTTTGGGGAACTCAGTATTAAGAGAAGCTCATCAATGCAAGCTCCAATAGCAACGTCAGTTTGTCAAAAATGAAGACAGAGTCATAGTCTCTTGCAGCCACATTTTGCTTAGCTTCAAATCTGTTAAGAATTTGAGTAGAAAATAGAGTTCCCGTTTAAGATTTCTTAAGATCTCTCTCTCTCTCTCTCTCTCTCTCTCTCTCTCTCTCTCTCTCTCTCTCTCTCTCTCTCTCTCTCCCCCCTCTCTCTCTCTCCCTCTTCCTCACCCCTCCCCTTCTCCTTCTCCTCCTCCTCTTCTTCTTCTTCGTCTTCAGCTGCTGCTGCTTCTTCTTCTCTCTCCCTACTCCTCTCTCTGTCTCTCTGTCTTTCTGTCTCTCTATTTCTCTCTGTGGGGGTGCATGTTCATGTGTATGTAGCTGTACAGTGTAGCAGTTATTCCCAGTGTATAGAAACCAGTCGTCAATGTTAGTGTGTTCCTCAGTAACTCCCCACCTGTACTGGCTGGTTTTGTGTCAACTAGACACAAGCTGGAGCTATCACAGAGAAAGTAGCCTCCATTGAGGAAATGCCTCCATGAGATCCAGCTGTAAGGTATTTTCTCAACTAGTGATCAAGGGAGGAGGGCCCAGCCCATTGTGGGTGGTGCCATCCCTGGGCTGGTACTCTTGGGTTCTGTAAGAAAGCAAGCTGAGCAAGCCAGGAGAAGCAAGCCAGTAAGCAGCATCCCTCCATGGCCTCTGCACCAGCTCCTGCTTCCTGACCTGCTTGAGTTCCAGTCCTGACTTCCTCTGGTGATAAACAACAATGTGGAAGTGTAAGCTGAATAAACCCTTTCCTCCCCAACTTGCTTCTTGGTCATGATGTTTGTGCAGGAATAGAAACCCTGACTAAGATACTACCATCTTTTTGAGACAGTGTCTCTCACTGAACCTGGAATTCACCAACTAGGCTAGACTAGCCTACCAACAAACTCCAGTGAGCCATTTCTATCTGCACCTGCCACCCAGCATTACACCAACATGCCCAGGCTTCATGTGGGTACCCAAGTCATGCCCAGTTATCTCCTGAGCTGTCTTCCCAGCCCAGATTCCTTAATTTCTTTAATGTCTCACACACACACACACACACACACACACACACACACACACACACACACATGCGCAAATGCCCACAGAAACAAGAAAGGAACATCAGAGCTCCTGAAGCAGGAATTATAGGTTCCCAACATGGGTACTAGGAACCACAATCCAGCCCTCTGCAAGAGCAGCAAGTGATCTTAACAACTGGACCATCTCTCCAGCCCCACTTGAGAATATTTTATCCTCCCTAAGATGGTTTTGGGTCCATTAGCATCTCTCCCCTATCCACTCTTTTCGCCAGCTCTAGGCAACCGCCAATATATTTTCTAACTCTGCAGATCTGTCTTTTGTAGAGATTTTGTATATAAGATTATATAGTATGTGATTCTTTGGTGACAGACTCCTTTAACCTTTTAGGCTTAATTGAGCTGTAACATATACCCTTGCTTTATTTATTTTAATGCTGAAATTCTCATCTCCTGGATATGCCCAGTTTCATACAGACTTCAGTGACCGGGTTGTTTGCATTTTAAAAGGGAACTAGGTATGGGTTGCATGTGGACAAGTATCTTCATTTCTCTTGAATAGCCACATACACAGTAGTTAAATTGTTGGGTCTTGTGGCAACTTCATTTTAAAGACTTATGAACCTGTTTTCGTAACCTGGCATGTCATTCTATATTCCCACCAGCAATGTATGTTAGTCCATATTCTTGCCGACACCTCTCATAACTAGTCCTGAGGTCTAACCCTTTGGGTTGATGGTTGTGTAATAGTATATCATTTGGCTTTCTCCATGTTATTCTATCAACAACACTGAGCATCTTTTCCTGACGTGGTCAGTCCTTTGTATTTACTTTGTGCTTACTTACTTCTATACTGTATTTTCACAATTGTTTTTACACTTCAATTTAAAGATATTTTGTATTAAGGACATTCATTGATTAAGTGTATGACTGTCAAATATGTTTGACATTATTCAGTTCGTCTTTCTTGACTGTGCTCTTGAGACACAGAAGTACCACTCTGAAGCAGTTCAACTCCTCTTGCCCGTGTTTTTAGTATCATTATTGGGGTTATTGCTTAATCCAAAGTCAGGAAGAGTTTTAATTTTTTTGCTCTAAGTATGTTATAGTTTCAGCTCTCACATTTAGTTTTGGGACCCATTTTATGATTTGTGTATGGTATGAGGTAAGGATTCAAATTAATTATTTCACATACGAATACACAGTTGTCTAACTATTTCTTGAATATATTATTCTTTTTCCATTGAGGGTCCAGGAAAATGGCTTGGTGAGTAAAGTACTTACTGTGTAAGCCTGAGAACTGGGTTCAGATCCTTAGAACACACATAAAGATGTAGATGTGGACATCTCCCCATAATCGCAGTGCAAGGGAAGTGGAAACAGGGACACCCTCGCCCCCCCCCCAGAGCAAACTTGCTAGCCAGACTATCTGAAATAACCAGCTCTAGGTTCGGCCGAAGACTCTGCCTCAAAGTGGAAAACAATTGATTAAAAAAAAAGAAGAGGAAGATATTAACCCCAGGCCTCCATACACATGTGTGCACTCATACACATAAGATACACATGTGTCCACATGCACACACACCAAATATACACATGCAAAAACTAGAACCATAAAAAAATTTAAAAACTGTCAATTCTTATTCCATCTTGGATTTTTTTTTTTTTTTTTTTTGTTTTGTTTTGTTTTGAAGGATGTTTTTGGCTTTCTGGGCTCTCCTACATTTCCATATGAATTTTAGGACAAAAGAAATCAGCTGGAAGTTTGGTGACTATTCTTCATGAAATATATATATATATATATATGAATATACACATATATATGGCTGGATCATCATTTTAATAATAGTTAATCTAAGCAACAAACATGGATAAAGTTTTTATTTATCTGGATCCTCTTTAATTTCTTTTAGCAATGTCCTATGTATTTTATTTGATTTTTTTATTGGTTTGGGACCTTGGAAGGAGTTGTTCTTTTCAGTGTCTGTGTCTATGTGTATGTGTGTGTCCATTTACTAGTAATCAGACCCAGAACCTTACACACACTAGCCAAGCCCTCTAACACTGACCAACTCCCCAACTCGTATTTCAAGCATAAATCATTTACACTTCCTTTTGTAATTTATTCTTAAGTATTTATTCTTTTGACTTGATTATAATTATATTTTATTGTACTATGTTTTTTCAGTATATAGTTCACAGTACTGCTCGTGCTCAGATGTATAAATATGTGCCTTTCTCCTTGGCCTTACATTCTGTAACCTGGATGATCTTGTACTCACCTGCTTCATAAGTTTATCACTAGTCTTCACAAAAATGGAGCACAAACAACATCGATCAGCATTCTTATAGATGATGCCAGAAAGAGGAGAGAAAGATTCTGACATGTGTAGGAATGGAGAGAAAAAATTATAAGCAGAGAGAAGGTAGAGAAGAAACAGATAACTCAGGTTCTGATCTAGCATATGTCCTTCATAGCCTTTCTCTCCACACCCTTAGCAGATTATTCCTCCCATCACTTATTAGCAAGCATCAGTTTTACCTACTCGGGGGTCACTTGTCATCAGCCTGTCATTCAAAAAGTCCTAAAGTCATTGTTTCATAAGGCCCTATGCAACTCGCTTTTCTCTCTTTCTCTCTTTTTTTAGTTAGTTAGTTAGTTAGTTAGTTAGTTAGTTAGTTGAGACATGGTTTCTCTGTGTGGGCTTTGCTATCCTAGAACTCATTCTGTAGACCCAGCTAGCCTCTGCCTCTTGGGTGCTGGAATTAAAGATGTGCACCACTACTGCATGACAAAAGACTTGTAATTTGTTTGGGTTTTTTGTTTTTTGATTGGTTTGGTTTGGTTGCCTTTGCTTTTGCTCCCCCCACACTCCCCTCCCACACACACACCAAGACAGGGTCTCATTATGTGGCTCTGGCTGTCCTGGAACTTGTTATATAGACCGATCCCACTTCAAACTCACAGAGATCCACCTGCCTCTGACTCCCAAGTGCTGGGATTAAAGGCTTGTGCCACCACGCCCATCCAGCTGTAATTCACTTTTCAAAAGCAAAAATTACATGGTTAGGAATTTGGTTTCAGAGGTAAAGGGCTTGCTGCACAAACAAGAAGCCCTGGATTCAGATTCCCAGTCCAAAAAGAAAAAGAAAGGGAAAGAAACGAAGGGAAAAGACATGGCAGTGCATGCCTATAATGGCAAGATGACAAGACTCCCTGGCAAGCCAGTCTTGCCGATCGGTGATGTCTGGGTCCAGAAACTGATATTGCTTTCAAAACTAAGGTAAAGAGCAATAGAGGAAGACACTGGACACAGATCTCTGACCTGCACATGCACGTGCATGGATGTGCATACCTTCACATGCACACATGTATAAGACCAAAACTACTTTTATCATAGGGAAACAGTTTTCTTCTTTTCACACTCTCTAAAAGGTCAAGTACAAGTGGTGCCTGAAGTGAGGTGAAATGGAAGAAATCATTAAACATTACGTAGGTCTAACCTACTTTTTAGAAGATTGCATTATGTGTCTGTGAGCGGCTGTGTGCACATGTGTGCAGTGCCCCCAGCGGCCAGAAGAGGGAGTCAGCTCCCCTGGAGCTGGAATTACAGGCATGAAGAGCTGCCTGCTGCCTAAACCCTTCACTTTTACTTGCTTCGGATTAAGGGGGATTTTGCATAGCAGAGTTGGTCGACCGATCTGTGGGGCGTGGCATAAGAGAAATGCCGACAATTAATGAATGCTCAGAGAGCAGGATCCAGGGTGAGAATTCAATCAAACTTTCATTCTCTTGGGTTTTATTTCCGGAATCTAGTTAGTCCCTCAGTTCAAAACTCCACAGTAGGGGACTGTGCACGGTAGTGACATCAAATCCAAGCACTGTCGTACTGAATTTCAACTGTTCCTTCCAGCGGCTTTAGGCTGCAGTATGCCAGGAAAGACGGCACCCCTCCAGTCGGAATCACAAACAAATCCTCCTGGCTAGATCCACTTCCGCACCGCACCGTGCAATGAACTTGAGTCCCTTGGAAAAGGGAAAACGTGCTACATTACAATTTCAAAAATAGCCAGAGATTGAAATTTAATGCACCAAAGAGCATGTTGTTTTGAAGCCTTTTGTCTAAAGGGCAAGTGCAGATAAATGGGAATTTTGAAGCCGCTGCGCCACATATAGGGATTTGTTTCCTGCACAAAACTCCAAAGAAAACAGTGCATTCAGATGGTAATGAAGAGAGGGCCTGGGTGTAGATAATAGTGTGTTAAACTTGGATGGGCTAATTGTGCGTTTTCATGTGAATCAGCCTCCTGCTAAGACTCATTAGGAATGCACATTAGAGACACAGACAAGAGTACCGCCTTTTAATCAAGTGCCTTATTTCTCACAACTATTAGTATTTTGAGCATTTCTGGTTAAGTGCAGTTTTTGGCTGAAACTTGATTGTGCAGCCTGGAAATCTGATTCTATTTCATCAAAGCTGCCAGAACATCACCACACAAGGGTGAACGGGAGGAAACCGGAGACTGGGGGAGTGGGCTAGAATAGGAATTGATCAATTTCTGTCTTTTCTCCTCACGAAATAAGCTGAGTTCTCACTTGGAATCCATACAAATCCCTTGGCAAAATATCAGTCTTACAGATGGGGCCAGGGAAGTGACTGCGGCGACCACAGCAGTGCTTAGGAGAGGTGTAAGGGGACGAGACAGAAAGCACGGGGAGCCCAATTCTCCAGCCACTGCCACAAATAGAGTGAATTCATATACAGAGTAATAGCATCTAGCACAGCAAAGAAAGACCCATAGGACTTTCATCAAGGAGCGGGAGAGCCACACATAATTAAGATCATTAAGAAATTTAAGTTGTGCTGGAGATAGGGACCTGTGGTTAGAGCACTTGCTGCTTTTGCAGAGGACATGAGTTCGATTCCCAGCACCCACATCGAGCAACTCACAACCACCTGTAACTCCAGCTCCAGGGGATCCAATGCCCTCTTCTGGCCTCCAAGGGTACACACACTCACATGCATATATCTACACAGAAACACCTTACAAAAATAAAATTAAACTTGAAACAAAGTAAATCTAAATGGCTAAGCCTTTAAATTCTGAACTTTCTTGCAAAAGAATTGTCTCTTTTTCCCCTCTGAGTTATATTATAAACATTTCTAAGAGACAAACACTTCAATCTGGCTGCATTTGATCCCACAGTATATTTATTCAAAGGTACATTTTTGTTAAGACTGCCAAAAAAATGATCTACCATAATACCTACATCTAAATACTTAAATCATATCTATAGGACTGTAGGTTACTGGCACATCCAACTCTCCTCCGCAGCATCCTATCTAGAGTAGATGATGAACCACAAGGAAGACACTACTGGTGGAGTGGTAAAGAGACATCAAGGCTGAAATCCTGATTTCTAGGGAAGAAAT
Source organism: Micromys minutus (assembly GCF_963924665.1). Lineage (NCBI taxonomy): Eukaryota > Metazoa > Chordata > Mammalia > Rodentia > Muridae > Micromys > Micromys minutus. Next base: position 34,948,896 of record NC_137959.1, on the reverse strand, counting down.
CGAGACAGGGTTCCTTCTCAGAGATCCTAGAGTAAAGGACAAGGATTGCCTCTCTGCCATCTGGAGCCACATGGCTAACGCATCATGGTCTTTAAAGGAGGGACAGCCCACATGCATCTACTTACTGTAGCTTTTAGATCAGCTTTGTCTCCCAGACTCTGACAACAGACCTTGTACTCCACTAGCATCTAGTAAGAGAGTCCTCAAAATACAGAGTAGTAGATGAGCAAACAAGAAATAAGACGGTCATCCCAACTTAGAAGGTTCCAGGCCAAGAGAAAGGAGCAAGAAACCCAAACATGTAAATGCAGTTAACTACTGCCCACCATACAAGAGAAGACAGATCCCGGGTGTCTGAACCCAATTAAGTCCCATAGTCCCAATCTGAGTTATAGTTTTATAGATTTTAGTTGAGGATTTCTTGGAGAATTCTATCTTTTTCTTTTAAATGGGATGTGCTAAAAAGAAGCTTAGCCATGTTTCTAAGTCTGTGGGTCTTCATCGTACGACACTCAGAACTATGAAAGTGGGGCTGGAGAGATGGCTCAGCAATTAAGAGCACTTCCAGAGGACCCAAGTTCAGCCTCCACTTAGGACAGCTCACAACCATCTGTAACTCCAGCTCTAAGCGATCTGATGCCCTCTCCTGGCCTCGAACTACAAACGTGATAGTGATAGCCTATTTCCCAGTCGGGTGCATCCTCCAGCTCTTTTTCATGTAGCCTACCACATTTTTTTGGAACTTTTACAACTATTTTTCTTGCTTCCCCTCAAATCATATTCATCCCCTAATAGGAAATCAGAACAGGAATAGTTGGTCCTCATAATCCTCGGGACACCTTTCCCAGGAAGCTTGTTCACACTAAGTTCTTCTCTGTATAGACAAATTAAGGCTTCTCCTTTAGTTACTCCAAAACACAGCTTAGAGGACAGCCCTCACCCTTCCTAATGTTGTGACCCTTTAATACAGTTCCTGGTGTGTGGTAACCCCAACCATAAAATTATTTTCGCTGCTACTTCATAACTATAATTTGCTATCGTTATGAATCGTAATGTAAATATCTGTGTTTTCCAATGGTCTTTGAAAGGGTCACCAACTCTCAAAGGATCTCAACCCACAGGTTGAAAACCATTCATTTAGAGTGTCTTGTGGAGACTCACATAATGAGACACTAAGGGCTGATAAATCTCAATGATTTATTGACTTAGAAATTGTTTTTGTTTTGTTTTGGTTCTCGGTCAGTTATTTGTTTCTTTGTTTGGTGTTTACAGGTTTTTACTCCATAGCCATGCCTAGTGTGAAATTCATTATGTAGAAAGGGTTATCTTTATATTCACAGCCATCCTTCTGCCTCAGCTCCTTGTGCTGAGATTAAAGGTGTGCGCCATCATGCCTGGTCCAGAGTTCTCCATGTGCAGTAGTCAACAGTCTGGAGTCCGAGGACAGTCTGGTTAATAAAAACATATTCCAATTCAAGAAAAGAAACTAGTCATAGTTTATCATCAAAATTGTACCCAAACTTCTCTGAAGTCAAGATAGAAGTCCCCATTTTAAAACTGAGAAACCGCTGAAGCTCCTTAATGAGATTTTTATCTTGTTAACAAAATTTTAGTGAAAGTGCCTACATAAGAGCTAAACAGATTAGAGGATGAATAATCACCTTCCCACCAGTGTCCTCAATGGCAGATTCATAATAACTATTGCAACTTTTTAACAAATCCCATCTTTTCTCCTCTTGGCTTCTATTCACTTATTTATGTTTAATTTGACTTCCAGCTGTAGTGATCCTCTTCCCCAAATGAGGAAAATTCACACAGGAGAATCTTTTCTTCAGTGAACAAAAGGATGTGGGCAGAGTACATAAAAGGTAGCAATTATGCACTCCAGACCTACCAGGAGGGGAAAATCCTGTTTGTGTTTGGCTTCGTTACAATTTTTTATAAAAGCCGTTCTTCAATAAGAAATAGAATAGAAGAACAAAGCAATAGGTCTTAATAACTGTTGTACCTAGACTACAGGATTATAATTTGTAGAGAATACCACCATCCCTGAAATTAAGACCCAGCAGTGATGGAGAAAAGGGGAGTAAATTGTGAATGTAGCTTTAGCTCATCTTTTAAGATAGCTGCCACTTACAACATGAGACGTCCTTTCCTTACCATATACAAATACAACCACCAGCAACTAACTGCTCTAAGTATACAAAACCTTGCTAGAAAAGAATTCGTGTCCGCTACGTCCTTTGAGAGGCTTGCACAGCATTTACCGCTCAGGGAATCTACACGGGTTTGTGCTAATGTCTGGTTCCTCATCGGGAAGTCAATGGCTCACCCAAACAGCCACAGTAGTGGACATCCAGTGGGTACCCAGTGCACACAGTGTTTCTCTTAAGTGGCTGAATGAATGATGAATGAATGAATGATGCACAGTCTTCGCCTTCTCCCACCATGTTCCTTCCTTTGCTGCCTTTTCTGTCTTTATAACAGCTAAGAAACTTCATTTTCTCATCCCTTAAGCTACCAGTGAGATTTCCAAAAGCACGCTGTGTGTTACAGCAGGAAAGCTGAAGCAGAGGCTGGAGTCAAGCATCAAGATGAAAGAAGCCAGATGGCAGACGACTGGAGATGCCTCATCACCTGGACGTCATCTAAGAAACAGAGAGGGTGCAAGAAAAGCCAAGCTGCACCGTCAGGAAACCAGGTGCTGCTAGGTCAAGGCCCTCATAAGGCGCTATTCACAGAAAAGTAAACCTTTTCGGGTGACCTTACAGGTAGCTTAGGGAACGCAGAGTTAAAGTTTATTCGATGTTATGAAAAAACAGCCAAGGCGCACTGGGGGCAGGAAATTGGTAACCGAGGCATCACTTCGGGAGGAGGGTTTGAAGGGCAGAATCTCAGCCCACCAGCCTACGTCCATTTCCGGGAGTGCTTTTTCTTCCTGTTACTTCTTGTGCCGTGTGTATTTTATGGTTGGTGGTAGGGTGCATGACACCATGGCTTGTGCAGCGGGAGGTCCAAGGGCAGCCTGTAAGAGCTCCGGCCTTATCTTCAATAGCAGATCCAAAATAATCATTCACGCTTCTTGATACAGTTAATTGACGTTTAGCTGGGTCTTCCGTCTGGAGTGACCCTCCATCAGACAAGGGAAGTTCACCAAGGAGAATCTTTTCTGTGGTTAACAGAAGGATCCAGAGCAGTGGCTCTCAACCTTCCTGATGCTCCGCCCCTTAATACAGCTCCTCATGTTGTGCTGACCTCACCACCACCGTAAAATTATTTCATTACTACCTCAAAACTGTAATTTTGCCTCTGCAACGAGTTGTAATATAAATATCTAATGTGCAGGATACCCGATATGTGACTCCCAAAGGGGTCATGACCCACAGATTGAAAACACTGATCTAGATGGTGTACCCCCAAATGTGGCAGTTACACAGCTCTAGCCTTCCCCTATATAAGTCCCAGAGACTGGCTCAGGTTCTCAGGCTCAGAGGTGGCAACCGTCAGCCAGCTCATGCTGCTAGCACGCTTTGCTTACTTGCTCGCTCGCTTGCTTGCTTGCTTGCTTGCTAATCGAAATAGAATTATTTGTATTTCTAACCATGTGTCCCTGGTGTAATCTTCTGTCCACGGACACATGATTCTGGGATTGCGTATCCTCTGAACTCAAATCCATGACCTGGCACAAGGCATGTTTTCTTCTCTCTTCTCTTCAGTCTTTTGGAAACGCTGGCCTAAAGTCTAAGTGTGCTTTCTCTGACACTTGGCGCTTTCACGCTGTTCCTCCGACCTCCAGGACTGGTTTTGAAAGGCATGCTTCTTCTTCATCTCCATCCTCCCAGCAGCTGCTGGGATATTCAGCTGGCTTGTCCTATTGTTTTGATTTGGGGTTTGGTTTGCTTTTTTGGTTCTTGTTTGGTTTGGTTCGTTGGTTTATTTGTTGTTGTTGTTGTTGTTTTTCCTCAAACTTTAAATGAAACTGTCCTCAGGCTTCCTTTTGAGTCTGATTTTTAAATTATGCTGTGAATGAGACTATGACAAGAAGAGATCTCATACTTCTGAACGAAACAACACTCACTTCTTCCTCTTCTTGGGTATAGCCCTCCCTTTCTCAGGTGGGGTCCCCAAAAGAGAATGGAGACAACCCTAGTCAATCACTGTACCATGCAAGCTCACTCCTCTCCTGTGCATCTAGTTTAAGAATAGCAACATACCAACTTTTCAAGTATCCCATCTGCACCATAGAATGGACAATTCTCTTGAGGCTCAGTGGAAGAAGATGAACTCAAGTCAGTGACATGGAGCTGCCTGCTTCATTCTCCTAGAATGCTTCCTCATAGCCTTGACTATTAAATAAAAATTTCCTGGCATCTCTTCTGTTCATCTTTTTACATAAGATCTTCCCTCAGTCCCTCAGAGAATCACAGATACTCCGTGAAGATTTCTTTTTTGCTGAGCCAGGAGAAATTTCACCTAGATGTGGCTCCACTTGATTGCATTTAGCTTGCTATTGTGGGTATTTCTGTATGTTTCTTTTAACTTCTCCCATGAGTCTCTTGAAGGCTGAGGCTTTGTCCACAGAAAAGAGCATTGTGTGTCTTTCAGAGTGGATGGTAGATGCAGAGGGCAAACTGTGATGTTATCGAGGGAAAGGTCCATAAAGCGCTGTGAGTTGGAGGAGGTGCACTTGTCTTCTGATGCTGAAGGGCATCTTCCTACCTCTGCCTGGCTTAAAGAACTAATGTAGTGAGGAGTGTCATGGCAAGAAGAGGGTCAAAATGCCAAGGGACTGTCCCTTATTTTGTCATGGCCTGTATGTATTCTTAGTTAAAATATAGGGCTCTAGAAGAGATAGCTAGGCATTTAAGAGCGCTTACTGCTCTTCCAGACCCGAGTTTGGTTCCCAGCAGCTGTACTCAGTGGCTCACAACTACCTGTAACTGCAGGTCCAGGGATCCAAACATCCCATGCCCTCATTTGGCTTTCAGAGGTACCCACATACATGTGCATACACACATACATGCACACACACACACACACACACACACACACACACACACACACATTTTCTGTGTCATAGATTGCATTCCTCACAACTTCTGACTTTGGTTGAGACTCCCATTGTTGAGTATCTGTCCATTAGCTATGCAACTGATACACTTTTAAAATAATTATCATGATTATACAACTAGATGGGATCTATGTGTTCTGTCTCTACATACAAATTTATGTAAGTAGATGAATAAATACATATTGATGCATACAGTGTAGATTTTAATGTATAAGTAGATTTTTAATGGTGTGTGTGTGCGCACCACGTGTGTTCAGAAGCATGTGAAAGCCAGAAGAGGCCATTAAATCCCTTAGAACTGGAGTTCCGAGTATCCATGAGCCACCATGTGGACGCTGGGAACTGAAAGTTCCTCAAGATCAAGTCTTCTACAAGATCAGTAAATGCTTTTAACCACAGGGCCATCTCTCCAGCCCCCAGTTTCCATCTTACAAGTAGTGTAAATTTCACTGTAACACACTTCTCATGTCTGCAAAGCTGCTTGTGGTGCTGTTGTATTATAAACTGCCCTCCTGAAACATCCCCATACCTGATACTTAGTAAGCAATTGCTGCGACGTGTTAAATGTCCCCCTGATGGCTATAAAGAAAGGAGAGCGTGCATTTAAGGTACTTAAAGACTCAGAGTGTAAATCAATCACCATAAGCATATGCCCATGGTTTTATACAAAATTTTGCTGTTGGCTGGAGGCTGTTTACTAACCACATTTATAAAGGTGTTTACTAATTTTTAAATTTTCTTTACTCTTGAGAATTCATTCATTTATACAATAAAATATAATACTATACACCCTTTTCCCCATAAATCTCAACACAGCCCTAATTGCATGCATATTCATATATATGGTCATATATGTTAATATTCACAAAATTATATATATATATGTATATGTGTGTATATATGTGTGTACATATATGCATACATATATACACATGTGTGTACATATATGTATGTGTACATATATATATATACATATGTGTGTACATACATATATATACCACTAGATCCAATTAGTGCCGCTTATACGTGCATGGGTGTAGAGCATCTTCTGGAGTATGGAAAACCTACCAGTGGCCATATTATCAAATAGAAATGATTCTTTCCCTCCCAGAAACTCTCCACTGCCCGTAGCTCCTCAGTAAAGCCTGGGGCCCGCAGAGCGTCTACTCCATCTGTACTGGAACCTTGTCTACCAGCTGCCTGGAGTCATGTCCAGAAGACAGCACTTCGAAGCTCCCTTCCCTCTCTCCGAGCTCCTGCATTCTTTCCTCCCCTTCCTCTGTGATGCCCTCTAAGCCTTGATGGGGGAGGGAATATAGATGTCTCACTCAGGGCAGAGCAATCTGTCTCTGTTTCTCAGCACTCTGAACAGTTCTGCACTTCTCCACTGGCTGCTGCCCCCTCGAAGGTCAAGGTCAAGGATGGGCTGGGTCTCTCACTACATGCACAAATACTAAGATACACTTTTTAAATTTGTTTATTGCTTTTGTGACTGAAAATGGCTTCCTTTTGAGACTGAGTGTAATAGAAATCAATTTGTTCAGGAAATTGTTTAAGTGTGTGTATTAAATTGTTTAAGTGTGTCTTCTTTGTTGTTGTGATAAACACTATTACCAAAAGCAACCTGGACGAGAAAAGGGGGTTATTTCGGTTTGCAGGTTACAGTCTCATATCAAGAAAACTCAAAGCAGGTGCTTGAAGCAGAAAACATGGAAACACGTTGCTTGCTTACTGGCTTGTCCTGCTATCTATCTTATACAGCCCCATGGCCTAGGGATTGTACTGCTCAAAGTGGGTGGGCCCTTCAATGTCAATCAGCATTAAGAAAATGCCCTGGAGGCTAATCTGATCTGGACAATTTATTTAGTTGAGATTCCATCTTCCCACATGACTCTAAACCCTATAATGGCTACATTTGGAAGACAGATGCAAAAAAAAATCATAAGTTTGAAGCTATCCAGGGTTACATAGTGTGTGTGTGTGTGTGTGTGTGTGTGTGTGAGAGAGAGAGAGAGAGAGAGAGAGAGAGAGAGAGAGAGAGAGAGATTATTCATTTGCTAGTACAGATTACCCATTAGTGAAATTATTACACCAAATGTATTTACCTATACATTTGATAAATTAGAAATTTCCATGTAATAACTGCCAGTAATTTTTTTTCATTTAGAGATAAATCAAGGATCAATAAGTAAATATGCAGATAATAGGTTTCTTTGTGTGCTTGGTCATAACATAACAGCTAATCCTAAAATATATATCCTTTAAATATTAAAACTTTTATGAATGAATGGACAAAGAAAACATAAACAATATAGAATACTATATCAAACAAAGGAAGTTTGCACACACTATCCCTACATATACCTGTGCCCATATATGTACATATGTATATATGGGCACACGTATGTGCCTGTACATCAGCACACATATGTACCTGTACATCCTTAAACAAGCATACATGCCCACAGGAAATGGAATTAATAATGTGGAACTCAGAGTTGCTATGCATGAAAACATAAAAGACATGATTTTGTGCCTTGAGCACTTAGAAAAACATCTTGGTAAATGTGATTTACTATTAATCACAACTATTGGTTTCTATTGTTGCAGTTGGCCATACGAGATGCTAAGGACAGGGGCCGGCACCAGGCAAAGGAACAGTAGCATGCATTCACTTGTACATGGGTCTGGTGGCAATTCAATTGTAGTCATTTGAAAGGGACAAAGAACAAAGATTATCTATTCTCCATTCCCCTTAGAGAATACATGTCGAAACACGAGCCACACAGGCTGCTGATTCTTGGGCCAGTGTTTCTGCCACCAATCCAGGCAATGTCCCAAATTAAGTCTGATTCTGAGGTTAAATATATACATTATACATTCAAAACTGAACCTAAAGGCTAGCAACATCTGGATCAGGGCAGCAGGGAAGCTAGCGCGTTGGTTGGCCATACAGAGGTTACCCATGTCCGTAGACAGTGCATCCTGAGTGATCTGTAGAACTCAGAAGGAACCTCTCGCTGTTCCCGAGCTCCACCTCTCAGACCAGCTTTCAAAGCCTCCTTTGAAGAGGACAGACCTGTACTGTATAAACATAAAAGGCAAATGCATTCTCAGGGAGCCGGGGGAGAAGTACCTGAAAGTACCACTAAACAAAGGATGATGGGAAAACTCAAAATCCAATCCAGAAGCATAAACAGGGAAAGTAATGTGGTTGTGGGGAGTCTGATGAAAGCTTGCATGGGTCATTGTTTTAAGAATAAAGAGCAAAGATACATCAAAGGCAAACCTGATTACCACAAACCAGAGCACGGATCAGGATCCGGGAGAGCTGGAGACTGAGAAATGCAAATGGTATTCTCTTACAGGCTGCAGATATACGCTGAGACCGGAAGGAAGAGATGGCCTTTGTGTAGGCAAACCCTCCCCCTTTGGGGGGGGGGGGGGCCGGAGTCCTACGTGTACATCTCTGAGCACAAGAAGAAACAAAAGCCGAGGAGGTGGCGAGGGGCCGCGAGGTGACTTGAGGGGAGAAAGCTAGAACCTGTGGCCAAATGATGGCACGCTAAACATTTGGTGCTTACTAGGGGAGTGACGGGCTGCTCTGTTTGGTCCTTAGTGCTGGAAACAAATATAAAACCCTCTGGGGGTGGGGCTCTTGCTGGTCTTGGTTAGGGGTCACTGGCTGATTCTTCCAAACATTTAATATCCATCAGTCTGTCAGAAACTGAAACCCTAGAAACAGAACAAATACAGAACCTCCTTCTCCAGTCATCTCGTGGAAAAATCATACCTCGCTTTCAGTCACAGGCATGACATCCAGGGCAATTTTCTAGCCAGCTGGCCATAAGGAGGGACGACCGCACAGCCCAAACATCAGAAAGCGTTACTTTATGGGAATCCGTAAGGCCTGCCAGCCCTGAGCCTGACCATTCTCTCAAATATCTCTTTTCAAAATATTTACCTGCCTGACAGTCCCTTGGCTGCACTGGGGTGCAGGGCAGGGACAGGGAGGTATGATTCTGAATCGCTGCTATCGTTTTAATCTGCACCGTGAGGGTGAGGAGCTGGGCACAGAAGCGGGGATTTTGATAAACATCCATTTGGTCTTTCAGTAAAGGTTTCAAACTTAGAGCCGGAGGGAAACGGTGGCAAAATCCACTGAATGCAACTGGCTACATCTCCACCAAAGGAGGGGGTGGGTGGGTGAATCATTTTCCCTTTTGTGGGTGGAAGGTTCTGTTGTCTTTAGACCTTTAAAGTGCACGAGTAGTTCACACTGCCAGAAGCCCTGATGTTCCCTGGAAAGGGGCAGCGATTATGTTAACACACACACACACACACACACACACACACACACACACACACACACAAAGGCATTGTCTATCCTCAAGATTGTCCGATTGCTATCCATTTCTGGGAGGGGAAAAAAGGCATCGAATACTCAGTAAGACAGAATTGTTAAGCAGCTGGCTAATCGTGGACTCTGCAATTATTGTATTTTCATTCTGGCTCTAAAAAAAGAAACACTTAAAATGAATGAAATATGCAACAACGCCTCTAGCGATGAAATTAAGCCACCGCATTAACTGCAATTTGTATAGAGGTTTCAAGAAATACTCGTTAGGCCTTTTGTTTGAATGCAACTTCTCCAGCCCCATCGTCATTCCTAGAATATAAAGTGACACCCACTTAGATACCTTGGTTTTCACTGAGAAAATCTTTGGATGGCTTGCAGCTAGAAAACAAATTTGATAAGAAGGTCAATATTAGCTGTTTCATATCATTTTTTTTGTACCTCATAACGTTTACCCTATTGTTACAGTTATCATTATTCTGTTGAGCAAGTGACATACTATGTCATTACTATTTTAAAGAATCAGGCAAGACAGGAGGTAGGACTGTCCTGTCCTTGATAAGGTAGAGTTATCTGAGAACAATTAACCTGCTGAACCTCCTACTGGTGATAAGTCCACCACTCCATTAAATGCCTCCAGGAATGTTTCCAAAGTCTACAAACACCCCATCAATCACATTTCCATATAAAAACTTGTCAAGGATCAATGAGAAAAATGCATAATTTATATCTGGCTCATATATGGGTCAATCTAATAAGACTAATGTAATTTGAGACATTTTCATTAAACATTAGCGTTTCTGCCCATACATGTTTTATAAATATTAATCTCGAGTTATTAGAGTCTCTAAATACTTAATATCCAAAGCCCACACACCACCACCTCTTCATCTTCAGGAGACCATTCAAAGAAATAGTCATAAAGTGAGAAATGTTATTGGGCAACTTTATCACCTGGGTGTTCTAATCACTTTGAAACGATATTCAGCATATCAGGCAGGAAAACAGGGCTCTGTATTTGTTGCAGAGAATGATGACTGAGAGGATTGATGGTGAGTTTAAGGGGAAGGCTTAGAAATAGTATTTGATTGCAGGAATGTCTTTCCACCTCTTCCCCTCACCCCATACTATAAAGCAAGAAGGAAGAACAAAACATGTGTAAATCCGCTACAGTTAAGTTAGAGGTGTGGCCCTAGCCTTAAAAATCAGTTCCTGATTTGCTTCACATTACATGCATATCTTCACAATGAGTTTCTAAACCTCTCAACATCTTTTGTACCTCCAAATAAACAAAAAGCCTATGTGTGGAATAATTAATCAAGGTGTGAAATCACTCTGTCACAGAAGTGACCAGGTCCCATTAACTGGAGACTAACAATGTGAACATTTTTTGGATACTGTTACCTGTCCAACTATCCCTTTGGGTTTAGGCTATAAGCCAATACAACCCAGGAAAGTTACTTATAAGGCTCAGAACACGTAACATTTTGAGTACACAGCTCTGATAATGCTGGAGTTAAATACACTGTGCTGTAAGTAGCTCACATCTGACTCCATCAGGATTATCAGTCACATGCTTTCAAAATGGGAAGAGGCCTTTCCAAAATGTTTATAGTACGAAAAACTAAAAATAGCCCTAAATAGGATGTCTCTACTGAGCCCCTCCCCTCAGAGAGGAGCCTGCAGAAGAGGAACCATAAAGAGTATGAGAGCCAGTGGGAATGGAGGACACACACACACAAGGGCACTCTAAATTCCCGTGATTGACATACATGAACTCACGGAGACTGAGGCACAGGCACAGGTCTGCACCAGATGGGGATCTAAAGCTGAAAGGAGACATGGACACATGCCCCTATCTCTAACCCAAAACCTATCTCCAAGTGATAACCACTTGCCAATAATAATTTAGTCTTCTCCTAGGGAGTCTCGGTATTGGCTTCGTGCCCAGCAATAGATGATGGGCTGAAGACAAACTCAGTGGCATCTTTGGAAATTCCATGTCTCATAATGTCATGACAATTGGGAGTTTTTTTTGGGGGGTGGGTAAGTTGTTTTCTTGTCTTTCTTAATGTACATTGGTGTTTGGCTGCATGTACGTGGGGGGATCTTAGAGCCCCTGCAACAGGAGTTACAGGCAGTTGTGAGCCACCATGCGGGTACTGAGAATTGAACCTGGGTTCTCTGGAAGAGCAGCCAGTGCTCTTAACCGCTGAGCTGTCTCTCCTTCCCCTTAATTTTGTCTTATTTTTATTTTGTATGTTTCTGTCCTTTTAGCCTACAGGCCTTTTGCATATATACTATGGCTTGCGGTTTAGGGGTTTTATGGGACTCCAGCATGTGTGAAAGAGTGGGTCTCTGCGTCAATATCTCACTCTTCTTCCTTTTGGCCTCTTTTCCTTCTGTTTGTTCATTTCACGCTGTTCCCATGTGTTAGTCTTTATTTTATTGTATTTTATTTATCCTACAGAAACCTGTTTATATCCTAATGAGAGACAGAAAGGTGACAGATCCAGATGGGAGGGGAGGTGGAGAAATACTGGGAAGAACAGAGGGAGGGGAAACCATAATCAGGATTTACTATGTGAGAAAAAAAGCCATTTTCAATAAGAGGAAAAATAAATAAATAAAGGTAACAGATGATCTTCTGAGTCTACTTTAAACCATAGCAGCAAAAATTAAAAATAATAGGGCTGTAGTCTGGATTCCTTGAGGCTGGAGCGCTGACAAATCACTCGCCATCTGATACAGGCCGGCAAGCATGAGACAAGGACTTGGAGGAAACCGGCAGATTATGCAGCTGCACATGGCCGGCTGGTCCATTCTGTCTGGGCATTGATAATGCGGAATCTAGAAGGAATAAAGAGGCTATCCCACATGGGTGCCTTAGGCAAGGAGTGGGGAAAAAAATCCCTAGAGAAATGGAAGGCATTCCTGATCTTAAATTAGGGGCAAGATTATTGTCGTAGTCCTGGCCTGCACAAAAACCTTTTGTATGATTTTAGGCAACCTTACTTTAGGCTTCCTTGATCTCATTTCTGACAGATATTTGGAGAAAATGAGGACCAACACATCAGATTTAAAGTTTCTTGAAATTCAACCCCTAAAATAGTTGCACATAGTAGTGTGTGGGTGTGTATGTGTGTGTGTTCCCTCCACAGCCAAAACCACAGTGACCTGGTACCAAACACTGAACACTGGCCCCCTTCATAGTTTACCGGTTCTTCATTGTCCATTCCTTATTAACAAGACAGCTGAGTGAAGTTGATATTCTATGCATCTCTCCACATCTGCAGGCTGGTCTTCTCAAAACGAAAATAGAAAGGAGGGAGGGAGCTCTAGACACATGGAAACCACTCAGCCATCTTTATGGAACTTGTACAGCTGTATCCCCTTTGAATGGCTGGATTTGAATACTTGTTTCTATATTTCGATGTTGTGTGAATGTTCATGAAATAAAAACCCATGACATCACCATAAGAAGCAGGAGAGAGATATGAAGGCCTGAGAAAAGAGGCACCATGTCCAGAGGAAGCATTTAGCTGAACTCCGAATGAGAGGTGAAGGCAACTGATGAGTCTTTCCTATTTTACAACTTTGTGATTGACAAGATCTTTAAAGGAAGAATTAAAGTCATTACTTCCCACGTACATTTACTTCCCTAAATGCTTTTAAGATTAATTGAATACCTAGTAAGATAATTAAAGGCTAAAATCCAGTAGAGATATTTAGTACAGTTCAGAAGAAAGAACATAAATAGGTCAGCTTATCTACTTCCAAGTGGAGAAGCAGACAGATTTCAGAAGGTTTTCCCTTGGTGTCAACAAAAAATGTCAGTGCCATAAGCACATTCTCCATGCTCCCAAGCCAAAGTAATGATTCCTTAAAAACACTGTTTTTACCTGCAGGTGTCTGTGACAGTGTGTGAGTGCCATGAATGAATAGATAACTACAAATATGCAAATGTGATTGTATAGGTGAGTGTGAATGTGTGTGGGTGGTGTGTGCATGTGTGCTAGAAAAAGAGACAAAGATAGGTTACACATGGTTGTATGTATAGAAATGTAAGCATGAGCCTGTGTGCAAAAGGTAATTCCTAATGTGTTTTTCTACAATATGGAAAACCATCCAAAGATCATAATAGAAAAAATAAAAACATGAAAGTCCTCTGCTTCATAGACCTTTCTTCCACCAAGCACGAATTATACCTGTATTCACAGTAAGAACCGATCCTTGGCAATTTATGAAAATAAAATTTTTAAATAAAATAGAGAAAATCTGGTGGCATCTTACCACATATATGAAGAAACTTAATTTCTTAAAAACTTTGACATGGACCAAGAAATAAAGCAAATAAACACTAACCACATGGAGGAAAAACATACTGAGAATTAGATGACGACAATCTACATCTTGCACACATGAGTATTAAACTGTGTTACTTTATTTTAGATGGAGATGTAATCCCTCAAATAAATCCTATTAGCGTTAAGTCCAAAGTCAAAATAACACAAAAGGAAAGTGACTTGAGTCATTTTGCAAAGATTAAAGTGCTTTTAGAAATGACAAAATTATCATGTAAGTACTGGGGTGGTACCACTGTGGTCCCAATTTTTCAGTGGTTATTGGGAACCAGGCAGTCAGGTGCTTATGGTCATACTAAACCTGTAATGAGGAGGAAAATATGAGCGCATTAACACACACCATATGTTTACAGTCATTTTGCTATGGTTACTCTGCCATTTCCTAAGGAAGAGGGAAAGTTTGATTTCAGCTGGGAGGAGAAATCAGAATGCCTTCAAAGCTGGTGCCAGAAACACAACCACCTCCCCCCTCCACCAGAACTCAGCCTCCTTCATCCACATACAAGCTTCTATTTATTATTATTGTTGTTGTTGTTGTTGTTATCACTATTATTATTATTATATCTTTTTAAAGTCTACTCATGACCCCCCAGGCCCACTCTCCAACAGCTCCCCATCCCAATTCCTCCTCCCCTGTCTTCAAGAGGGTAACCCTATCCCCCCATCCCACCAGACCTCCCAACTCCCTGGAGCCTCAAGTCTCTAAGAGGTAGGTGCGAGGGTTAAGTGCATCTTTTCTCCCTGAGGCCAGACCAGGCAGTCCTCTGCTGTATATGTGTCAGGGGTCTCACCTCAGCTGGTGGAAGCTGCCTGGTTGGTGGCTCTGTCTGAGGGATCTCGGGGGTCAGGTTAGGTGAGGCTGCTGGTCTTCCTATGGGGTCACCATCAGATTTTCTTGTTTGTTACCTCAGCTCCTCATTACTCATTTGATCAGGATTTGTCCCTCTTCCCTTTCTCTCTCTCTCTCTCTCTCTCTCTCTCTCTCTCTCTCTCTCTCTCTCTCTCTCTCTCCTCTCTCTCTTCCTTACCCTCCTCTTCACCATCTACCTTAACCACTTAAGATCGCTGGGCCACACCACCCATCTCTTTATGCGAAATTTAGGAACTCCATTTCGATGCCACCCCCAAATCACACCCACCTTTTTCATTCACCTCACACTTAACATTCCTTCCCATTTAATTGCTGACCCCCTTCAATGTGAGCTCCCGGGAATCCACACAATTCATACACACAACCGAGAGACAAAACCTACAATAGCCAGCATCTGTTTCTAAACTTAGTTTTATGAAATGTGCTCCCAAGAAGCAGCATACAATGGGAAGCTTTAATTACAATAGAGCCTCGGCATCAACACCTCTCCTGTGCTTGATCGATGTCCTGAATTAAATCTGTCACGTGACACTCTGGTTTATGCTGTGCCTAATCCTAAGAGCAATGACAGAAAGTCTATGATCATATTTGAGATCAAGACTCTCAAAGAGGAAGTAAAGGGATTACCTTTCCCCATGGTGCTGGGCTGATATAGAATTTCCTAACCAGGATGTATTGACCATGGTTTCTCATCCACAGTGGATCAAATGAGTAATCTCATCTTCGCAAGTCAGTAATCGCCTTCATGACTATGGATATGAAATGCCCCTGTGTGAGGGTGTGGATTCACAAGAGCACGTGTGTGTATGTGGACTATGAATGTAGGTACCCCTGTGTCAAGGAATGAATTCACATGATCACACATGTATATATGGACTATGGATTATGGAGTGCTCCTATGTGGTGGGTGTGGATTCAAGTAAATGCCCCTGTGTATGTGGACAACCTTGAATGTCCTTCATCAAGAGCCATGGTCCTCATTTTCTTAGACAGGATCTCTCTCTCACCGGCCTAGAATTCACCAATTAGGCTATCCTGGCTAGCAATCAGTTCTAGGTGTCTTTGTCTCTACCACTGAAATGCTGGGATTACAAGCTTGTGCCACTGTGCCTGAATTCTCTTTTTTTCTCTCCATAATATTTTTATTGATTATTTGGAAATTTCACATTATAAACCCTGAGCACACTTCCTCCCAGCTTCATACCCTGACTCTTGTGACCTCTTCCCCCACAAAAAAGAAGAGAAGGGGAAGGGGAGGGGTAGGGAGGGGAAGGGGGGAGAAGAAAAACAAGTTCAATCTGTGTGTTTTACTGGAGCATGGTCAAACTTCAGGTGGCCAGCTCCTTAAAGATTACTGAGTCCTTCACCACCTGAACCGCCCCACCTCAGAAGCCATCGCTTGTGGAGAGCTACACTTCAGCATTGTTATCACAATTTTTAAGAGTTCTCTTTGATGGCTTTTTGTCTCAGCTGTTGCTTTCAGGGGAGCAGACGTCCCTTTTTCCCATCTGTAAGTGCTGAAAAAAGTGGATTCCTTGTCTTTTAAGTCATGGCCAGGACTTCTGGAGGCAGCAAAGACCACAGACATCTACATGGTTTCCAACGTCAGCATGTGCCATGGACCTCAGTCAGCATGGTCTCTGGTGTCAGCACAGACCATGGACAGCAACACCATCATAGCTCTCAGCAGCCACACAGGCCAAGGACATCAAGGCGGCTTCAGGCAGCAGTATGGATAGTCACACAGTCTTAGGTGGTAACGTGGGCCCCGGACATCAATATGGCCCCTGCTGCAGTAGGACTTCAGGACCAAACCTGGCCTTAGGTGGCTGCACCGTAAGTATCTGCGTAGCGTCGGCGTCAGTGTGGCTGGCTTCTTCGGTGGGTTCTGCAGATTGAACACAGACCCCCAAGCACTTTCCAAACCAAGCTGTCCCCTCAGTCCAACAGCCTCAGATTTAACTCTCCATGTGTTTGCGGCTGCTGTTACCTCTTTGGGAGCGAGTCTTAGGACCACCAATTAATGAGTTCTAAAATCATAGTGGTGACGGGGCACGTCACCATGGTTTGCTGCAGAAACTTCTACCTAGCCCTGTTTTATGTTTTTAATAAATCTATCCAAATAATGTGAAATAAAATTTTCTACAGTCTTCTGTTCCACAAAAAAAAAAAAAAAAAAAATGAGGACCATATATGGAGGTGCACATATTTAATTCCCGTGCCCAAGAGACAGAAGCAAGCGGATCTCTGTAAGTTCAAGGTCAGCATGATTTACATAGCAAGTTCCAGGCTAGTTAGGGCTACAAAGTGAGATTCTGTCTAGGGAAAAAAAAAAAAAAAAAAAAAAAAAGCCAAGTTTGTAAGTCTGGAATTAATCAAACCAAGTGTGTTTTCGGGAAAAGGCGGCAGCTCTCTCGAAGAACCAAAAGCTTCGTTGTGTCAGCCTAGTTTGTCCTGCTTCTGCTCCCCTGTGCCAATCTTGACACAGGCCTCGCACCCAGCACAAATCAGCAGCATGGAGGCCAATGGAGCTCTGTGAAAGCCCAACCTGAGGGAACTGGGCTTTGTCTAGCCTGTCTGGTCAGTTCTCTGGAGGATTTTTTTCACTAACCTGTCTTTTAGTTTGGCACAAACAGGAACTTTCCCAAGGAGATAGAAAACGAGACACGTGTGTGGGAACAACTGGGAGTGGTTGTATGATGTCATGGATGGCCGACGTAGAAGGTCGCGGTCGAGAAAAACAGCTCCTTAATAGTAAAACTTAAAGGGAATTGCTAGGGGCTGGAGTGCAGGCTGGGCAGGAAAGATTCTCTGTGTCTGTCTGTCTGTCTGTCTGTCTGTCTGTCTCTCTCTCTCTCTCTCTCTCTCTCTCTCTCTCTCTCTCTCTCTCTTTGTGTGTGTGTGTGTGTGCATCTGTCTCTGTTTCTCTCTCACACACACATACATTTAAAATAATAATAATTTAAAAATAAACGCTTTAAAATAAAAAAGCAAAGCTAGGAAATAGCACATCCAAACGGTACTGAAAAGGTCCAACACACTCCTAGACATTGGGAAGACCCTGTGCGCATGCACAGACTCGGAAATGATCTACATTCTCAACTCTTTACAAAGCAGGGGCTCAACGCACATGGCTGTGCAGGCTAGGCAGTGTTACAAACTCCCAGCTGAGTGTGGGAAGCCTTACCACAGGAAGTGAGCTCTCACTAGCTCAAGAAACCCTACTTGATATAATTACAACCTCTAAGAAATATTCAATGGAGTCCTCCTGCGGGTAAGAATGGGCGCGCTAGACGGCAGAGCGAATCCACACCGAAGGATAACAAAACCTGATGATTACCTATGGGTGTTTTGGATTCATCTGTGAATCTCAGTCACCAGACTTCTACACCCCGCCGTTATGACAGTCATTTTTAAAAGAAATGCAAACAGGCATTCTCTTTCATTTCTTTTACTTGAGGAAGGCATAGGCCATAGCTTTGTTTGCTAAGAAAACTAGAAACAAGCCATAGAAATAAATGGAACTTCTTTCCATTTTGAGACGGGGTCTCGAAGGTTAGCACTGAACTCCTCCTCTTCCTGGCTCTGCCTCCCAGATTTCGGCTTGTGCTGCTGTGTTCAGCAATGCCCATAACTTCTGTGTATATTGCAGATCAAGTGCTTGGCAAAATCTTACATGTATTCACATGCATCTCTATTTAAATGGATATAAGTCTGTGTATATATGCGGTTTTTAAATATCGGATAAAATTGATGAGATGATTTTAAATCGTTGATTTTCTTTCTAATTTCCATTGGGTGGCAATCAATGAATTTCCATTTTACAAAAATACGCGGCAGTAATGAAACATCTGGCACTTGAGAGCATTCCCTTAGGTGGCTCTGTTCACGGACGTAGTCTGTGGGGCTATTGTATCATTGACAATTTAGAGATAAGAAGACAAGTTCTATATTAAGCAATGTCAGCACTTAATATAATACTCAGTTTACACTTTGTACATCTCCCCTCTACTTTACAATTATTACTTGAGGTTTTGTTCTCTTCTCCTTAGAAGGATGTCCTGCCTGTGTCTCTGGTTCAGGACACACACAGTGGTCAAAAATCCCATCAGCTAAAGATTTAGCTCCATAGAATATAGGACTCTCCTTTCAGATACTGGAGGCAGTAGTGGTGGAATTATTATTCTGAAATTTGTACATCCAAGTGGTAAGTGAAGCCAAATAAAGTATTTAAGTCAAGCGTAGTAGTGACACACACCTTTTATCTAGCCCTGGGGGCGGGGCAGAGGCAGGTTCATCTCCTGAGTTAGAGGCCAATCTGGTCTACATAGCAAATTCTAAGACTACACAGTAAGACCTTGTCTCAAAAATAAAATGACTTAGGTATCACTGAGGAACAAGACATTCTGTGTGGGAGGGAAAAGGGTGAGATGAAATATATAAAGCTAAGTGGAAACCTGTAGTGTTAAGTGTGTGCTGGACTGATCTGTGCTTCCTGATAATAGATTTTTCTCTTTCACAATACATTTCCTAGTTCTTATACTGAAAACTGGATAAAAACAATAAGCAATGTAGCATCACTCAAGTCTGCATAAACTGTCAAGCCAAGCAATAAGATTCAAGAAATTATCAGATCCTCCTATCTATAATCAACACAAATGAAAAAGGTAGATGAAATGGACAATATTCTAGAAAGATATCAGATACCAAAGCTAAATCGGAATCAGATAAACCATCTAAACTGTCCCATAACACCTAAAGAAATAGAAGCAGTCATAACTCTATCAGACCTTCAAAGAAGACCTAATACCAATACTCTTCAAACTATTTCACAAAATAGAAACAGGAGGAACACACCCAATTTTTTCTATGAAGCAACAATTACAATTATACCTAAACTACACAAAGACCCAACAGAAAAAGAGAACTTCAGACCAATCTCCCTTATGAACATTGATGCAAAAATACTCAATAAATTTCTCACAAACCAAATCCAAGAACACATCAAAATGATCATCCATCATGACCAAGAATAAATTTTTTAATATATTGCATAATAGGAAAAAATATATACTATACGGATTTATATTTAAATAGGGGTTGTATATATACACACAAACGTGTGTGTGTGTGTGTGTGTGTGTGTGTGTGTGTGTGTGTGTGTTGGGGAGGAGGGTATGCATGCACCACAGCCTCAGCATGCATGTAGAGGAACAACTTAAAGAGACAGAGTCAGTTTTCTCTTTCCATCATGTGGGTACTAGACATAGACTATATATATGGTCTTTGTAGAGAGAATTGGGCAATGTTAGAGACCAGTGAGATGGCACAAAGGGGAAAGGTGTTTGCTGCTCCACCCAGGGTGGAAGGAGGACTTGCATAACGGGGTACTAGGAGAAGAGAAAGGGCTGATTTGGGGGTGTAAAGTGGATAAATAAATAATACATCTCTTTTTCTTCTTTTTTTCTTTTCTTCTTGAATATTTTATTTATTTACATTTCAAATGTTATCCCCTTTCCTGGTTCTCCCTTCTCCATCCTCTATTCCCCTGTTTGTTGAGGATACTCCCTCACCCACCCATCCACTCCCACCTCACCATCCTGGTATTCCCCTACACTGGGGAATCAAGACTTCACAGGATCGAGGACTTCTCCTCCTATTGATACCAGACAATGCCATCCTCTGCCACAGATGCAGCTGGAACCATGGATCCCTCGGAGTGTACTCTTTGGTTGCTGGTTTTGTCCCTGGGAGCTCTAGAGGGTCTAGTTGGTTGATATTGTTCTTCCTATGGGGTTACAAACCCCTTCAAAAGAGTAAATCCTTGATCACAAAGATCTCAAACAGTTTTATTGCCACATTTACAAATTATGATTTAATTGGCTGGGAATGAGTGTCTAGTAGCCTGGATTTATGGAAAACTGTGCTTTGTTGAGTGTTGTGCATAATGCAATGTTCTGTCTCAGTTTGTAATAGTTATGAGTATATATTAATAAAATAAACTACCTGGTTTCACTGTCAAAAAAGAAAAGAGGAAATAAACAAAATGTGCCTGGAATGTCATTTCCTAGAAGTATATAGACTTTATCAACACATACTAGAATTATCCCAAAAAGTCACATAAGCCAATGGGAACTAAGTCCTGAAGTCAATAGTGGAGACAAACACCAATGTGTATAATAATTGTATTTGATTACTCATTTTTTGGCCTCTATAATTTCTGATGAGAAACAGATACAACTCTTACCAGTGGAATCAGCCCCCCTACATTTGACCTTAAAAATATTCTTTTAATAGTTGGTTAATAATGTTTTTTGGTTTGTTCAGTAAGAGAACAACATTTTCTTAATGTCTAGTTTGGTGAGAGAGAAGGGGGGAGGGAGGGAGAGAGAGAAAGGAGAGAGGAGAGAGGAGAGAAAGAGAGAGAATTTGTGCTATTATTTAGTTTGGGATTTTCTGAGCTTCTTATATTTGTAATTCAACATGTTTCATTCACTTTTGAAATTTTTCTACCATTGTGTCCTCGATACATCTCCTCCTCTTTCATCCCCCACACACACCTTGAATCCAAATTGCATATATTTCAGGTCATTTGATGTATAAGACTAAAGCACTTGGACACTGTTATTTTCCCTGGCCTCTCTTTTATTCACATTTCAGTGTGAGAAATTTACATCGACCTATGTTCCAATTCATGGATTCATTCCTCAGCCATGTTGCATTGCATCAACTGATAAAACTGCTCATCTTTATCCCTACCTGACATTATCCTCTTCTTTCATGAGCACCATTTGACGTGACAACTCTATTTCTACTAAAATCTTCAGCCTGACCGTACATGCTGAACACCCTTTTTCTTCATCCATTAACACTGATCGCGTCCACATTAGAATAGTTGCTGTAACATCCTGCCCTTGTTTGCATCTGGCTCTGTTGTCTGCACCACATCTTAAGAGCAGGTTGCTTTTTCTTATTCCTTCTCATGGCCTGTGATTTGTTGCTAAATTGGCAGACTAAAAGATATTGCAGCACTGCTTGAAAGTGTCCCTTTTGCTATCCATGTGAAGGAACAAGAGGATCTTGTGCACGGTTAAATTATGTTTGGTTGTTGCCTTTAAGATTCCTATCAATCACAGTGAAGGAGCCCATATCAGCAGGGCAGATGGATGGCAGGGAGCTTCTGCACATGTTCGATCACCAGCACCAGAAGAAGGAGCCAACAA
>NC_137959.1:34744510-34922010 GCF_963924665.1 Micromys minutus | reverse complement strand
AAATAACACTCTGAATGGTCTCAATCCTGCTGCAAAGTGAGGCTTTGTGATGAAAGCCGTGCGGCAATTCAGATAATTCTATCTGTCATAATTCAAGGTTTAAGGTACAGAGCCGGGAGTTCAGTGGAACAAAGCTTTTCTGTCGATAACTGTGGAAGAATAAAAAAAAAAATCACAAGTACAGTGCAAAACTCAGACACATTTAACTTGCCCTGCAATAACAGGTGACGTAATAAGCTGTATATCTTGTGTGTGCAGAGCTGTATGGGTCTGTGTGCACGGGGCTGAGCACACACGTCAGTGCCAGAGCTCAGCACTGGGCGTCTTCTTCACGTCATTCTCTACCTGATTTTCTGAGACAGAGTTTCTCACGGGAACTGAACCTGAACCTAGAGCTCACTGATTAGATAGGCTGACTGGCCAGCAGGCCCCAGGGATCCAACTGTCTCTGCCTCTTCAGTGTCAAAATAACAGGAATATGGCAGCACAACCACTCCTAGCTCTTTACATGGGCGCTTAGTGTCCAAATGTGTGTCCTGTGCTCATGTGGCAGGTGCCTTTCCACTGAGTCATTTCCCCAGTCCTTTTTACCTAAGCTGAGGTGGGTTTTTAAATAAGAACTTTTTGAAGTTATCATTATTTTCTCCCTTCCTTTTCCTCTATCCAGTCTTTCTCATTCACCCTAGTCCCTGCTCTCCTTCTCAAATTCCTGGTGGGTAGGAAGGTAGGTTGGTAGGTAGATAGATAAATAGAGAGATACACAGATGATGGGTAGATAGATGACAGGTAGGTAGGTAGATAGATAGTAGGTAGGTAGGTAGATAAGTAGGTAGATGAAAGACACACAGGTGATAGATAGATAGATAGATAGATAGATAGATAGATAGATAGATGATAGATAGATAGATAGATAGATAGATAGATAGAGATATAGGTGATAGGTAGATAGGTAGGTAGGTAGATAGAGAGACATAAAGATGATAAATAGGTAGATAGATAGTAGACAGGTCGTAGATAGATGATTGATAGATAATAGACATATGATAGATAGGTAGGTAAGAAGATAGATAGATAGATAGATAGATAGATAGATAGATAGATGGATAGATAGATAGATAGATATCAACATTATATATGTGTGTGTATGTAAATATAATCTGCTCAATCCATGTGTCACTTGCATGTCTGTAATCTCAGTGCCGTCCCTGTTGTATTGGCTAGCCAGTTGGCAGGCTGTTAAGACTCCTTCTCTCAGCATTCCCCAATTGCCTATAGTTCATTGTCTAGGGTTGAGGCCTCTCAAACTGCATCCCCCATGTTTGTGTATCAGTCCCAGCTGATACATCTAGAGCACAATTTCTGCTACTAAGGCTCAGGGACCATTGCTGAAGGAAGAGGCAGAAAGAATGTAAGAGCCAGGGAAACAGGACGTTTGCTGTAAGATTGTTGTTCCTAGAAATGTCAGAGAGGCTACACCTACAAAGTCGCATCAACACAGACACCTGAACAAGACCTGAACAAGGGCCTAGTTTCTCTTAATCTCTTGCTTTCGAGAAAGCAGAAACCAAAAGCACACAAATGACTCTCAATTGGACCTATTTCTTGCGATTTTAAAATTAAAAATTATTAGGTGAACTTTTTCCCTCTAAGAAAAAAAATTGGTTTCTAGCTTGAAATGTAAGGGGTACACTATGCTTCCTAGCTGACTTGGAGCATTCTGATCACCACCTAAGAAAAGAGTACATACTGCTCAGTCTTCAGAAAACAAGAAAAGTAAATCGCACTTGAGCCACAAAGCATGGACACGCCTAGATGCCATCTGTCTCTCAAATGTCAACCTACACCACAAATCTGATAAAAGTTTGCTTCAGGGTTACACAAGTCTGGGGGAGTCTGCACACATGCTCAGACCTCAGGACCTTGTTCTCATGTGAGAGGCGATAAACTTGAGAGTGCAGGTGAGAAACAGAAGCGCACACACATACTGCAAAGTAACGGTTTCTAGCTAATAATACCTGATGCTGGTTGTTTCTCTCAGAAACCGTTTAGCCCAGATCTCTGGCCTTTGAATCTAGAGACTTTCTAAGTCTATTTCAAAACTATGAGCTAGCAGCACCAGCTCCAAATCACTTTGCAGGAGTTGGCTTGTCAAGATGCTGGCTTGTCAAGAAGTAGTTCATGCATATGCAGTTGTTGTTAAGGTTCCCATGACAAAGTTGAAGATCTTTTAATGCATTTTCATGCCTAATCTAGTCCCCAAAATGAATTTTCTCCTAGCACTAAGAAATAGATCTCAGCCAGTTCAGCAAGACTCTCTCTGTGCTGGTAATGGGTTGAACATTTGAACTACCCATAATGCTTAGGGAAAGTTGTCTTTAAAGAAGACTGTTCTCATTTATGTTTCTATCTGGATCATTAGACATCAATCACAAGGAAGCCATGCCATGCCCAGAAAAACACACACACACACACACACACACACACACACACACACACACACACATTGCCTTTGTTAGGTGAATATTTCCTGGATGTGTCAAGCTACACACTGCCTTCCAGAACTACATCACAAAAAAAGACCTCTTCTGTTGCCATAAACAGAGCTGGAGCTGGCAAGATGGCTCAGCAGGTAAAGGTACTCGCAGCACAAGCCTGATACCCTGAGTTCACTGAAACCCTTATAAAAGCAGAAAGAGAAAAGACTCCAGTAGGAGTCTGCTGGTCTCCACATTCATGCTATGGAACATGCACAAACACACACACACAAACATCATACAAATACACACAACACCACATGCATATACATCACACACAAGCACACATCTCACACACCTACAAACACATAACACAGATCATACACAATACACATCGTTAACACATGTACTTCATACACATAAATACACATCACACACATACATCTCACACACACTACACACATACATACACATTGCATGCATATGCACACAGACATCACACACATATATACACATACAGACATCACACACATATATACACATACATCCCACCCACATATATATACAGGTTATATACACATATACACATTACATACACACACAACTTACACACAAACACACATATCTCTCATTCACACACACACACACATTTTTTTAATGTAGAAATAAATATGGTGGCTTACACTTGTAATCCCACTGTTGGGGTTGAGACAGCAAGACTGCCAAGTTTGAGGGCATTCTGGGTGATCTGGTGAATTCCAGACCTGCCTGGGCTACAGAGAGAGACCCTGTCTCAAAGAAAGAGATGGTGGCAGAAAAATAAAACATGTTGTCAGACCTTGGGTGTCATGTGTAGGTTTGAGTGCTAACAGTGATGGAAGCAGAGTCCTTGAAAAAGAGATGTTGGCGAAACAAATACACTCAAAAATAAAATAAGCAAGAAGCTGACTATCAATAAAATATGATCCTCAGAGGGAATATACACAGTATTCTCTTACAAATTGTTTACTTTTCTCAGCATACATATGATGATTAATTCCAACTGGCAACTTGATTTGAGAAGAACCCAGATTAATAACATATACCTCTAGGTGCAGTGGGAGGGTTTCTAGGGTTGCCTAAAGGGAAGACCTTTCTGAACATGGGTTCTCTCTCTCTCTCTCTCTCTCTCTCTCTCTCTCTCTCTCTCTCTCTCTCTCTCTCTCTCTCTCTCTCTCTCTCTCTCTCCCTCCCTCCCTCCCTCCCTCCCTCCCTCCCTCCCTCCCTCCTTCCCTCCCTCCCTCTCTTTCTCTCTCTCCCTCTCCCTCTCCCTCTCTCTCATTTTTCTAAGAGCCTATATTTTGAGAGTATATATTTTTTTCAAAATGTGTTCTTTCAATGTGTTTTGTTTTGTTTTGTTTTGTTTTGTTTTTCAAGACAGGATTTCTCTGTGTAGCCCTGGCTGTCCTGGAACTTGCTCTGTAGACCAGACTGGCTTCAGACTCACAGAGATTCGCCTGTCTCTGCCCCACAAGTGCTTTTTAGCCACCATACCTAGTTCTTTCTATCTCTTTAACCTTTCGTCTTTACTACTGCCTTCACTCTCTCCATGTTTTATCTTGTACTTTTCATTAAATAGCTGCTATCTTTATAATGGGGAGATTCTTTTAATTGCAATAATTTTCTCTGAATAAAACAATAACTGTGTCAAAGAAGCTTTCATATAAGCTAATCTTTTGGCATGTTCCTACCTAGATAATTTGTGATATTTTAAATTTCTACTTTAATTGAAGTTGTTTTTATATTACAACTAGCACAATAATTATATTGATTTCTATTTTTATTTGCCACAATTAGAAATGTGATCTGCAGTCTCTAAACTTTAATGCATTATGATCTTACTCCCTGTTTACAATTACACATGCTTGAGAAGCCAAAAAAAATATATTGCTTACTCATTGTGCATAGACTAAAATGTTTTTAAGTACATATTGCTCTGAGCATATAGTTGCCTAATTTAAATGTAAAGTAGCCTGGGTTTTTATTGAATTTCTTATTAATAGTTTCTTAATAAGTTACATTAAAACCTGCAACTAAAGGGAGCTATTTGGGAAGAGGGAGAACAGACAAGAGTGGGAAGGGGCCACTGTGACGGAAGTGGAGAATGATTGTGACCAAAGCACACTTACTGTACATATTACGAAAAAGTCATAAGTAACCCACTGTTTTCTGTAATTAGTATGTGCTGGCTTAGGGGTGAGAGGTTTTGCTGCTCTTCCAGAAGACCCAAGTTTAATTTCTTGTGCCATGCTGTACAGTTCAAGGGATCTGACCCCCTCTTCCGGCTCCTGAGGGCATCTGCACACATATACACACACACAGACACACATATACACATATACACGTGACTATGTGCGTGAGAGAGTGAGTGTGTGTGTGAGACTGTTGTGAATTGTGTGAGACTGTGTATGTGTGAGTATATATGTATGTGTGTGAGTGTGAGAGGGTGTGAGTGAGTGTGTGAGTGCCTATGTGTGTGAGTGTGTGTATGTGACTGTGTGTATGTGTGTGTGTATATGTGTGTGAGAATATGTGTGTTTGTGTATATGAGTGAAAGCGTGTATGTGAATGAGACTGTGTGTGAGTTTGTATGTGAGTGTATACATTTGTGAGTGTATTTGAGTGTGTGACTGTGTGAATGTGTATGTGCAAGCATGTGTATGAGTGTAAAACTTTGTGTGAGTGATTGTGTGTGTGTGAGTTACTGTGTGAATGTATATTGTGTGTGAGTGTTCCTGTGTGAATGTGTTAGTGTATGTATGTGTATGAGTGTGTATGTGTGTGAGAATGTGTCTGTGTGTGTGCTAACTAAAACCTTTTTAAAGAACCTACTCCTATCATTTTCCTTGATCCAAGTCATTTACATTTTTTGGTTTTCTCATATGCTTAGTACATTTGAATCCTACTGTTTTGGTGGTTTGATTTGGTCTGGTCTGGCCTAGTCTGGTCAAGTCTGGTCAAGTCTGGTCTAGTCTGGTCTGGTCTGGTCTGGTCTGGTCTGGTCTGGTTTGGTTTGGTTTGGTTTGGTTGAGATAGGTCTCACTTTGTATCCCATACTGGTCTTAAAAACATGACAATCCTCCTACCTCAGCCCCAACACCTTATGCTGAGATTGCAGACATGGGCCGCCATTCCCAACTTAAATTCTACTGCTTCCAACAGCCTAATGATTATTTTTATTTGAGCATCTTGCATCTTAACCCAGAGTGTCTCTGATCTGCTATAGAAATTCATTCTACATTTTTATGTATTGTAATAATTAATATCATTGGTCTTTATTCTTTTACATTTTATTTTTTTAATTACGTGTATTATGCATGCGTGTACAAATGGGTGTGAGCTCCTGAGTCCAGGTGCCTGGGGAAACCAGAGACATCAGATCTTCTGGACTTGGTTGATTCTGAATCACCTGAAATGGTTTCTGGAAACCAAACTCAGCTCCTCTGCAGAATAATGTGTGTTTTTAAATGCTGAGCCATCCATTCGGTCCTGGGCGTTTTATTCTCATATATTAACCTTGTAATTTAATCATTAAATTCTTATAGTTTAATAATTATCAGCACCTTTTGTGTTTCCCTAACCTTTTACTTTTTCTGAAAAGTTCAGTTTTTTTTCATAGTATTTCCCACACTACAACACTCACATATAAACATTAGGTTAGTAACCCCACCTATTAGCATTATTGTTGGTTACATATCAATTCCTTTTTTTTTAATTGAACAACTTTATTTTAAAAAACAAAGATAAATGTACAGATTTTAAGCATTTTTGCATAAACTTATATGAATACATTTTTCAGTACTTGATTGTTTTAAAGGTTTGATAGTAAGCATTAAAATCTTACTAGTTACAATGAGCATAAAATACATGCAAAACAAGATGTAACCTGGAAATAGTCAAAGTTTTCTTGGTGTGTAAAGATTAAGCATAATGGTTTTTCATTTTCTTTTCTTTTTTCTTTTTCTTTTTTTTTTTTTTTTTTTTTTTTTTTTTTTTTTTTTTTTTTGGCCTTTGTTTTTCTTGAACTTCATATACTCTGTGAGTTGTTTCTGGGGTGTTCAGAGCTTTCTGGGGTTAGTATCCAATTATCAGAGACTGCATATTGTGCCTGTTCTTTTGTTTCTGGGTTATCTCACTCAGGATGATATTCTCTAGATGCAACCATTTTCTTAAGAATTTCATAAAGTTATTGTTCTGATAGCTGAGTAGTACTCCATTGTGTAAATAAATATACCACAATTTTTGTATCCATTCATCTACTGAAGGACATCTGGGTTCTTTCCAGCTTCTTGCTATTATAAATAGGGCTGCTATGAACATTGTGGTGCATGTGTCTTTGTTGTTTGTTGGAGCTTCTCCGGGGTGTATGCCCAGAAGTGGAATAACTGGATCTTCAGGTAGTACTATGTCCAATTTTCTGAGGAATTGTCAGACTGATTTCCAGAGTGGTTGTATTAGTTTACAACCCCACCAACAGTAGAGAAGTGTTCCTCTTTCTCTGCATCCTCGACAGCATCTGCTGTCATCTGAATTTTTGATCTTAGCGAATCTGACTGGTGTGAGGTGGAATCTCAGGGTTGTTTTGATTTGCATTTCCCTGGTGGCTAATGCTTTTGAGCACTTCCTTAGATGCTTCTCAGCCATTCAACATTCCTCAATTGAGAACTTTTTGTTTAGCTTTGTACCCCATTTTTTAATAGGGTTGTTTGATTCTCTGGTGTCTAACTTCTTGAGTTCTTTGTATACCTTGGACATTAGGCATCTACCAGATGTGGGGTTGGTAAAAATCTTTTCCCAATCTGTTAGCTGCCATTTTGTTTTCTTGACAGTGTCCTTAGCCTTAGAGAAACCTTGCAATCTCATTAAGTCCCATTTGTCAATATTTGACCTCAGAGCAAGAGCCACTGGTGTTCTGTTCAGGAAATTTTCTTCTGTGCCTATGTGTTCTAAGGTTTTACTACTTTCTCTTCTAATAGTCTCAGTGTACCTGGTTTAATGTGGAGATCTTTGACCCACTTGCACTTGAGTTTTGTGCAAGGAGATAAGAAAGGGTCTATTTTCATTCTTCTGCATGCTGAGTGTCAGCGGGACCAACATCATTTGTTGAAGAGATCCATTTTTCCATTGAATATTTACAGCTCCTTTGTAAAAAATCAAGTGGCCATATACATGAGGGCTCATTTCTGGATCTTCTATTCCATTGATCCACATGCCTTTCTCTGTACCAGTACCATGCAGTTTTTTGCTCAATTGCCTTGTAATATAGCTTAAGGTCAGGGATGGTGATTCCCACAGATGTTTTCTTGTTGTTGAGGATGGATTCTAGGTCTTTTGTTATTCCAGATGAAATTACACATTACTCTTTCCAACTCTATGAAGAATTGGGTTGGAATTTTGATGGGGATTGCATTGGATCTGTAGATTGCTTTTGGTAAGATGGCCATTTTTACAATGTTGATTCTTCCAATCCATGAGCATAGGAGATCTTTTCATTTTCTAAGATCTTCCTGGATTTCCTTCTTCAAAGATTTGAAGTTCTTATCATACAGCTCCTTCACTTGCTTAGTTAGAGTCACAGCAAGGAATTTCATATTGTTTGTGACTATTGTGAAGGGTATCTTTTCCCTAATTTCTTTTTCTGCATGTTTGTCCTTTGATTAGAGGAAGGCTACTGATTTGTTTGAGTTAATTCTATATCAAGCTACTTTGCTGAAATTGTTTATCAGCTGTAGAAGTTCTCTGGTGGAATTTTTGGGATCACTTATGTACACTATCATGTCATCTGCAAACAGTGATGTTTTTACTTCTTCCTTTCCAATTTATATCCATTTGGTTTCCTTTTGCTGTCTAATTGTTCCAGCCAGGACTTCCAGTACTATGTTGAATAGGTAGGGGGAAAGTGGGCAGCCTTGTCTAGTCCCTGATTTTAGTGGGATTGCTTCAAGTTTCTCACCATTAAGTTTGATGTTGGCTATTGGTTTGCTGTATATTGCTTTTTTTATGTTTAGGTATGAGCCTTGGATTCCTGTTCTTTCCAAGACTTTTAACATGAAGGGGTGAATTTCGTCAAATGCTTTCTCAGCTTCTAGTGAGATGACCATGTGGTTTTTTTCTTTGAGTTTGTTTATATGATGGATTATATTGATGAATTTCCGTATATTAAACCATCCATGCATCCCAGGGATGAAGCCTACTTGATCATGGTGAATGATCATTTTGATGTGTTCTCGAATTCGGTTTACAAGGATTTTGTTGCCAATTTTACATCAATGTTCATAAGTGAGATTGGTCTGAAGTTCTCTTTCCTTGTAGGGTCTTTGTGTGGTTTGAGAATGAGGGTTATTGTGGCCTCGAAAAGAAATGAGTTAGGTAGTGGTCCAGCTGACTCTATTTCATGGAATAGTTTGGAAAGTATTGGTAATAGGTCGTCAATAAATGTCTGCTAGAATTCTGCACTGAACCCATCTGGACCCGGGCTTTTTTTTGGTTGGAAGGCTTTTGATGACTGCTTCTATTTCTTTAGGTGTTATGGGATTATTTAGATGGTTTTCCTGGCTCTGGTTTAACTTTGGTATCTGGTATCTGTCTAGTAATTCATCCATTTCCTCCAAATTTTCCAGCTTTCTTGAGTATAGGCTTTTGTAGTAGGATCTGATGATTTCTTGAATTTTCTCAGTTTCCGTTGTTATGTCTCCACTCTCCTATCTGATTTTGTTAATTTGGATACTCTCTCTTTGCTTTCTAGTTAGTCTGGCAAAGGGTTTATCAATCTTGTTAATTTCCTCCAAGAACCAGCTCTTGGTTTTGTTGATTCTTTGGATGGTTTTCTTTTTTCTTTCTATTTCATCAATTTCTGCTGTGAGTTTGACTATTTCTTACCATCCTCTCCTCTTGGGTGTATCTGCTTCCTTTTGTTCTAGACCTTTCAACTCTGCTGTCAAGTTGCTAGTGTGTGCTCTCTCCAGTTTCTTTTTGGAAGCACTCAGAGCTATGAGTTTTCCTCTCAGTACTGCTTTACTGCATCCCATAGATTTGCGTATGTTGTGTTTTCATTTTCATTAAATTCTAGAAAATCTTTAATTTCTTTCTTTATTTCTTCTTTGACCATGCTATCCTTTAATAGTGCATTGTTTAGTTTCCATGTGTATATGGGCTTTTATTTATCTTTGTTGTTATTAAAGACCAGCCTTAGACCATGGTGATCTGATAGGATGCATGGGAGTATTTCAATCTTCTTATATCTATTAAGGCTTGTTTTGTGATCGATTATATGGTCAATTTTGGAGAAGGTGCCATGAGGTGCTGAGAAGAAGGTGTATTCTTTAGTTTTAGGATGATATATTCTGTAGATGTCTATTATTTCCAATTGGTTCATAACCTCTGCTAGTTTAACTGTGTCCTTGTTCAGTTTCTATTTCCATGATCTGTCCATTGATGAAAGTGGGGTGTTGAGGTCTCCCACTATTAGTATGTGGGGTGCAATGTATTTTTTGAGATTTAGTAGGGTTTCTTTTATGAATATAGGTGTTCTTGTATTTGGAGCATATATGTTAAGAATTGAGATTTCCTCCTGACAAATTTTCCCTTTAATGAGTAAAAAGTGTCCTTTTGATAACTTTTGGTTGAAAATCTACCATATTCGATATTAGAATGGCCACTCCAGCTTGTTTCTTGGGGCCATTTGCTTGGAACATTTTTCCCAACCTTTTTATTGTATGTTTTTGTCTCTGAGGTGAGTTTCCTGTATGCAACAAAATGCTGGAATCTGTTTATGTATCCAGTCTGATAGCTTATGTCTTTTTATTGGGGAATTGAGTCCATTTATGTTAACAGATATTAAGGAATCGTGGTTGCTTTTTCCTGATATTTTTGCTTTTACAGATAGAATTGTACCTGTGTGTCTTTCTTCTTTTGGTTTTCTTGCTTAGGTATTTTCTTGTTTTTACTAGGATGTAGTTTCCCTCCTTGTATTGGGTTTTCCACCTATAATTCTTTGTAGTGCTGGGTTTGTGGTCAGATATTGTGTAAATTTAGTTTTGTCCTGGAATATCTTGGTCTCTCCATCTATGGTGATTAAGAGTTTTGCTGGGTATAGCAGCTTATGCTGACACTTGTATTCTCTTAGGGTCTGCATGATGTCTGTCCAGGATCTTCTAGCTTTCATAAGCTGAGAAGTTGGGTGTGATTCTGATTGGTCTCCCTTTATATGTTATATGACCTTTTTCCCTTATGGATTTTAGTATTCTTTTCTTGCTTTAGGCACTTGGCATTTTGACTATTATGTGTAGGGAGGATTTTTTTTTCTGGTCCAATCTATTTGGAGTTCTGAATGCTTCTTTTATGGTCTTGGTCATCTTATTCTTAAGGGTAGGGAAGTTTTCTTCTACGATTTTGTTGAAGATATTTACTGTGCTTCTTAGTTGATATTCTTCTCCCTCTTCTATTCCTATTATCTTTAGGTTTGGTCTTCTCATTGTGTCCTGGATCTCCTGGACATTTTGGGTTAGGAGCTTTTTGGCTTTTGCATCTTTCCTTGCTGTTTTGTCTATGTTTTCAATGTTGTCTTCGACCCCTGAGATTTTCTTTTCCATCTCTTGTAGTCTGTTGGAGATGCTTGCATCTGTGACTCCTGATTTCTTTTTTAGGTTTTCTACCTCCAGGGTTGTCTCTTTTAGTGTTTTCTTTATTGTTTCCATTTCCATTTTAAATTCCTTCTTCAATTCCTTCATCTCTTTGGTTCTGTTTTCCTCTAGTCCTTTGATTTCTTTGAATGCTTTTCTTGTTTCCTCTTTAAAGGCTTCTATTTCTTTATGCTTTTCCTCCCTTTCTTGTTTAAGGATCTCTATCATCATCTTGAGGTATGATTTTGGGTCTGAGTCTTCTTTTTATAGAGTGTTTGGCATTCCGCTGTTTGCTGTGATGGAAGAGCTAGGTTCTGGTGTTGCCAGGTTGTCTTGGTTTCCATTGGGTAAATTCTGTCCCTTTCCTCTTGCCATCTTTTCTGTGATTATACACGGTCTTGTTGTCAGTGATTGGTTCCTGTCTCTCCTGTGTACCTGGCCTGTGTCCCTGGATCGCCGCTGTTACCGGTGGTAGATGGCCTGGGCATTTGTTCTGCATGCATGGGCCCTCTGGGTGAATACCGAGACCCTAAGGCAGAGTTCCTGCTCCCCTGAACCAACGGTGGGGGCTTGCTTTCCATGAGCTCGGCCCAGACCTCTCTGTGCCCTGGCTACTCACAGTGCAATCTCACCAGGCCTGCGTCCCTGGATCTCTGCTGTTCCTGGTGGCAGATAGCCTGAGTGCCTGTTCTGCACCTGCATATCAACTCCTATTAACTATGACAGAATTCATATAGAAATCAAGATTAAACATCTGTGCTGCCACCCAGGACACTCTGCTTGTGCACTAGGGTCCCCGAGAGCCAGCTGAAAATATACCCATTTACCCCTGCCTGTTGCTAGGAGACCAGTTTTCTCATCCAACAGGGCTGAACACTGGGGCAGAAATTCTCAACCTTCCTAAACCTGCAACCCCTTAATACTTCATGTTGTAATGAGCCCCAATCATAAAATTGTTTTTGTTACTATTTCATATAACTGTAATTTTTCTACTGTTATGAACTGTACTGTAAATATCTGATACATGGGATATCTGATATGTAACTGCTGTGAGGGGGTCACGACCCACAGGTTGAGAACCACTCCTTTAGCCGATGGTTTCCTCTGTCAAGTCATGTGTCCTGGGCGGTGGGGGGTCAACTAAAATAGTTTCAAACCTTGGATCCATTTTCTGGATTGGACCTCCAAAGAAGATCTGTGCTTATCCTGCAGGCCACTTTGGTGTCCGTTGTCGGCTGCTCCAGGCGGTATGGAAGCCCAAGGCTCATGTGGATATGTAAGTTCCTACAGCAGCCAGGAGCTGGGCTGATGTCCCTGGCCTGAGGGTTGTAACCTGCCATGTGTGTGCTGGAAACCAACCAAGAGTAGTAAATGTTCTTATTGGCTAAACCTCCTCTCAACCCTGTAATACATATTCTTATTACATATAAATGCCCACGTGTGTATATGTCCTTCAATTTGTCATTGTGGCTTTGTCTCAATAGGTCTATTGGAAGTTGAAGTATTGTCAGTCAGCAGTCAGCCGGTGTAATGGTATAGACTAGAATCCCAACTCCTGAAGGCCAGCTTGGGCTACCGAGTGAGATTGCCTTGAATACACCTTGCCAACATCACCCCATAGCAACGTGGTCAGCTGCAGTGTCTCTTGGATTACCATTTCTGAGCACATGGCTGACTCCAGCTGCAGCTTACTGCCACAGCCCAGCATAGAGACAGCGGACGGTACAAGTGCATTGCAAGCGGGAGCAGTGGTAAATCTTAAAGCACAGTTTCTCCTGAGTACTTACCACGTTGCAACATTATGGGGTGGACAGCCCTAAATCAAACTATTGTAAGTCAAGATAGAGATATCAATGACATAAATAGGTAGAGCTGGGCTGGAGAGATGGCTCAGTGGTTAAGAGCACTGACTGCTCTTCCAGAGGTCCTGAGTTCAATTCCCACCAACCACATGGTGGCTCACAACTATCTGTAATGGGATCTGATGCCCTCTTCTGGTGTGTCTGAAGACAGATGCAGTGTACTCGTATAAATAAAAATAAATAAATAAAAATAAATAAATCTTTAAAAATAGGTAGTAGATAGAGCTGGTAATAGAGATACACAACTATCTTCAAGCCATATTGTCCTGGCTTATTTAAACAACCCCAACTTTTCACGCTATCTAGATAACCTACATAGGACATATGGGTGTCCCAACTGTTTAGCAAATGAAACTTGCATTCTCCAAACTAATGTTGTTGGGTTTTTTTTTTTTTTCTTTCTTTCTTAGAGAATGGCAGTCCATTTGCTGTATGCAGGATCCTTCAAGGTCTGTCCTCATCACAAATAGACCATGATCTACCACTCCTATATCATGCACTTTAATTCCAGCACTGTTCAGGTACCACGGATCCTTTTTATGCTTTAGATTTAAGCCTTTCTTCCCCTCAGGGAAAGGCCTATGATTTATTTTCTTATTATCTCTCTTTCCTCTCTGTTCTCTGTTCCCTTTTCTTTAGTCATACTGAAGGAGGATTTTGTTTATGATTTCCATCTCATGTGTTTGTGTTTTAAGCTACTTTCTGGTTCATTTTCAAAACCAGTGACTGGGGCTGGGGAGATGGTTTGAGGGCAGGTGTTCCCTTCCCAGCACTCACACTGGGCAGCTCATGACTGCCTGTAACTCCAGTTCCAAAGATCCTAACACCTCCTCTGCCTCTTTGGGCGTCTGCACACACATGTGCACTCACACACACATTCACATAAATAAAAATAAAAGCAAAATATCTTTTCTAAAGGAAAAGTACTCGTGAGCTCCTTGATTTTTTTCATTCTTTAGTGAATGATAATCTTCAATATTTTCTCCCCAAAAGTAGTTGTTTGGCTCTTTTTCTGTTTCCTTAGACTGAGGGTGGTTTTGTTCTGAGTTAGGGCTATGTTATCTCTTTATTGGTTTGCCTCAAAATTAATCACCTCTTCCAGTGACTTGTGTGGGTAGTCTGGGGGCATATTAAAAGAGTAATCTGCAACTCCAGCCTTACATTAGAGTCGCATGTGAAGACTTTAAGATATACTGATGCCTGAGCCACATCCCCAGCTATTCTGATCTAATTCGCCTGGGAAGCATCTAGACAGATATTTTTAGAAGTTCTAATATTCATCTGATGACTGAGGTCTGCAGTCTCTTAAGAATGACACCCATGCATGCTCATGACTCTATTTTTCTACCTCACCCACAGGGGCTGTAAGTAGCTGTGAGCTGCTGGCATAAAGCAGGCAGCCCCTGCCTTTGCACCGATGATAAGCAAGCTGCAAATATGCAGCCAGCCTTGTGCTGTGGGAACTAAGTAAAACTCCATGGGGTTGCCTCTCTCCAGACAGTAGGAAGAAGAGTCACTGAGCCACGCAAGCAGTTGCCATCTGACTCTGGGCAGATTTAGACATGGAAGTTCATTCCAAGGCACAGAACCACTGCCTCAAAGGATAAAGTGGAAGCAACTGAAGAAGGCACCCAGGGTCAACATCTGGCCTCCACCCACCTGTGCACAAATACATGCACATGTCTTGGCACTCACACATGAACCCACAAATATGAAAACATGTACACACTGTGTGTATGTATGTATATATGCATATATATACATATGTGTGTGTGTGTATATACATATATAGTATATTTTCCATTATGTACCTTGCCCTTAGTGGCACTCACTGATGGATTAAGTCATAGAAAAACCTCAGCTCTCTTCTAAGTTGTGTTCACAGCAGAGAGGCCTAGGCTACCATACAAGCTAACTGAGTCCCAAGCATCCCTTGCAGAGCTGAGGAATTCTTACTACCTCTACACAGCCTCTAGTCCCCATCCATATGTACAATAAGAATCTCCAGTGGTGTGGGGACCTCACAAAGGACTCATCTGAGTTCATTCCTTCCAGACTGCCCTTCTGTGGGTGTGGCATGTACATGTTACAAGGCACGCATAACAACCATCCCACATGTGAATGTCATCAGCTGAATACTGAGTTCAAGGCCAGCCTGGGCTACATGAGATACCGTCTCAAACCAAAGCCTAAAAATTCAGCATTTTAAACATTTTTTATTGGCAAATAAAAAAAAATAGTTGCAGTGTGTAATGTGATCTTTTAGAATGTATAAATGTTGTGGAATTGCTAAGCCAAGCTAGGCAGCATTTGTGTTATTATATTCACCATTTTGTTGGTGTTGTGAGAACCCTCACATCTCCTCTGAACAATTATCAATAAATCTTTGATGGTAAGTGATCTATGAGTCACTCTGGCCCTAAATCCCCGAATCCTAGGACATCTTCTAATTTCAACGTGATAAAGCAGCGCTCCAGAATGCCTGATTACAAATCATTTATGATTAGAAATCGATGCTGGTGCTTTGTTTATTCGGACTCTCCTTGATTATTACCAGCTTTACTTTTCCATGTCTCCGTCGGCGCTGTCCACTCTGCGAGATTATGCAGAGTAACCAACCATGTTACAGCCATGGCCGGATTCAATGGTCACCGTTGCCTGGCACATTGCCTGTTGATTTTTTAAAATATATTTTCCTGAAGCATCAGAGATGGCTTAGTAGAGGAATTCTTGCCACGTGCGTATGAAGACTTGGGTTAAGATCTCTAAAACCCAAATAAAAGCTAGGGAGACATGGTGGCTTCCTTTGCGGGAAGATAGGAAGCAGGGTTCCACTGGGCACACTGGCTGGCTAAAGTAACAGGAACTGGCAAACTGCAGGCTCAGCCAAAGACCTGCCCTGTAGGATGATGTCATCATGCAGCAAGGTGGGTCCAGCCTATCATTGGATGAGAAGGAAGGGTGGGGGGGGTAGTCTGGGAAGGAGGGAGGAGGAAAGGAGAGAAAGAATCAAGATGGAGCCAAAGAAGGAGGACTTAGATCCAGGTGGTCTTAATTGGTGATAGGTAGATATGAATATTTTTAAGGGTTTCTACGGGTCAATTTGCTTTATCTAGGTGGGCGGTTTATATCTTTGTCAACTGGTTGTAAGCTTAATGCATTGATTGTGGATTGGGAATTTAACATATACATCTGATTGATAAATTATTCATTAATGAATCATGATTTTTACCGGGATGTGGGGAATGGGAGCCAAGTTCCCGGACGGTCGGGAGGCAACCAGGAGAGGGCAGCTAGCGGACCACGTGGTAGAGAAGCAGCCAGGGCGAGCGGTTCCAGCTTAGTGGCCCACAGCTCCACACAGATGCGCGCAGAGTGAGAACACGCTGGAATTGTTAGCTGCAGATCCTTTCTTATTTTTACCGCAACACTGCCCCAAGGAGGGTAATCAAGGAAGACATCCAATATCAACTTCATCTTCCACACACAGTCATACATGCATACACCAGCAAACACGCGTGTATCCCCACACAAACATGCATATTCATGCATGAAATATACACACATACGCATGCAAAAATATTTTATTTTTCATTCTTCACCTTCTCTTAGTGGAACTGAAGGCTGATTAATACAGTTTATAGCCTGTGTTAAAAAAAAAAAATAACTTTTTTCCCCACTTGAATCAAACCCCTGTCTCTTTCACCATCCCCTCTTCCTTCCCACTGATAGTAATAAAGGACAATTAACGGTAAATATATGAAGTCATTTTGTTACTTGAGAGTATTCCCCTATACACTTTTCCCAGCTCCTTTTCAATATACATTGTATGAGTGTAGTGTTTTTATTTAAGAAAAGAATTACACTTTACACTCCCATGGCAGTTTCCAAATTACCCAGACATTAGAACTGAGTGAATGTTAGACTAAACCCCAGTGCACATGTGCCACATGAGAACTTGCTCTGTAGCGATTCTGCAGAATGTCAGCGCCATGGAGGTTGAGTATAATTAGGTAATTCGCAAAGCTGGCTCTCAGTCTAAAAGCTAATAAAAGACTCTAACACACCCTTGTACTTAAATCCTCCCCAGAGAAACAATGTGAGGCGTAAAAAAAAAAAAAAAAACCAAAAAAAAAAAAAAAAAAAAAAAAAAAAGATGTATTTCGTTCAGGGTTTTAACTGTCTGTTAACATCTCAGTCAAAATACGGAACAAAACATCCAACTTGATTTGTTGACATTTAAAACGACTCTGGCTCTTTGTGATAATTATGGGAAGTATTAATGGTATTTAAATTTTTATTTAGTTATTAGGGTTCTTTAAAGCTTCAGGTCCAGGGTCCAAAAGTGCTTTATGAGAGTTTGATAAGCCCCATTATTCAGAAAGCAAGAATCAAAAGAATTCATTTAGCTGTGCATAACTCTGTAGTGACGTTTTTGCCTAAAAGAGGTCAGACTGAAAGACCCTTGGACTGGGGAAGCCCCTCACTCAAGTACCAGGATAAGTGAACCCAAGAACTCACGGAGAGCCTATCTTGCTGCAATCAGGCAAGAGGTTTATTGAGGGGAAGGGGGTAGACCAGAGCTCTGGGGATGACATGTATCTCACAAAGGAGAGAGAGGAGTCAACCCTGAACTCAATTAGGGGGACATATTTATAGAGAAAATTACATAGGCAGTTAGCAATGGCCGCATAGCAATTTCATTGGTTTTTTTCAAATTGGCACACTCTGTCCATTTTGGACACAATTCAACTCTAGGCCACTCGTTTGGGGGTACACTGACCTTCATACTTTGATTCTTTCAGGACTGTAAGGCCAGCCCAGACCTTATGGAGTCTAGCTGGTCTGGGTTTGGGTCATTTCTTTAAACAAGTTATTTTCTTTTAAGCCTTGAAGCATACTTGTCCTCAAGGCAGGGTCGGTGGGGCCAACTTGAAATTTTAACTCTTTTAAGACTTCCCCTAAATGGAATACGAGTTGCCTCCTTAAAGGCCCTATCTCCAGATACAACCATGTCAGGGGATTAGCATTTCAACCTATGAATTTAGCAAGAACATAATCCCATCCACAAAAGGGTTGAGGAGGGAAGAGTCTGGCAAGATTGGGACACAAACTGGGAATAGCTGGTACCTACTGGGGAAGGTGGGTCAAGAAAAATGGATTCCTCTAGACCCATCTCAGACTCTACCTCTGAATCATTCATGTTCTAAAAACTAAAACTCCTATTTTGAAAAAGGGAAATTGTACTGTATGATGTAAACTCCTGCAAGGCACCAGGTGCAGGCAGTCAAGAGTACCCCACCCCCACTTCTTACATGTCTGGATGGCTCCTGAGGACACTGAGGGTTTTGAGCACTCTGGAAGACCCTATACATACACACACACACACACACACACACACACACACACACACACACACACATTACATGGGAGAAGTGGCTAAGAAACACTCAGGAGCCAAAAGAACAGCAAGGAGAAGAGCCTGCTGAACTATCAGCAGATGCACTTAAAGGTCCACGGAAATTTCAATTAGCCATGGTGGGAAAAAGCGAGTTGATACAAACTTGACCTAATTGCTGGGCACATCACTCTCCTAAGACAAATGATTGATTGCTTTCAACAAGGTCTGGTGATTACAGTGGATGTATTTGCATATGACATTTATCCAGAAAAAGAGAAAACT
Source organism: Micromys minutus (assembly GCF_963924665.1). Classification (NCBI taxonomy): domain Eukaryota; kingdom Metazoa; phylum Chordata; class Mammalia; order Rodentia; family Muridae; genus Micromys; species Micromys minutus. The sequence continues at coordinate 34,903,331 of NC_137959.1, read as the reverse complement.
AGTTTACTCACGAAATCAAAAAAAAAATTAATATCTCAACCAAAAGACTGTTTCCTATACCTCCTAAGCCAATCCGAAAATGAAGAGTTAGATCCTATGATAATAAATACAACTTTGACCCCTCTTCAAATGTGCCCTTTCAGTCATGATTTTAACTATCCTGGTAGCTGCCTGCTTTGACAGTAATGAGTGTTTTTAGATAAAACACTGGGCTGGAGAGATGGCTCAGTGGTTAAGACCACTGACTGTCCTTCCAGAGGTCCCAAGTTCAACTCCCAGCAACCACATGGTGGATCACAGCCATCTGTAATGGGATTCGATGCCCTTTTCTGGTGTGTCTGAAGACAGCTACAGTGTGCTCACATACATAAAACAAATAACTCTTTAAAAAAAGAGATACAGCACTGCCTTGTTCCATATGCCAGCACATTTTAAGACAGAAACAGTCCCAACTCAAAGATGGCTTCTTGGTTCACATTCATTCCATAAGCACTGTTTTAAAGAGTTATTGAAAATACAGAAATCTGAAGTATTGTAGGCCAGAAGTCTGACTCGAGTGTCTCCAGTGTATAAAAAAAGGTGTACGGAAGGATATTTTTCCCTGATCATAAGGATTAATAACATTTGTTTCCTTTGAGCTAAGGCACTGAGTATTCCTGTTTCCAGCTCTATAGGGTATCAACACTCCTTTGCTGGCCACCTCCTTCCTCCATCTTTAAGGCTGCAATGGCCTGTCTCTCTTACATTTGATTCTCTCTTCTTCTTACTTGCTTACCATCTCTGTGATCAAGATAGGAGATGGTTTCCCACCGTGTATATGTGTGCTCTCGTGCAAGTGTGTGCATGTGTGTATGTGTGTGTGTGTGTGTTTACACATATGTTCATGGGCATGTGTGTCTACAGATACATATACACCACATGTATATGTGGAAGCCAGAGGACAACCTTGAGTGTCTTTCCCCAGGAGTCATTCACTGGATATACAGTCTCTGGGACCTAGTCTGAGGAAGAAACTAGGCTTGCTGTCTAGCAGCCCCAGAGGGCCTCCTTTCTCCACCTCTCCAGCTCTGGGATAATAAACATGCAACACCACTGGCTTTTTAAAAATGGATTCTAGGAACCAAACATGGGTCCTCACTGTCTCCCAGCAAGCACTCTCACAAAGGGAGTTATCTCCTAAACTAGCTTACCCATTTGAGGGGTGTGACTGACATTCGGTTCCTCAAATGAGATGCATCATCTCACAGTATGCCCTTCAAAGACCAATGATGCTTCCCTCTTCCCCACCCACACTTTATATCTCAGAATTCAGCCCCTCCTGGACTGTTACTCTTATCAGAAAGTCAAAGTTTAAAATAAATAAATAAATAAATAAAACAGTAATAACTCTTGGTGTTGATTACTTCTAGGAAAAGTGCTTCAAAAACATCTTTGATTAAAGCACATATACATATATGCATAAAATATACATAATAAATATGTACTAGGGCTGTTGAGATGGCTCAGCAGGTAAAGATATGTGCTGCCAAGAATAATGATCAGAGTTTGGTCCCTAGAACCCACGAGAAAACAGACTCCTGAAAGTTGTCATTTGACCTCTGCACTCACATGGTAAATGTATGTGAACACAAACACACACATACACAGAGAGAAAAACACAACACACATATAACACACAAATCCATATATACACATACACAATACACAAACACACACACAAACGCACATACACAGAAACAAATGTAATGTATAATTTAAATTAAAAAAAATTAACCCTGCTTTAATGAACAGAATGCATATATGAATATAAAAGAGCAAGGCGAATGAAAGGTCCCTCTTTAAAGTTCAAGAGACATTATTTGATCAGTTTAATCATTTGTCTTCTACCACTGGAGCTACTATTAAAATCACAGGCCTTGCTTTGACTTCCACATTTGGGAGAAAAGCTAATGGGTCTTCTTTCTGAGGTCTGAATTCTTTGTAGGCACAATTGCAAATGAAAGGGACCATTCAGTTGACGAAAATGGGTCTAGCATGTAACCATTTACTGTAAAGCAATCTGCATATGGTGAAGGGCACGCAAAGGGGGTAAGTGCCTCATCTCCATGATTGCGACCTCGTTTCCCTTGTGCTCCAGGCTTTGCCCACATCTGCTCCATATGGAGCTATTTAACCTGCCACCTTGGAAACTGTTTAAAATAAGACATTACCAGGGCTGACTGGCACCTCCTGTCACCAAGATTACTGTTCCTTCCCTCCTTGATTTTGTTTCCTCCCCTGATGCTTTTCACTTGGGAAATATTCTGCTTAAGGTCATATATTTGTCTGTGAATAAAAATACTCCCGTGGCATCTGTGCCTAGGCTAGTCTCTGCATCAACAAGGGAAGGGGTTCCCCACCCCCACCCTGTACTCTCTGACATTGCAGCAGTGCCGTGGGTCCAGCAGTCACGGACAACAACAGTGACACTCAGAATCAGAGCGATGACATTTATTTTGAAGGCGTCATTGTTTCTAAAAGATTTGATTTGTATTCTTTTCTTTTTTTACCTTAAGGGGTATGATATTTATTTGACTCTTTTTCTTTTTCTATACTTCTTTGGTTGCTTGGCTCAATTTTCCATCCCCTCAGGCCAATTAAGCTTAAGAACAGACTCAGGCCATCTCATGTCTGTAGTCAAGAGATCTGGGAGGTCAAGAAAGGAGGGTTATTGTGAGTTCTGGACCTGCCTGAGTTATAGTGTGAGAGATACTGTCTCAATAATACTAGATTAATAATAATAATAATATAATACAGGAATGGAGAGGTGGTAAAATGCTTGCTGTGCCGTAATGGGGGCCTGAGTCTGGATCTCCAGAACCATGTAAAAAGCCAGACACGGTGACACAAGCCTAGAATCCCAGCACTGGGGAGGCAGAGCTGGGGCTTGCTGGTCAGCCAATCTATCCACATCAGTGAGCTTCAGGTTCAGGGAAAGACTCCATCTCCAAAGATAAGATACTTCAAGGGACGAGAGGTGAAGGGTTACCTACAGAAACATAAGTGACCCCAAAGCTGTTATTCAGGAAACTGTTGGCCTAACATGGCTAATGACATCGCCATACCATGTAGACGGTGCCCCTCTCTAATTAACCCCCCTAACCTATACTTTAGCATCTCCCCAGACTTTACAACATGCAATTCGGTTAGAACTACATACAAAGAGATGTGATGGACAAGCGAGATCTCAGGTGAGGATACAGTGGTTAGTGATCCCAACCCCCCCCCCCCCAAAAAAAAATAACGGACAGGAACTGACCTGATGCAACTCACAGCAGGGTCTTTATTTGAGCTAACTCAGCAAGCCCCTTGACCAATGCACCACCATCATGCAGGATGGTTTGGGGGGGGGGAGCCCTGAATGTCTATGGGGCAAGGCTTTATACTAAGCAACAAGCAGGGAATATGTGTGCAAGCGTCTAATTGGGAAGCTGATGAGGCCTATAACATAGTTGGCTGGTGCTGGGAGTCATATCATCAACTTAATTTCTGCTCTCCTCTGTATTGGTTGGTGGCTGTTAGGCAGGGGTTGGGCTTTTTACCTGGAGATTCAGGTTTGTTGGGGGAATAACCTGGAAACACTGTTCTTGCTGAAGGTGTAACCTGGAAATACTGGTCTCGTTGAGGGCATAACTTGGAAACACTGGTCTTCTTGAGGATTAGCCTAGAGACTGGAACTAGGCTCGGGTTTTGTGGGGGGCTGGGGGGGGCAACTTGGAAACTAATGCTAGATTCCAGCCTGTTCATTTACCTGAGTTCAAACTTAGGTCAGGTTCTCTAAAATGGAGCCTGAATTTAAAATATTTTGCCCTCTCAGTTACCTACCCACCCTTCTATGAGAGACTCTCAGTGGTCAAGAGACCAATGCTAATGGAAGCTCGCACGGAGAGACAGCTGATCTGACAAAGATAGTGGCTGTTTTCTTGAAAGATTGAGTTATATAACAACTTGTGATATTGAGTTCTGGCCATGTTCTAGAACCAGCACATATATCATACACACACACACACACACACACACACACACACACACACACACACACACACATGAACGTGCTCTCACACATGCACATGCACACGCACACACACAAATCAATAATAATGCTGATGCTGATGATAATGATGATGATAACAATAAGTGTGTCCTTTCTTTTCCCAGACATGCAGAACCATATCCCTGCTGACACGGCTTCTGTGGGAAGAAATCACCTCTGACAAAAGAATTCAGGTTCACTTGCAATGTTCTACTTTAAACAGAAGACCCCAAAAACATCAAGTAAAAACCTCCAAACCAACCTCTAAGCCTGTGATGGAGCCATGATCTGTCTGTCTAGAGATGCCAGAGGCTCTGGCTTAAGCAAGTCCTAAAAGCTTTCCGACCCCTCCCCTTTCCCTTCACTTATCCACATAATAAGCCTTCTCTAGTAGAAGAAAACATCTTGTTTCCTTCCAGCCAGAACATTCTACAATTTTAAAATTTTAGTGTAAAAAAAATTTTTTAATTGCAGCTACAATTTAGAATATAAAATTTTAAATTATAATTAAAACAAAAAAACAAAACTGTCATGGGGCCAGCCCTCCAGTGATCTAAAGCCTGCTTGGAATTTGGAAGTGTGCTGAGTGGATCATAACCTCATCCGGGAACAGGTTGGTCTATTTTTTTTTTCCAGGTGCTGTCTGGAAGTCTACTCCACACCTGCATTTCAAGAACAAAGGGCATGGCTGATGAGGAAAGTCCTGTTCCAGCCTATCACTCAGCCCACAGATAAAAGCAAGACCTGAGAGCTCCTTCCCAGATAGCCTCCGGAATGAATATTTAACTTGCCTCTACCGTCATGTATAGAACACCCAACCATGAAGCCATGATGTGCTGCCTGGTACCACAGCGGTGAGGAATTAGACAGTGGTCCTCAGATTAACCTGATCCTGATAATTACAACCCATTATTAAAATACTCCCTGCAGTAAAGTTCACTAAGGATTGTATTGCAGCCGGGAATGCCGAGGCTCAAACAAACCTTATTTTGCTACGATGCCCGACTTCCTAAGGAAATTGCTCCTTCGTGCTAACATCTCGAAGGGAGAGAAGATAAAATTAACGGCCTCTGAAAAGCGGACATTGAAACGGGACCAAAGCTTTTGTGCTAGATAAAGACATCAATTTGTCTACTCTTCATATGTATGGTAAGGAATCGTGATAGAATGTAAAGGGAAATAAAAGTTAATGATTTTAGAATGAAGCTGTGTGGTGCAAGTACTCTGTTGGGGATAAACAGAACAGGAGCCAGTTACAGGGCTCGGTGAGATGAAGGTCAGTTTCCAGTCCGTTCAGCAGAATCAATACGGTGCCTTGGACTTGCAATAGGTCTCATAAGTCATAGATTGACTAGGTCATGTATCAACTTCCACCCTGCGTGGCCCTTAATGCCTCTCATCAACAAGGTTTGCTGAGAAAATAAAAAAGGAATCTGTGATCAGAATCTGCAGTTGAAGTGGGACACTGCCCACCTACAGACTAACAGGGAAGGGGCGTGGGCAACCAGCAGAGTGGAGGTGCCATCTCCTACGGAAGACCGTATGTCAATCCCAGAATTGACTTTCAAAGTCAGAACTCAAACTGCCGTCAGAGGCTTTCTTTGAACATCCATTTCAATGATGAGGTTTATCTCGGTAAAGATCAACATCACACAACATTAGAAAGACCCAGAGAGTCCTTCTGGCTGATCTCAAAGAAACAGAGGGAAAGGACAATAAATTCTAAGAAATGTCACCCACACCCCATGTACAAACTGACACAGGTAGTCTTCCAAGATACCTTAAGAAACATCATCAACACGACCCATCTTCCTGGAGCTGTCTACCCAGGGCAGACAGAAAATGATTAAGTTAGATGCCTAAGGCTACTTTGGGGAGGACAATAGGTACCATGAAGCAAGAGAAAGCAGAGAGGATTCAGCAGGGTTATGTTTGGAAGAAGGGTATACCATTAGGCTTCCGGCATCAGAAAAGGTGTGCTTTCTCTTTGAGTAATGGGGGGAGGGGAAACCTACAAGGAGCAAGCAAGTTTGAGAAAAACATACCAGACCCCTGCCTGTATTGAATAATTCACAGAAAGGACCAGAAAATTTAAGCTCCAACTCTGAATGTAAGATAATACATGCATAGCCCTTTGGGGTGTGCATTGTATTGGTAAACTATTGTGTTACTTGAGCCAACCGAGAAGATGTCTATGAAAGTAACTCAGCCTCAGATATATTTCAGACCCAACCACGTTTGTCTCAAAGCGTCCTCCAAGGGCCTTTGTCTGGGGATGGCCTGCCCTTCCTCCAACTCTACAAAAGAGGAGGAGGCCATGAGCAGAAACAGCCCCAGAGAAAAACATTGTGTCTTTGAGAGCTGCTGGAAGGTGAACCATTTCCAGTCTATTATTCCCATTTTCATATAATTTATATGTGTAATTTATCCCATGGTACAAGAGTGCCTACAGTGGGGGAAAGGCCAGAAGTTCAGTCATGGGAAGCTCATGCTGATGGCTTCAACATCCCTCGTCGGTTTCTGCTGGATACCGTGTCTGATTTCAGTGATGCCCTTCTGATGTTGTTAATTTGCCTGGAAGCATCACCCAAGAGAATGCTATGCTCTGCCCAGGACACTGTGTTCTGTGAGCTCCAGCCAGCTGCCTTCACTTCTCCAGCTGTTTTCTGCTGGATGTTTGTAAGGTCCTGATTTGATGATGAAGGATTTGCAATCCTTCCATCTGTCTGTCACTTGGTATCTTTTTTTTTTTTTTTTTTTTTTTTTACTCCAGCTCGTTATATACTTAATAATCTCATGCATTCGGTGTCAAAAGCACAACTATCATAGATCATTTCTCAGACCACAGCACCCTTCTATGATTCTGCTGCCTTAGGTACATCCGCATGCCCTTCAGTGAGATATGCTTAATGGCGCCTGTGTCTTGCACAGAAGACTGAAACAGTAAAGTTACTGTGAAGAGTGAAGTTAGGATTTGAATGCCAGATACCCTAGCTTTATGCTCTTAACTACCAATACCCAGCCCCTCCCAACAAATTTTACAAGCTCTGGTTGCCCACTGCATGCTGGTGACCAGCCATAGCCCTCCCTACCTCAATAGTCAACCTGATATCTCCATTTAAACAGCCGATGAGCCGAATGGAATCAATGCGTTCAGAATTAATTGTAAAGCGCCCTTCAGTGCAGCCTGCCTTCCTCTTTTTTCCACCTAAGTGCACCTGCACTTCATGCAGGCTTCCAGAACCATCTTTATAAATAGCTCACCCCTCCCAAACCTTCTCGAGCCCCAAACTGGAGCCTTGATTTCTCTGTCTGTTTCATAACTGTGTTCATCCCTTTTCCTGTTGCTGGGATAAAATAACCTGACAAAATCAACTCAAGGTTTTTGGGGTTTTTTTTTTTTTTTTTTTTTTTTTTGAAAGAAAGGTGATTTTATTTAAAAAGAAAAACAACAAAAGGGAAACGGGACCAGAGCACAAGTTAGTCCATCCAGAGCACAGGTTAGTCCACCCAGGCCTTCAGCATCCTGGTGGTGATCTTGTCTTTTTTAATGATGAGGACAGACACCCGTGCCCAATACTGCGTCTCAGTCCACAGCATTCAGCACAGCCTGAGAAATGGTTTCAAACGAGTGTTCTGGATCCCAGAGAGACTCAAACATCCCATACATGTATTCGGAGTAGGTGCCACTGACTACAAAGTCATCAGTCACCACGAGACAGCCAATGGGGTCCAGAGAGCAAATAAAGAGCTTAAAGGTCTTTGGGTCTAAGCCAGCAATGACAGGCTCTGTGAAGTAGAGACCAAACTGTTTCTCATACAAGAGGTTGGCCACCACGCTCATGAGGGTGTAAGGCTTGATCTGCCGACCTTCCTGCAGCTCATACAGGGTCTGAAGGAACTTGAGACACTGGGCAACTGTCTGGACATCAGTGGCCAGGCCGGCCAGGCCTATGTAGAACCTGTCACCCCTGGGGAAGATCTTCTGGAAGTCTGTGGTCAGCATCTGGGCCTGGATCTCTAAACGCCTGTCTGTAGTGATGGCCATGCAGTTTCCCTTCATGGCCATGACAACCCCTTCATTATAGGACATAATAGACAGGATTATGCTGTAGTAGGAGCCTGATCTCTACTATGCTGCCTACAAACCTGCTCTTATTCTGACTTGTGGCTCAAGTTTATAGTCTACCACACCAGGAAAGTCACAGCAGCAGAAGCTGAAGGCAGCTGGTCACAGTGCACTCCTCAGTCAAGAAAGAAAATGACAAATGCCAGACTCGGCTCACTTCCTCCATTTGGTGCCCAGGAAATGGTCCCACCCACAGTGGGAGTCTCCTCTCCTCAAATAACCTAATGGAGCTAACCCCTCACGGGGATGACCAAGCTGATACCAACCATCACAACATCCTTCATCAGATCTATTTGCCAATCCTCCGCAGTGTTGCCCAAATCCAGCCCTGTCCATATTATTCAGATCCAGGTAACTTCTGGGTCCATGTCAAGACCTCTAAAGTCCTAGCACATCTCCTTTGCTTTCTCTTTCCATCAATTCTCCCTGTAGCCAGTCAGACTGGCTGATCTACCTCTTCCAGTTGTCTTAGTGTTTTGTTGCTGTGAAGAGACACTATGACCATGGCAACTCCTATAAAGGAGAACATTTTGTTGGGGCTGGCATACAGTTTTAGAGGTTTAGTCCATTGGCATCATGGTGGAAGCATGGCAGCCTGAAGGCAGATGTAGTGCTGGTGGGGGAGGAGCAGAGAGTTCTACATCTTATGCACAAGCAGCAAGCAAGTATGGTAGAGCATCTTTTGGGTATATACCCAGGAATAGTATAGCTGGGTCTTGAGGTAGAGCCATTTCCAATTTTCTGAGAATCCACCATATTGAGTTCCAAATTGACTATACAAGTTTGAACTCCCACCAGCAATGAAGGAGTATTCCCCTTGCTCCACATCCTCAGCAGCATAAGCTGACACTTGTGATTTTGATCTTCAATATTCTGACAGCTGTAAGGTAGACTCTCAGAGTTGTTTTGATTTGCATTTCCCTGATGGCTAAGGAAGTAACATTTTTTTAAGTGTGTCTTGGCCATTTGAGATTCCTCTGTTGAGAATTCCCTGGCTAGATTTGTACCCCACTGTTAATTGGATTATTTAGTTTGTTGATGTCTAGTTTCTTGAGTTCTTTGTACCAAACTTATCTTTTTAAAAATGTGAAACCAACCATCTGATGCTGGAACCAAACCAATCAAATCGCTTTGGTTTTAGTCAAGGGTCTTCAGACAGACAGAACCAGTAGGTTATAGAAAGAAAGGTTTGCTTTAATAAGCTGGTTCATGTTGTTATGAAGGCAGGAACATTCAAAATCTGTAAGACAGACCAAAGGCTGGAGACTCTGGCATCTGTTACTGTAGTCTTGATTCCAAAGATACAAATAAATACAAGATTTCTGAACTAAGGTCTTAAAGCCGAATGCCTTCCTGTTTCAGGAACACCACTCGGTTCTCTAAAGGCTTTCGACTGAGTGGATGAGGCACACTTGCATCGGAAAAGATAATCTGCTTCCCTCCAACCCGCTGACTTTGTAAGTCACATCTGAAAACTCATTCACAGCATCTAGACTGCATCGGACCCAACATTCAGCATCAGACACTAGCCCAAACTGATGCATAATTAACCCTCAAGGCGTCCCATGGAAACAAAGTCTGTGGCCAGTGGGCTCCTCTCTTATCTGCTCTGCCTTCCTCTGTTCTCTGGAAAGCCTGCAGACATCTGGCACCAGAAACAAGACTTTGTTTTTCTTGTACCTGAAAAGGTGCCACATCTCCACATGGCTGCCTTTGTTTTATTTAGATCTTGGTACCAATGCCCTCTGCTCAGAGAAGACTTGCTTTATCAGCTTATCCCAAATGTATCAGCATCTCATGTCACTCCATTTTTCTCTCTGATTCCCCTCATATGTTTCATGCAAAGACAGTATTCTTTGTGAACTCTGTGCACACATTCTCTCCCTCACCCTCACTGTCTCTATCACACACACACACACACACACACACACACACACACACACACCAGCTGGGGAGATTAGAGCTAGCTTTTCTGGTTTGGATTGTTTTGAGCTGGGGTCTCATGTACCCAGAGGTTGACCTTGAGCTTGCTATATATCAGAGGGAAGTCCTTGAACTCCTGAACCTTCACCCTCCACCTCCAAGTTCTGGAATTGCAGGCGTTCACCAACTCTCCTGGTTCTTCAGTTCTAGTGTTATTTTTTTAGCTCGCAGAATCAGGCCGCATACAGATGCCAAAAGAAAAAGGCCCTAAGAAAGACCTGACGACGGTTCTCTTTTTTATTATTTTTTAATCCTCTGGTAGAAAAGCATCACAGAAATCATAAGAAACAGCAGAGTCACTTTCAGATACCGGTGACATAAACGAGACAATTAGCTAGTGACTAGCTGTAATGTATGCAACACCGGTTTCATGTTTGTTTTCTGTTTTGGTGGTTTTTTGTGGTTTTTTTTTTTTTTTATCTGTTTGTTCTAAGGCTCTCTCTAATCTTTTCTGGTTGGGATTTTTATTTCACTTGAGACAATAATCCAGAATGCTCATTGCCTCCTAGGACATTGTACTTAGGTTAACCTAGCACACAACTGCACTCATTAACCCTTGCCAAAAAAAAAAAAAAAAATAGCTTATAGGCTTCTCAATTCCACAGGACCTCAGTCTCCAGGCTTAACTGTGCTACAGATCTACTCAGGTGCAACATTGATCCCACCCTTGGTCTGGACAGGGATGTATCCTATAGGAACTGCAGCCCCTTGTAAGCGAGGAAAGGTTTGAAGCCAGGGCTAATATTCACATAGAGGGATGGGGGAAATCAGTGAAGACAAAAAAAATAAATAAAATCAGTCTATGTAGTGACTGATAGTGTTGCTCTCAAAGAAACTGTTTGCCACTTGTTTCATAAGCGTGGTCCAGAAGCTTCTTGAATGTTCTTTAGTCCCGGATTTCAAATTAGGGTTGTTCTTCAGTCCCAGATTTCAAATTAGGGGAACCAAGGAAAATAATTATTGCTGTCAGATTGTGCACTGTGTCAAAGAAGTCTCTCAATAAATTTAGAAAAATTAATGCAGATTTATAGATCTGTAGTAGACTCTTCCGTGTTTGTCTGGGAAGAACTGATGGTTATTATATATGGCCTGTGTGGTTTTTTTCATCCCCTTGTAGATAAGAGTTTCTGAAATCTCAGCATCTGATGATGATCATACTAGGCCTTTGCAGAAGCAAAAAAAAAAAAAAAAAAAAAAAAAAAAAAAAATCAAACCCAAGATCATCTGGCTTCCAACCTACAGCATCCCTACAAAGACACAAAGAATTCAACACAGTAACAAGTGGAGTCCAGACATGTGTGCCATACAATTCACAATTCCTGGCTGTCTGGGACACTTTGTCAAGGGTTCAACTGCCAGTCCATACTGGAAGAATCCCCAGCTCCCAGGGTGATGTTCTTAGATTACCTTCCAGCTTTACCATTAAAGATGCTGCAATTGCTGGGCACAAAGCAGCTCCACTTGCCAAGTATCAACCAGCACAGATGCTTAGGTCCCCCAGGAATGAGACTTGGAGTCTCCATGCTGACTGGAGAAGTCCTATGGCTCAGAGGAGCATTGCAACCTCCAGCCTTTTACGTTTCTGAAACCATCGGAAGACACGGTGAAAATCACAAAAATAAGTCAATGAAGTGGGTGTTTTACTCACAAAGTGAGGACTTCACTAATAAAAGCGCAGATGGCTGGGGAGAGAATGGTACCCAGAACTGTGACTTGCACCCACCACGGGCTAGTATCTCTCCAAGCTTTTGCTTTGCTTGGTCTGGCTGTGACAGGTCAGGGTCTCTACATAGTCACATCCCACTCTGGTCAAACTCAGTCAAAACCTTTTTTATCTCTCAGAAATCACTTCACCTTCGTCATTTCCCCTCAGTTAGAGATCTCGATATTCTATTTAAACGACCTTCCCTCTGCACTTAAGAAACCATTAAATCACCCTGTCATTCCTTTTGGGAACCAAATCCTCTTTGTACCCCTCCCAACAGTCCCCCACTTCAGATACAGCCAGTGTTGTGCTGTCTTTTACTTCATGTGTGTGTGTGTGTTGTTGTTGTTGTTGTTGTTGTTGTTTGTTCCCTAAACAGCAGGTATCAAAATAACAGGACAGTATGAAATCCACAGAAACAATGTGTTTATACAGTTGGCTACCTCATCTAGAAGCGTGATGTCCTCCCACTGAAAATCACTTGTCTCAGCCTCTGCTGCAAGTACACGGTTAATCAATATCAATCTAATTTTGCACATGGGTATGAGGCTCTAAAATTATTGCAGTTAGATGCAAACTTTTTATATAAATGCATTTGGCTTCATCTATGTCTTGGGTAGGATTATCATTGCTGTTAAGAAATACCCCAATCAAGAGCAACTTGGGGAGCAGAGGGTTTGTTTGGCTGACATATCCCAAGTCACAGCTCACTGAGTAAACTCAGTAGAACTCACCAAGGCAGAAACTCAAACTGGGCAGCAATCTTGGAGAAAGAGCTGATGCAGAGACTGTAGACAAGTGCTGCTTACTGGCTTGCTCCTCGTGGATGATTTCTTATAGAACCCACAATCACCAATCCAGGGGTCGACTCTCCCCCATCAATAACTAATTAAGACAATGCCTAACAAGCCTCCCTACAACTCAACCCTAGGGAGGCATTTTTCCCAACTGAGGTTTCCTCTTCTCAGATGACTCAAGTTTGTGTCAAATTAGCATAAAATTGGCGTGGAAACTAAGAATCCTCAATTAAAATCACTATCTGTTTATATTATAGAGTATTTATTTAAAATACAAAAATTACAAAATAAAAACCTAGTCACAACATTAAGAATTTTTTTTTCACCTAACTAGTATGGTGGAACATACCTGTAATCTCAGAACTCAGAAGCAGGAGGATCCTGAGTTCACTGCCAGCTTGGGCCACACATCTATCTGGAGAGATGGCTCAGTGGTTAAGAACACTGGATGCTCTTCCAGAGGACCCAGGTTCAATTCCCAGCATCCACATGGCATTTCACAACCATCTGTAACTCCAATTTCTGACACATTCTTATGTGCACCAGGTACACACATGGTACACATACATACATACATGCCGGCAAAACAACCAGACACATAAAAAAATAATTAATTAACTTTTTGAAAGACCCAGTTTCAAAAACTGAAGAATCATTTGATTGAGACACATTAAGACACTTGAACTGTTGGAAGTCCAGGTAAATATTCACTATAAAATGTAATTCTTCTTTGAGCAAGCAAATAAAAAGCATCTCAAACTTAGCACCCTTCCTTGTGATATTTGCTTTGTGATTGTTTTATAAGAACCTTCTCTCAGATTTATTCTATTTTAATTAAAGTCAGAAAAGCAGAAAGGGGCTTTGTTTAAAGTCATGTGTCTGACCTGGGGGAAGCTCCCATTTGATCATACTGAAAATGTGTTTGAACTTCTCCTGAATTTGAGGTTATTGGTCATTGCTTGCTACCCACCCAGGGTCAATGGTAGGAAATTTACTGAAAGTAAAATAGGCTTTCTGGGCCTAGGGTCCCTGTGTGGTGGATTCAGCCAACCATGGATGGCAAAAATACCTTGAAAATCCGCAGTGACCACGTCTATAATGAGCATGTGCAGACTCTTACTGCTATTACTCACTGAACAACTCACTACAACAGCTATGCCTGGACACTGATTTCGGTGCTACGCATAGTCTCGAGGTGACTTAATGGATAAAGGAGGCTGCACAATTGCTGTACACAGATACTGCGCAGTTTGACACTGGAGCACGTGGAACTGAGCCCCAGCAGACATACCAGATGACAGTTTTGTTTTACCTTATCTGATGATTCTAGATCTCTTTCCCTGAGGCAACATCACCCCAACCCAAATGAGAATGGGTTTGCGTTGTGCTCATTTCTCAAGACCCTTCTGTCATTTACTGCATCCATGGCTTATTTGGACTCTGTCATCTCTCTCCCACATCATCAAGTCTAATTGCTGATTATCCTTCCCTCAAACTTCTTAGGATTAATTTAAAACAAAGTTGTTATCTCATTCGCTTTGACTTGGTGCACTTTATTTTGCATAGCAAATATTTATTCCTTTAGTAAGAATTCCATGCAATATAAATCAAATGGTCATTACAAACTGGGAGAAGGCACCCGTCTACTGTCTTAACAAGATCGCTTGGGATTATTTGTTCTTCTGTCTTTTGTGAAAGGGTGTTATTCATCTCTCTCAAACTCATCAACATGCGGGTTTTAACGCATTCTTAAATATACTGAATTTTTTGTACACATTACTAGTTTTCATTTTAGCATGAAAATATCTTACTCCCAATCTAGAAATAATCCTAATCAATTCCTCCAATTAAAAGGTCATTTAGCCAAACTGCTTAGCTTTGTACCCTCTAATTTATTTCATTTTTTTCATCTGTTATTTAAAAGTAATTTAAAGCAAGGGCAAGGAAATGTAAGCTATTTTTACCCAATTATTTGGTGATCAATAGCTCCAGCAGTGTAGACAGACATAGCATCAGAGTTGCTCACATTAATAAGAGAAATGATCTATTGAATGATAACATACAAAAGTCAACCAATGAAATATGTATTGAAAACTTGACAAAAATAGGAAAAACAAGAAAAAAACTGAAAAATAAAAGCAAAAGAATAAGGGTGTAATTCCATGAGTTTCTACTAATGAGCATGCCCATGTAAACATACATGTGTAGGGCCAGAGCAGTGGCAACCCTCCACTCCCTGTCAGGTTCCACCCATTCCTATCTACCCTGTCTCCAATAAGCATTTTCTTGACTCCTAACATTACATACTGGCTCACCTGCCGCTGATTCTGCTTAATGTATGATTTTACCTGGTGAGGTGATTCATCTTCAGTCAACTTGACTGGATTTAGAATCACTTAGGATATCGGTGAGACAGACACACCTCGGGCTGTGTCTATAAGGATTGTTCCAGGGAGAACTAATTGACAGAGAAAGGCATACTCTCAACACAGGCAGTACTCACACAAAATAAGAGGGAGGGAAAAAGAAAGCTAGCTGAGCACCAGTGTTGCTGGGTTTTTCTCAGCTTCCTGCCTGTAGAAAAAAATTGGAACACCTTTTGTCCACCCTACACTCACACAACTGTAGCCTGCTGACCAAGTGCACAGGGACAAGCAGCCGTGGGCAGAACCCTTGGAGCCCTTCCCTCCTGTTTCCATCAGCAATGTTGGCCATGGCAATCAAACAGTAGCTAAAGCACCTTGCATTTGTTCTTGGTGTTTTGTTTTGCTTCATCTTGAGATCAAATCCAGTGCCTGGAGCATGCTTGAGCATGCTAGGTGCTAGGTAAACAACCTACCACTAGACTGTATCCTCAGACCCTTTACCTGGCTGCTTTTGCTCAGTATTATTTTTGATACATCAGTTCCTGTTGTTGACAATAATAATTTGTCCTTATTTCAGGATATCCCATCTCATGACTATATATATATATATATATATATTTTAACACTTCCTTGTGTATGTGTGTGTGTGACATGTGCATATGTGTGAAGGTGTATGTGCCACAGCACACACATGAAAGTCAAAATCTAAGTTACAGGAGTCAGTTCTCTACTTCCACAGTAAGTCGCAGGGATCAAAGTCAGGTCATCAAGCTTGGTGGCAAGAACCTTTACCAGCTATCAGTCCTTACTGAGAGGCACTGGGTGATTTCTTTTGTAAAATATTAAACTTTCCACTGTTATGAGCATTCGGTTGCATATATACCTAACAGTAAAACTGTTAGACTAATGAGTGGGCACAAAGCCACCCAATAGTCTCCAAAATGACTATGCCCATTTATGCTCCCACCCACATGTGTTAGTCACCTCAGTTGCTGT
This sequence comes from Micromys minutus, assembly GCF_963924665.1. Classification (NCBI taxonomy): domain Eukaryota; kingdom Metazoa; phylum Chordata; class Mammalia; order Rodentia; family Muridae; genus Micromys; species Micromys minutus. The sequence continues at coordinate 34,887,283 of NC_137959.1, read as the reverse complement.
GATGAAACACCATGACCAAGGCAACATAGAAAAGTTTCTTGGGGCTTATGGTTGTAGAGTGTCAAAGCCCATGATGGGAAATCAAACACATAGCAGCAAAAGCAGCAAAAACTAAGGGCAAGCCCAAAGCTGAGAGAGTGAGCTGTGAAGGGTGGGGTTCTTCTACATCTTAAAGTTAACTCCTGGTGACAGGCTTCCCCCAGGAAGGCCATGCCCCCTAAACTGCCACAAAGGGTGCCCCTAACTGAGGCTTTCAAATACCCAAGACTGTCGGGGACATCTTGTTCAAACCATCATGCCACAGTAACTAAATGCCCTGGCCACAGTTTAAATGGTTGGTGTTTTACATCTTAGATCTTCTAGCATATATATATATATATATATATATATATATATATATATATATGTATATGTATGTATGTATGTATGTATGTATGTGTGTGTGTATATATATATATATATATATATATATATATATATATATATATATATATAGAGAGAGAGAGAGAGAGAGAGAGAGAGAGAGAGAGAGAGAGGGGAGAGATATCTCAATATTTGGTTCTTTTACTTTCCTTAAAACTTTTACAAGAAAGCTCAGCTGGTGTTGCTAAGAAACAAAATGTTTGCTATGATAACACAAAGTGCAATACGTTTTAGCAAATAGCAAAGAGAGGTTTGAATGTTGAAATATCTGTGACTGCTCTAGGACATCCTACAAAGCAGGGCAGTGCGTGCCTATAAACCCAGCACTTGGGAGATGGAGAAGAAAACATCCTAAATTTAAGGTCATCCTAACAAAGTTAGAGACCAGCCTAGGCTTCATGAGAGACACTGAATTTTTTTTAAAAATGCATCCTGTGTCACTGTCACCGAACCCCCTACATGTATACTTTATTAATTGGCCTTCATGTTGAATAAAGCATTTAAGAGTAAAAGTATTTGGGATGAGATGGTTAGTTTTATGTGTTAACTTGGAATGAGAGATGTGAGCTAAGTATTAACCAGAATGCTGGTTTAATATTATTTCTGGAAATACTATATAAGAGTGTTTCTGAAACAAAATTCACATGCAAATCCATACATTAAGGTGAGAAGAGTGCTCTTACCACTGTGGGTAGGCACCCTCCTGTGTGTGTGCTGTTCTCTGATCTCAGCACCGTGGGTAGGCATCAATCATCCCGTGTGTGCTGTCCTCTGAAGTCAAGTCATCATCTTCTGCTGCCCAGCATCAGCATCATTGCTTCTCATACCTACAGATTCGCACTGGAGCTTTATTACTGCTCCCCTGGGTATCAGCTTGCAGATGGCAAATCATGGCACAACTCAGCCTCCTCATCAGTGTGTGTGTGTGTGTGTGTGTGAGAGAGAGAGAGAGAGAGAGAGAGAGAGAGAGAGAGAGAGAGAACGTGAATGAGGTGTTCTGCAGAGTCCAGAAGAGGGCACTGACTCCCCTGGTATTGGTGAGTTCAAGGTATGCAGTTGTGAACTGCCTGACATGGATATTAGTAACCAAACTCTGGTCCACTAAGCCCAAGCATCCTACTTTGCTTTTAATTGCTGTGATAAAACTCATGACAAAAAGCAACTTGGGAAGTGTTTGTTTCAGCTTACACTTTACAATCTATTATCAAAGGAAGCCACGTCAGGAGCTCAACGAAGAAACTGGAGAAGAGACCAGGATGGAATGCTGCTTACTGACTTTCCCTCCATAGCTCACTAAGCTTGCTTTTTTTATACAACCCAGGACCACCTGTCTAGAGATGATGGTACCACCCACAGTGAACTGGGACCTCCCAAATCATTCATTAGCCATGAATATGCCCCCAGAGACTTGTCCACAGGCCAACCTGCTGAAGGCATGTTCTCAGTTGATAATCCCTTGTGTCAAGTTGACATAAAACTGACCAGCACACCAAAGTATATTTTAAAAAAACTTTATTCTTTAAAAAGCAAATGAACAATATAAACAAATGACTTTTTAATTGGAAATCAAGAATGAGGAAGGTGATTGACAAGAACAAATACAGCCATTTCTGTTACACTTAGAGTCAGTCCTGAGTGTAGTCAGAGAGGAGAACAGGACCATGGTAAGAATAGGCGTTTTCTCCCAGCTCAAAGCCCAAAAAATATTTCCAAGAAAACTATAGGAAAAAAAAACTTACTAACCTAAAAAGGGAGAGGCCTATAAAGGTATAAGACACATACAGAACACAAAATAGATTGAACCAGAAAAGAAAACCCCTCTCCACAAGATAATCAAAATACTAAGCATACATAACAAAAAAAAAAAAAATATTGAAACTGCAAGAGGAAAGGGCCAAGTAACACATAAAAGCAGACCTATCAGAATTACACCCAACTTTTCAACAGAGATTCTAAAAGCCATAAAGGCCTGGACAGATTGCTACAGGCTCTAAGAGACCACAGGTGTCATCCCTGTTACTATATCCAGCAAAACATTCAATCACCATATATGGAGAAAATAAGATAATTCATGATAAAGTCAAATTTAAACAATATTTGTCTACAAATGCAGCCCTACAGAAGGTACTAGAAAGAAAACTCCAACCAAGGAGGTTAACTATACCTACGAAAATACAAGAAATAATAATCCCAGAGAGAAAAGAAAAGATACACACACACAAAACAATAACAAAACAGAAATCAACAATCATTGGTCATTGATACCTCTCAATATCAATGGTTTCAACTCCCCAATTAAAAAAACACAGACTAACAGAATAGATGTGAAAACAGAATCCATCTTTCTGCTACATCTAAGGAACATACTTCAACATCAAGGATAGACATTACCTCAGGGTGAAGGGTTGGAAAAAGCAAATGGACCTAAGAAGAAAGCTGGTGTAACCATTTTAGTACCTAATGAAATAGACTTCAAACCAAAACTAATCAAAGAGATGAGTAAGGATAGTACATACTCATAAAAAAATCATCAAGATGACATTTTAATTCTTAATATCTATGCCCCAAACACAAGAGCACCCAAGTTTGAAAAAGGAACACCACTACAGATTAAACCACAAACTGAACATCCCTCACACACCGATAGTAGGAGACATCAATACACCACTCTCTCCAATGAACAGGCCATCCAGGCAAAAATTAAACAGAGCCAAATGGACCTAACAGATATTTACAGAACTTTTCATCTAAACACAGAAGAATATACCTTCTCAGTACCTCCTCATGAAACTTTCTTCAAAATTGACCAAATACTTGAACAGAAAGCAAGTCTCAACAGATACATGGAAATAGAATTAACTCCCTGCATCCTATCAGATGCAGTGTCTCTCAATCTATGGATCTCAACCCCTTTGGGGCGGTTTGTCAAATGACCCTTTCACCAGCGGCACATATCAGATATCCTGCACATCAAATATTTACATTATAATTCATAATAGTAGCAAGATTGCAGTTATGAAGTAGCAACAAGATAATTTTATGGTTGGGGGTCACCACAACATGAGGAACTGTTTTAAAGGGTCACAGCATCAGAAAAGTTGAGAACCACTGTATCAGACCACCATGAATATCGACAACAGAAACACCAGAAAGCTTACAAACTCATGGAAACTGAACAACTCCCTTCCGAATTGGCAGGGGAAAATGAGTCAACAGAAAAAGAAAGAACTTTAAGACTTTCTAGAATTCGATAAAAATGAATTCACAGCATACCCAAACTTATGGTACAGAATGAAAGCAGTGTTAAGAGGAAAGTTCATAGGTTTTGTGGGTAGACTGGGGTTGGATGAGGACAGAAATGGGAGGAATTCAGTATACGGGGTGGGATGGAAGGAGAGAGTGCACAGAGAGATGGCTAGGACTGGTGGGCATTTGAAGAGTAATATAAAAACCTAGTACAGTAGAAACTTCCTAACATTTATGAGTATGACCCTAGTGAGGACTGGGTGGATATGGAGCCTCAACTGGCCATTTTTTGTAACCAAACAAGTCTTCCTGTGGAGGAACTGGGTTGCATTTGATTGAGTTGCTGGCCAAGGGGGTCCCATGGAGAGCCGAAACAATCCCTGCTGATGCTAGGACAGAGGATTGTTCACTGCAAACTGACAATATGACCCTCTTGCCGAGGACAGCACCTGCCTAGCTCACTGAACATGGAGAGGCTGAACTGCCCGCATGAAGCCTTCACCTCCGTGGTCTAGTGTCTTTGGTATGGGAAGGTATGCTGTAATCAACCAAAAGAGAAACATGGACACAAATCCAACCATAAAACCTTTAACCAACAATTTGACCTGCCTGAAAGATGTGCTGGAGCAATAATGGTACAAAATGTGGGAGGGAACAACCACTTTCTGATTTAACTTGAGATCCACTCCACAAGAGGGAGCCCATGCCTGACACTGCTTTGATAGCCAGGAACCAGAGGCTGAATAGCCCAGAGATCTAGGGTAGAACCAAACATGGCTGGATTAAAAAAAAAAAAAACAAATCAATGATTAACTTCCTTATGATATTCTGTTATGATCATAGATCAGTGCCTTGTCCAGATGCTATCAGAGAGGCTTCCTCTGGCAGCCAATAGGAGTGGGTACAGAGACCCACAACCAGGCATTATAAGAAGAAAGGTTCTAAATCGGAAGTCTCTACTGGATCCCTTCTCTCAGAGGAAGTATCCCGGGGAGGATGGAGTAGAAAGATTATAGGATTCATAGAGAATGGAAAACACCAGGAGAACGTGACTCACTAAATCAACTAAGTAGGGCACATATGGGCTCACAGAGAATGAAACAGCAAGCATAGGGCATGCATGAATCTATGCCAGGTGCTCTGTATATATGTTGTGTCTGCTAACTTGATGTTTTGTGGGGGTAGGGTGTCTCTGACTCTTTTGCCTGCTCATGGGACTCTTTTCCTCCTTTTGGGCTGCCTCACCCAGCCTTGAAATGAGAGCTTCTGTTTTGTCTCATTGTTATCTGTTTCGTCCTGATTGGTTTGTTGTCTCTGATGGAGGCCTGCTCTTTTCTGATGGAAGATGGAAAGAGGGGTGGATCCCAGGGAGAGGGAAGGTAGATAAAAGCTGGGAGGGGTGAAGGGAGGGGAAACTGTGGTGGAAATGTTGTTGCTTAAGAGAAAAGTCTATTTTCCGTTTTTAAAAGTAATAGTAAATATTTTTTAAAAGGATATGGTTCTTTGATATGGCACCTCTTTCCAATACTCAGATTGTTCCCCAAATCACACTGTACAGGAATGGGTTAATCCTGATGTAAAATAAATATTTATATGTCCTAAAGTTTCCAACTAGGAAGGCAAAGAAGTTCAGATATCAACACGCAGCATGAGCAGCAATGTGGGTGAATGCAGAACTGCCGGACTCAAATTTCCCCGGCTTTCAACTCCTCTCTATTTTTCTAAAGAACTAAATATGTCCCAGATATCTGGGCACCTGTTGTTAGGCAATACAACTGAATTATTAATACTCACAAAGAGAAAGCCATGGGAAGAAAGAGAGAAGCCAGCGTATTCTTGGCTGTGGGGAAGGTGCTCGCAACCTACTAAACTCTATAAAAGCCAAGAAGCAGAACTTGAACAGAACTAAATGTGGGGCTCTTGTCCCCTATCCACTACCTTCAAGGCAGGAATCATGTTTTACATAACAAACGATAACTCCATTCATCTTAGTCCTAGTGGTGCACAGGCAAAGACGGAGAACAGAATGAAGGATGCCTCTTCATTTTGCTCCTTCCTCATCTCCTCTGCTACATATGCACATGCAAAACGAGCCTCCCATGCGTGTTTCTCAAATACCAGGCAATCTGCATGCATCATTACAAATGCATGTGTATTATTATGCAGAAGTGTGTGTATATTTATCTACATGTGGAGGTTTGCACATGAGCGTATGTACATCTGAGTGTATATATCTACATGTGGGTAAGTACACATGAGCACAGTTGCTTGCAAATGCAGTAACTAGAGGCATCAGATCCCTTGGAGCTGTGAGCTCTCTGACAAGGGTACTGGAAACAAAACTTAGGTCGGCTACAGGAGCAGTGTGTGCTTTTAAACGCCGAGCCACCTGTCCAGAACTGAACAAGCTTTTTAGACTGATCTGCTCTGAACATCTTCAGTCCAAGGAAATTTCCTTCCTTCAATACACAGAAAGAAGAAAAGGAATAAAAAAAAACCTGGGCTAAGACATTTCTAAGCCAGAAAAAAAAAAAATCTTCCCTAGCCTATTGTCTTAAATACCATACTGAGTATCAAGCATCACTATCAAGCTATGGCAAAACATGGTGGATTCTGTCCTCCTGTCTACTTTTTCTCTAAACCTTATGCTGACTCGGGTTATCCTTTTCACTTAGGAGAGCTACCCAGGGACACTGAAAATTGGAGTGCTTTCCTGAGGTATTCCCTAAGGGTGTGGTTTGCCTCAATATAGAAAATGATTTTTAAAACATCCTCTGTATCTCTCCTAGCTACAGAGAAACAAGTGCTGTTAGGGCCACGGGGCAGGCCTTTAATCTTCTGGAACAGCCATTCCTGAAATTCACTTGAGTTCAGTAGAGGAGGCACTGGAGTATCTAGACAGGATTGGGGCTAAACATTTTCGATACCTTTCTCTTCACAGCCTTTCAGACTTAGGAGGAATCCAAGCTCCAAGAGAGACACTTGATCTGGGAGGACGGAGTTATGTTTAGGAAGCAGGCAATGAGGAGTGTTCACCATTGCCAAGAGGAGGGACAAGAAAGATTTACTTAGAGAGGTGTCTTAGATCTGGTGAGGGAGCTACAATGACATCTGTCCCATCCAAAATGCTCTTGACCTTGGAGCCTTGCTATCTTCCTTGTCAAATACAGTAGATACCCGATTACTGAATTCAAATCTCCCTGGTGACAACTGAGCACCCTAAGTAGAATTCAACACGGTCCTCTTGAGCGTCTCTTCAAACAACACTGGACTGCATTTCTCCTGCTTCCACATTAAATGTGCCCCTTTTCCATGTACCCCATATTCAGTGCTTTTCCTGTGGTCCAACTGAAGCCTTACTTCATCCAGGAAGAGACTGTCTATGTCACAAATATTTCCTTTTCTATAATTCCTTCTCCTTCTGCACCACCACACATTTGTTTAGCTAGTATTTCAAAATGGCCTGTGCTGTCAAAGAGAGCCTTGTCTTCCTACTGGGATAAAGAAACAAACTCAGAATGGACTAAATGCAGGATGCTAACCCAGAGTTCAAACAGCAGACGGTTGCCGGAGCCAGTGAATCCCTGCCCCCAGACTCTTGGGATGAGCTGGTCTCTGGCCGGCCCTGCAGCTAAACGCCCAGCTTTGATGATAATACCTTTCTCCATTCATTTCAGTCTAGTCTCAGGAATCTGCGCTGAAAGGCAGCCCTCTAAGGTGGTGGTGCTCCTGAAAGGGGAGCGTCAGGAAGCATATGGCTGAAATGCACCTCTCAGATTTCCTACAAGCTGCTTGGCAGTCTCTAGGAAGCCTTTTCTAAGATGTTATTCGCTTTCCCATAAAAGCTGCAACAAATCACCTCCAAACTAGGCAACTTAATAGCAGTTCATTCTCCAACAATCTCACTATTCAAAGACCCAAAGTCAAGGTACCATAAAGCTACACTGCATCCGGTCCACAGAAAGGTCCGTTCCTTATCTTCTCCTAGCTTCTGATGGCTGATGTAGACTTAGTTTATGGCGGCATTACTCTAATCTCTTGTCTCCATGGTAACCTGCCTGCTCCTCCTTTCTCTGTCAAATCTCCCTCAGGTATCTTTTGTAAGGAAGCTTGTCACTGGGCTTAAAGCCCAGCCACACAGTCCAGGCTGATCTCTATCTAACGGTCCTTGACTTAGTCACATCTGCAAAGAGCCCTTTTCCAATAAAGTCACACTCACAAGAGTCCATAATTAAGATCTGGACCTTTTTTTAGGACACTGTGACTCAACCTGCTAGGCAAAGGCTTTTCCTAGAGCTAAGATGTATTTATTCACTTCCCATAAATGCTACGATGAATCACCTCCAAACCTAACTTAAAAGGAGTTTATTCTCCAATGTCCCTGCAGTTCAAACACTCAAAATCATGATATCATAATTTCCTGAACTTTTTCACTAAAAGGGTGGTTACAAGGCAGGATCATCGTCGAGCTGAAGAATAACAAACTATAAAGTCACCTGCTGTTCCTGCTTTATTGCCTGAAGTGTGTAGCAAGAGGACAGGTAAGTGTTTTGGAGGAAAAGGTGAACTAAGTCTGCCCGCTAAGATATTTAACACAATAGAAAAGTCAACATGTGCACAGAATAGGAGAGCTGGCTGGCAACAAGAGCAGTGTTTTGCTGGTAAGAACAGAGATAAAGACCATTTGTTCCTTCCCCTCTGTTTCTTCCTCCCATGTGGGGCGCCGCCTGCACATTCTCCATTACAAGATGGCGCTGATATCCGGCTGGAGTTAGCAAGCCATGTGCGCACGTGCTGGGTAACTTTCCACTCCTTGAGCTCTGCCTCTTCTGTGGCGTCATAGGGCCTGATGAGTTTCAACCAATCAGGGGGCTCTGCGTCCAAGGCAAGGACTGATCCCTTTATAAGGGGACAGGCTAGATAGTTTCTCTCTCTCGTTGGTCTCGTTCGTCTCGTGGATCTCGTTCGTCTTGTTCGTCCTGTTCGTCTTCTTGGTCTTCTTCGTCTTCTTCGTCACGTGTAACAAGTGCTGGTTCTCGAGGATATTAAAGTTTACCGCAGAAGGATTCTATTTCGTGTGCCGCGTCGTTCTTGCAGGCGAGACGGTTGCGCGGGACACTCCCAGACCCTTATTATCCTGCATTCAAACGTATGATATATACAACTAACCAATTAGCTCATGCTTGGATTCATCTCTTTCGTGAACACTAAAGAGAACTCAGCACCCTTTGCTTCGGCCTTACTGGAGACCCAATTCAGAACCTGTCAGATGAAAAGTATAGGTTGCATAAAATATTTGGTAAATACTAAAATGATTCTCAGAAGAAATGAAAAGGTATGGGTTTGATGGTGTTATATGAAGTTCATTTTATCTAAAACTCAGATGACAGCAGATGCTGGCGAGGTTGTGGAGAAAGAGGAACACTTCTACACTGTTGGTGGGGTTGTACACTGATACAACCACTCTGGAAATCAGTCTGGCGATTCCTCAGAAAATTGGACATAGTACTACCTGAAGATCCAGCTATTCCACTTCTGGGCATATACCCCAGAGACACTCCAATATACAACAAAGATACATGCACCACAATGTTCATAGCAGCTCTATTTATAATAGCCAGAAGCTGGAAAGAACCCAGATGTCCTTCAGTAGATGAATGGATACAAAAATTGTGGTACATTTACACAATGGAGTACTACTCAGCCACCATAAACAATGACTTAACCAAATTCTTAAGAAAATGGCTGCATCTAGAGAATATCATGCTGAGTGAGATAACCCAGTCACAAAAAAACAGACATAATATGCAGTCACTGATAGTGGGATGCTAACCCCAGAGGCTCGCACTGCTCTAGAAACAACTCACAGACTGTGTGAAGTTCAAGAAAAAAAAAAAAAAAAAAAGGTCATGCTCAATCCTTACACACCAAGAAAACCTTGACTAATTCTGGGTTACATCCTGTTTTACATGTACTTTTTGCTCATTGTAACTAGTAAGACCTTAATGCAGAGTATCAAACCTTAAAAAAAAAGAAAGAAGAAGCCAAGCACTGACACAATTGTATTTGTATACATTTATGCAAAATGTTTAAAAATTTTTTTCTTTTATCTTTGTTTTTTAAAATAAAGTTTAAAAAAAAAAAGCAGAAGTAAAACAGACCTACAGATTAAAGCCACTGAGGTTTGAAGGGAAACTCTCGCTACTCACAGCCTCATGTTATGAGTGTGTATTTCTTGGGGGCTTTGCTTTAATTACAGTACTGTCCCCATTTTTTGTCTCACTAAATTTTTATAAAAGCAAAAGTGATCCCCTCCAAAAAAAAAAAAAAAATGAAGTTCATTTTACTTGATAATGTGAGTCTATAGGTAATTACCTGTAAAGGGTATTGCACTGGTTGGGTGCTGTGATGTTACCACTATAATCCCAGCATTCAGGAAGCCGTAGCAGGGGTGGGTTCACAAGTTCAAGACCAGCCTGGGATACATAGCAAGACACTCAACAAACCAAAAGGGGAGCTGAGAAGTAGCTCAATAGTACAGTGCCTTCCTAACATGAATGAAGACCTGCACTTGATTCCCAGAAGTAACAACAGAGAGAAAGAGAGAGAATGTGTGTGTGTGTGTGTGTGTGTGTGTGTGTGTGTGTGTGTGTGTGTGTGACAGAGAGAGAGAGAGAGAGAGAGAGAGAGAGAGAGAGAGAGAGAGAGAGAACACATACATATATAAGGTATCATACACAGGTACGAGTTATTTTATACCATTTATAACATGTATCTGTTACAGATCTTTGATTGCCTTTGTTGTCTATAAGACTGGATATAATCTACCACAAACAATTCTCGGGATTTTACTTCAGCCTTCACATTTTAATGGGAGCCTTCACATCTCCATTTCTTTGTCTCTCTCCATGAGTCTTTGTCTTTTCCCCGGGCAGAAATAACATTAAATCACTTTCACGTGAAGGCTTAACTTCTGCTGCCAGCTGAGGGTCAGCAGTCAGGGCGAGGATGGAAAGAAGAGCTGATTAATAGCACTTTAAAGACTGGCTCAGGGGATGGAGAGACAGCTAGGCAGTTAAGAGCACTTGTCACTCTTGCAGAGGACCCAGGTTCATGTCCCAGAACCTTCGAGTTGGCTCATGCTCATCTGTAATTCCATTTCCAGGGTATCCAGTGCCCTCTTCTGAACCAAGCACACATGCATACATGCAGGTAAAACACTTCAATCAATTAATCAATCGATCAAAAGTAGAGTACTGGTTTGGTTTCAGATGTCTTAAAAGAGAGATGAATCTCTAAAATGGTTCCATATCTTCAAAGCTTTACTTCCAATCAGTACTCCTCATCAAATGATACAGCCCTGCTGCTTCCCAATGGCAAAGGTCAGTTTTCTTTGGGTGTATGGGGTCTTTTGTTATCTTGGGCTCCATTGGCTATTTGGTTGGAGCCCTTTGGGCACTTGAAGGACAATCCAAAGACCTAGTCAACTTAGTAGAAATGTGTAGTTGCAGGGGGAAATAAGGAAATAAGGAAAGAGACAATCTTCTTGAGGGATCGGGTCAAGCACTTGGAGTAAGCATTATGTGTGAGGGAGCAGATAGCAAGAGAACGACAGGAGGATGCCTTGGCAAACACCCAGGGTTACTTCCATAGGAAAGGCTTCCTTAACCAGAGTGCAAAGCTCTCCATAGGGGACTCTACCCGGAGCATTCATCTTTCTAATCGCCAAGACTTAAAGTGATAAGTTCTAGGTGAAAAACCCTATTTAGCAAAATGGGAAGTCTATTAATGCAATAATTGCCTACCTGGTTCCTCACACACAGAGAACAAGTCCTATGTGAAAAGCATCCTAAGATGGCAGAAGCCTTGTATGAATAGTTCTTACAGTCTTAGAAATCAAGTGACACCCTATTGTCAGAAAATGAAATAATTCACTGGCGTAGGTTACATGAAGTGTCACAGGTCTGATAGATTAGGGTTTCGGATTATGAAATGATCATCTGACAATGTTTCAGTCAAAGGAAGGACCAGCTGTATAGGTCCAAAGTATGTGTCCTTCATAAAGGTCAGCAGCTTGGCCTCAGGTGTACACTGGGCTTCCATGGCACCCTACTCAGAAAGAATGTTGGGGGGAAATTTACCATAAGTGGCAAAACAGTAATTTGAATTCATGTAACTGAAAATACATGTGTACTGACTTGTACCTTTACATTTCAGCCGAGTATTTTTCTACTGCCCTGTTGAACTAAGCCATGATGGCTTTTGGTAATCAGTCTAAGGTAATCAACACTGTGCATTGTTCTGTGGCCACAGCAGCATCCTCAAACCTCTCTGTTCTCCAAGATGGCACCCTCCCAGCCAGTCCATGGTAAGCACGCTGTGGATACGAGATGCAGAAAAACCATTCAGCACCATCTCAAAGGAAGAGGCTCTTAAGAGTCACAACAACAAAGGTGCTGATTGAAGGGAGTGGATTTACAGCAAATACCTCAGTGACATTATTTCCCAGATAGCAAGTCACCAAGAGACTCGTGTGAGCCTCAGATTCGCCTAGATCTTCTAAGGATGCCCAAGTATCGACCTCCTTCTTCCAAGGACCACGACTTCCTTCACCCCCCGTCTAGAAATTCTGAGGCTTTTTACAGAGAACTCGAGTCCTTTTTTCCTGTGGGAACAATGCAACTGCACAGTCTCTCTTTGGCAGGCAGCCTACTCAAAATATGCTCATTGGACCTCACAGTGAAAGATTTGGCGAGAGAGGTGGAAGATCGCACCACTAGCGACCTTCCCTGCCAGTTCTTCCGAATGACCAAGCACACATGCATTCAAATAAGCTAATCCTTCTCTGGCAGAGTAAACCGCACCTGGAAGTCAGTTTACAGGAGTGCCAGACAGAGAGAGGTGACACTAGGTACCTGGGAGGCTGCCACAAAGCAGGCTCAGAAAATCCCCACCCAGGATGCCTGAGATAACATTTAGTCGCATCATCGTCTGAGATAATTAGACTCCGGAAATGGACCCGGGCTATTAATAAGATCGAGTCAGAAGGTTATCAACCTGTTGAAAGGTTAGGAATATTTGCCTATTGATTCAAGTATTCCTCAAGGAGGAAAGCCATTGAAGCTCAAATAAATTAATGAGATGTAAGTCTACAAGCAGACCGTGTATCCTTTTAAGTACTTTTAGAAAATCTTTACAGTAAGGTTATCTCTTCAAATAACAGAACATGCCGACTTTTTATGAAGAGCCAGAAATGTCTAGGTAAAGATGAAGAGACATTTCTCCATCACAGAGCCACCAAAATGATGCTGCTGCTATAGAATCTGACTTGAGCCAGGAAAATATTCCTCCAAGAGTTTATTATTCTATGATCCAACCCATTTTTCAAGCACACCCCTCCTCTTTAACTATCATAAATTTTCCTAATGAAGTGTCAGCCTTTAAACATGTCTACCTGTTAACAGGGAGTGGAGTATGTGACCGCCTCTTAGATACTAGACATTTGCTGTAACTCCAGTTCCAAGGGATCTGACGCCCTCTTCTGAGCTACTTAGGCACAAGAAACATTTGTGATAAACATACATAAAGGTAAAACACTCATATACATACAAGTAAATAAACAAATATTTTCCCTGTATTTATTTATCTACATCCCAAATGCTGCCCCAACCCAGTCTTCCCTCGAAGAGGTCCTCCCCCATTCCCCCTCTACTTGTCTCTGAGAGGGGCAGTCCTCTCCCCAGTACTCCCCATCCTCTGGTGTATTTAATTTGTAAGAAAAGAAAATAATGGAGAGTGACTGAGAATTCTATGGGATTCGGCCTTCATATCGTAATCACTAACCTGAAACCATCCTCCCAAGAAGGTCAAGATGCTTTACCCTACAGCCTTGCTGGCCACCACCTGCAATTCTCCGTCATGTTTGTAAGCTGTCTTGGACACTCTCCCCATGGGTTTGAGATGACTGTTGCCACAGAAGAGATTTCAAATGAAACCTGCCCAGCTGGGCCCTTTTCAAATTCCTGACATGGAAAGGCACAGGCAAGTCAAACAGTGCTTGCTTTACATTACTGACTGTTGGGGTGACTTAGTTTGCAGCAAAAGACTCTGGAACAATCTATGGAAAGCAACTTTGATCATTTCCCCCAAACTCCCAAATCATAAATGCCAACACCTTTCGCTTTATAACTTATAATTTCCAAGGTACAAGAATATAAATGTTCTCATTTTCTTTTCTACAGGTATCATGTGAAGAGGTATAATTAACCAAAAAACTCCCTGAGATGGAGTCAAATGTTTATCATCTCAAACAGAACTCAGACTGTTGTTCCCTTACAACACAATAGATGTTGACTCAGCCGCCTCTCAAAATGTGGCCAAATGTTTTAAGTGGCTAAAATTTTTATCCGATCAAAAGCACTAGAGTGTAATAAGAGAGCTACAGCCTCCATCCTTTTTATCTCCAGGTTGGCCGTCTCCTCATACATTTGTATGGTCTTGTGCATTTTTTAAAAACACAATGAAGCAATGGGTAGAGAGGACATGTGACAACCAATTCTTGTTTTCCTTTATACGTGTAACTCCGAATCTGATTTTCCTGTCATTTTCCCCTTCAATATTGCAAGAAATAGGCAAGGTTTCAGAAACAGAAATAAAGGGGAATGTTAACCGAGTGTGGAAAGAGATATTTCAGAACCGCTCTCTGAATTTCACATCTTAAAACACACGCATTTGGCAACTGATTGATTTGGGTTCTCAAAATTGAGAATTTGCTTAATCCTAAAAGAGTCTACCAAATCTGGCGTGCTGTCTGGGTAATTCTGAATTCCCTGTATTAAGTTTCTACAATGAATAAGTCAACAAAAACACGTTGACTTTTTTTTTTCAAGCTAGGGGCACTGATGTGATACAAAAAAGTACAAACTGTGCTTCCAGCCTTGGAAAGGCCGACAGTCTGGACCGAGCTGTGCAGAGAGAAATTTGCATGTGTAAAAGCAACACAATGGTAGAAATGAATTTCCTGATCCACCTGAAAGGGTGGTTTTAGAGAGATGAAGAGCGAAATGCTTTCTAAGTTACAAAACACTGAGCAAATTTAATATAAATGGATAGTGTATAAATTAAAAACAGAATGCTTTCATCCTAAATAGTGGCTAGGAGCTAGAGACACGGCTCAGAGGTTAAGAGAACATATTGCTTTTGCACAGAACTTGAATTTGGTTTTCAGCACTCAGATGGGACAACTCACAACTTCCTGTAACTCTAGTTCTGGGACATCCAACGCCCTCTCCTGGCCTCTGAAGGTACTACAATTGCAGGCACACACACACACACACACACACACACACACACACACTCACTCACTCACATGCCTGCACATGTGTGCACACACAGGCACATATATATACACACAGAAACACACATATATATATACATGTATATACACACATATATATATGCATAATGCAAAGTTCAAGTTTTTTTTAAATGGTGGTTAATAAGTTCCATATTGCTCCTGTATAATTTGTAGAAAGTCCCATCTTGTATCTTAGTGAGTGGCTTTCACCATGAAGGTGTTAAGCTGTACCTTATAGGCTAAACAAAAAGAAAAGGTCTTTTCTCTAGCTACCAATCTTTTCTGTAAGTTTGTACATCACAGAGATATCAAGTAGATATTAGTGAGAATTAGAAAGGATTCACCATGAAGTATGTGTCACCAAAACTTAGTATCAAACTGGGGTCAATCTTCATAGATGATACATAATTAAAACACAAAGACCAAGCTGGGTTTGGTGTCTTGCATTTAAATAATCTCACAACTTTGAGAGACTGAGGCAGGATAGTGTGTTTGAGGTAGCCTGGGCTACCTAGTCAGTTCCAGGCCAATCTGGGCTACAGAGCAAAACCCTGCTTGAAATATAAGGTAAGAAAGAAAGGAAGATGTGGGGAGGGAAGAAGAGAAGGAAACATGGAGGAGGGGAAAAGGAAGGGGAGAAAAATGAAGAGATTTACAAACCATCTTAAAAGTTTCTTAGAGGGCTAGAGAGATGACTCAGTGGTTAAGAGCACTGACTGCTCTTCCAGAAGCCCTGAGTTCAATTTCCAGCAACCACATGGTGGCTCACAACCATCTGTAATGAGATCTGATGCCCTCTTGTGTCTGAAGACAGCTACAGTGTACTCACATACATAAAATAAATAATTCTTTTTTAAAAAAAATTAAAAGAAGGAAATTTCCTTTAAAAAGGGTTTCTTAGAAAACTTTTAAATTCTATGAGAATACATATTTACATACTCTCGGTTTTTCTGGTTCCTCTTCTCTACCATCAAGGGACACGCTATCTTCCAAAGTAATAACCTGAAGAACCAAGTGAACTTGTGTTTGTACCAGGCACTGGATCAAGTGCTGCCACAAAGATATGGCTAAGAAACATGAGACCTGAGAAACACCAACAATAAAACACTTAGTTCATTTGGATATGTAAAAACAACAACAAAAAAATAAACAGTGCCAAGTTTTGTTCTTTTTAGAGCAATTCGAAAACCATCTGGTTTGAAACAATACAAACATGCCGTTTCAAAAAAAAAAAAAAAGGACATCAACAAAACCAATGTGGAAACTACTTAAAGAATGACACCTGAGGTTGTCCTCTAGTCTCTTACACACACAAGCAAGCACACATGTGCACTCACACCTACACATATTTCCATGAATACATGCCCACACAGGTACACCCTGGGGAACAAAAGAGAGAGAGGGGGAGGGAGGGAGGGAGGGAGCGAGCTGAGCTGATTGGGGAAGTTCTTAATCTTATCTTAACATGATCTCTGTCTGTCTGTCTGTCTGTTCCAGAGTTTGACCATAGGTCATCAGGTTCAGCCACAAAGTGCCCTTACTCACCAAGCCATCTTGCTGGATGACACCTGAATCTTTAGACTGCATAATGCTTTGCCACATTGTCCAAAATAGATACACAGTCGTATGTACCTTCCAACTGTGACAACCAACAATATCTCCAAACATCGCCAAGTGTCCCTGGAGACATTTATCATTTCAAAGAGTGACCCTTGATTGAGAACCACTCTGCTCACAGATGACAGCTTCCAGCTCCAAGTTCCTGTCAGGGTACCAAGAGTGCAAGAGACGCTTCCTTCAGCCTCCCTTCACACTCAGCCTTTGTAACTGCAGGTGTCACTTTTCTTCTCTGTGCCCAGTTGTGAAACTTGCCCAGCTGTTCACCTCAATAGCATTCCAAACCTATCTCAAAACACCATCAAACGCCGTAAAACAGATGACGAGGTATCCTGAACTATGACACCGGTAAGACACCCGATGAGTCTGGCTTCTCTGCTGTTACCCAGGGGTTGACAGGAATGGTTCAGAGTCTTCCCACATGAAAGCACTCATCAGTGGTTATAAAAGATAACCTCTTACTGTGGCGGGAAATCAAAACTGCAATAAATTTCAAAAGAGAAGAATGAGGAGGATGAGGCATAAGGTGATGGAAAGCCTCCGTCAAGAACAGACCGGGTGCAGAGAGAGGGACGGAGCGTGTGAACCTCGACAGCTGCAGAGAGGTGACCTTGGCCTGACAGAACAGTTTGAAACTGATGAAAACACCTCAAGAGGCTCCAGGTGTTTAGAGCCTTCTGTCCTCATCAAGACAGTTTCTGTGTTAAGTTGAAACCACAACAGCAGAAACAACAACAACAAATCTTTTGTAAACAAATCCTTAATTCTGGTAACAGAGAAATTCTATTTAGAATCTGATAAATAGCTCATGAAATTAAAATTCACACCTGAACTAAAAGTCCTCATATTCTTTTTATTTGTATTAAAATTCCAGTGTATGGGGACTTCTGGGGATAGCTCGGCAGTTAGGAGTGAGTACTACTCTTGCAGAAGACATGAGTTTAATTCCCAGCACTCATGTCCACTGGGTGGGTCACAACTGCCTCTGTCCTTCACAGGGACCTATACTCACATGTATGCACGCACACTCAGCTGGAACAAAAATACATAATTAAAAAATTAAAGTGAACCTAGAAGCATGACTTGGCAGTTAACAACCCTGGCTGTTCTTCCAGAGGACCTGGGTTTGATTCTCAGAAACTATAATGTAAATATTTTTTAATCTAGGGTATATTCCACAGGAGATTTTGGACAGAGGAGTTCAGACAGCCTTAAATGACCCTCGCTGGCATCAAATTCACTCTGAAGTCGATCATGATCCTGAACTTCTGTTCTTTCCCCTTCAAAGTGCCAGCCAGGATTTTAGATACACACCATCACATCAGGCTTCAAAAAAAAGGGAGTTTTTAAGCAAGACATTTCATAAACTTCAAGAGATGTCTTCCAGTGATCATAAGAAGAAATAATTGTGAGGATGGGGAAAGAGAGTTCAGTTAGTAAACTGCAAGTGTGGGGGCCTGAGTTCAATCCCCAGCACCCACATAAAAGGCCAGGCTCATTGGTACACTCTTGTAATCTTTTATCAACGCTGAGTATCGAATTAAGTATAGATTGAACATATTTGATTTAGCTCTGTACTAGCTATATTCTTGTCAACCTGACATAAGAGAGTTATTTCCGATGAAATGATTCTCAACTGAGGAAAGGTTGGCAGGTGACTTGCCTATATAGCCAAGCCTGTCACACATTTTCTTAATTAATGATTGATGTAGGAGAATCCAACACATTGTGGATGATACAAACCATGGACTGGTGGTACTGGGTTCTGTAATAAAGCCAGATAAACACATAGGGTACAAAACCAGTAAACAGCACCCCTCCCTCCATGGCCTCTGCTTCAGCTCCTGTACCCTAGGTTTCTGCCCTGCTCAAGTTCCTTCCCTGACTTCCTTCAGTGGTGGACTAGGATGTAGGAGTATAAGCCAAATAAATCCTTCCCTCTCCAAGTTGCTCTTGGTCATAGTATTTTATCACAGAAGTAAACCTAAGATATAATTTGGTACCAGAAGTGGGATTTTTACTGGAAGGCACAGAAAGAATACACGTGGCACAGAAGCAAAACAAATAAGAGGAATATTTATATCTTGGAGGGAAAAGCTAGAGAATATGAATCTCTTCTCATAAAAAAACATTTACTAGTTTCTGGTAAGTTAAATTATCGAGTAAGCTCCAAAAATGGACTTGTTGTATAGTTTTATGGCAGCTTGACACCACTGGGATTATCTGAGAGGAAGGAACCTCAACTAAGAAAACATTTCCATAAGATTGGGTTGTGGGTATTTTCTTAATTAGTGGTTGATGGTACCATTGTGAGTGGTACCATCCCTAGGCTGGTAGTACTGGGTTTTATTTTAAAAAAAGCAGGACAAACAAGCCATGAAGAGCAAGCCAGTAAGCAGCACTCCCGTATGGCCTCCGCATGAGTTCCTACCTTCAATTTTCTGACTATTTCCTGTATTGACTTCTTTCAGTGATGAACTATAGAGTGGAAGTGTAAGCCAAATAAACCCTTTTCTCTTAATTTGCTTTTGGTCATGGTGTTTCATTGTGGTAATCAAAACCCTAACTAAGATACTGACCATATATGAACCAAGTCAAATTTTATTCCCTCAACTCATTATATTTTCTCAGTATTACCTTATGAAGGGAGAATTTAGCCTTAAATCCAAGAACTATTCAGATATTCATATTTTTTAATGACCCATGATGGCTCAGCAAGGTGATTGCCTGAACAAAGACAACACCAATAGACCATAGTAACATGAAACAGGGAAATCTCACAGGCTTCATTCTTAAAGAACTGCAGGCAACTAAGTGGGGAATGGAAGAAATAGTACTCCCCAGGGAAGAGTGCCTAGTTGTTATCAAATTTCAATTGATCAGACCTGAAATCATAGGCTGAACACATTGTATTTATATATATATATATATATATATATATATATATATATATATATATATATATATATATGTAGACATACACATACATATATATGTATGTGTAACAATAATAATTATTTTTAAAAGAGAGTGAATTTGAGAGAGTACTAGGAAGGGGAACATGGGAGAGATTGGTGGGAGGAAAGGGAAGAGAAATTATATAATTCTATTTTAATTTCAAAAATAAAAAAAAAATTAAGAACGGGAAGATTTGGGGGAAAGAGCAGGAAGACTTGGGGGACTGAGGAGATAGCTCCATCAATAAGGTGCTTGCTGCATAAACATGTGGATATTAGTTTGGATCCCCAGCACCTGTGTAAAAGCCTGTTAGGCAATACACATCTATAACCTAGCTCTGAGAGGGGAAGACAAGCTCACCAGATCCCTGGAGTCCATCATCTTGCTGGCCAGTACCCCACATGGGAGGCCCTCCCATGATGCCAATAACGCACCCTCCTCCTCCTGGGATGATGCCTGTGGGACCAGCTCCTGGGATGAGACCACCCATGAAAGACCACATGCCCATGATGTCCAGTCTTCCAATGGTGAGGCCCCCCACCCCCACACACCCTATGATGGTGCCCACACAGCCTGGCATGATCAAACCAGCAAGATAAGAGCAGAAGTGCTCTTTATCATTTTGTATTTCTTGTTGTTTCCCCAGGAGATCTTGGTGCTGAGCCTGAGTGTTTACTAAATGTAGGACAAGGAACTTCCTTCCTAACAGAGAATGCTTCTGGAAAGAGAATTGATACAAAAAAAGTGCAGTTTTCACTTGTTTTAAAACCCATGACAGGCCAAGTTTCTCTCTCTCTCTCTCTCTCTCTCTCTCTCTCTCTCTCTCTCTCTCTCTCTCTGCCTAAAGATCATGATGTAGCTCCTGTACTTACCTCTATGCCTCCATGTCCCCATCATGATAATATGAACTAAACTTTTGAAACTGTAAACAAGCCCTTAATTAAATGTTCTCTTTTGAGCTTTAGTAAAGTTTTTTATGAATGTGGGTGCCCTTGCATTTGGAGCATAGATGTTCAGAACTGAGAGTTCATCTTGATAGATTTTCCTTTGATGAGTATAAAGTGTCCTTTCCTATCTTTTTTGATAACTTTTGGTTGAATGTCAACTTTGATATTAGAATGGCTACTCAAGCTTGTTTCTTGGGACCATTTGCTTGGAAAATTGTTTTCCAGCCTTTACTCTGAGGTAGAGTCTGTCTTGGTCACTGAGATGCTTTTCCCGTAAGCATCGAAATGCTGGGTCCTGTTTATGAATCCAGTCTGTCAATTTGTCTTTTTATTGGGCAACTGAGTCCATTGATGTTAAGAGATATTAAGGAAAAGTGATTGTTGCTTTCTGTTATTTTTGTTGTTAGAGGTGGAATTATGTTTGTGTGGGTATCTTCTTTTGGGTTTGTTGAAAGAAAATTACTCTCTTGCTTTTTCTAGGGTGTAGTTTTCCTCCTTGTGTTGAAGTTTTCCATCTATTATCCTCTGTAGGACTGGATTTGTGGAAAGATATTATGTAAATTTATTTTTGTCATGGAATATCTTGGTTTCTCCATCTATGGTAATTGAGAGTTTTGCTGGGTATAGTAGCCTGGGCTGGCATTTGTGTTCTCTTAGGGTCTGAATGACATCTGTCCAGGATAGTCTAGCTTTCATGGTCTCTGTTGAAAAGTCTGGTGTAATTCTGATTGGTCTGCCTTTATGTGTTATTTGACCTTTTTTCCTTACTGCTTTTAATATTTATTGTTTTGTGCACTTGGTATTTTGACTATAATGTGACAGGAAGAATTTCTTTTCTAGTCCAGCCTATTTGGAGTACTGTAGGCTTCTTATATGTTCATTTTCATCTCTTCCTTTAGGTTAGGAAAGTTTTCTTCTATAATTTTATTGAAGATATTTACTGGTTCTTTAAGTTGGGAATCGTTGCTCTATTCTATGCCTATTTTTCTTAGGTTTTGTCTTCTAATTGTGTCCTGGATTTCCTGGATGTTTTGAGTTAGGAGCTTTTTGCATTTTGCGTTTTCTTTGACTGTTGTACCAATGTTTTCTATGCTATCTTCTGAGATTCTCTCTTCTATCTCTTGTATTCTGTTGGTGATGCTCACATCTATAGTTCCTGGTCTCTTTCCTAGGTTTTCTATCTCTAGGGTTTTCTCCCTTTGAGATTTCTTCATTGTTTTTATTTTAATTTTTAGCTCCTGGATGGTTTCGTCCAACTCCTTCTTCCACTTGGTAGTGTTCTCCTGTATTTCTTTAAAGGAGTTATTCATGTCCTTCCTCAAGTCCTCTATCATCATCATGAGGTATGATTTTAAATCCAAATCTTGCTTTTCAGGTGTGATGGGATATCCAGAGCTACTTGTAGTTGGAAAACTGGATTCTTGTGTAAAACCCAAATTGAGTCTTATCTATTTGAGGCTCCCATGAATGAGATGAAAGATTAGGGATCAATGCAAAAGCAAGAGGTTGGTTCATCCAGCACACTGGGGTGGCCACATCCAAAGGAAAGGCAACCCCAAAAGGCTGCTACAAGAAGTTTTTATACTCTTTAGGGGTACAGATTACATCAGCAAGGTTATAATTTAAATTCATTGGCTAAGCGTATTAGCCTTTGAATCTATTGGCTAGCAAACATGTGACAGACCATGGGATCAGAGGGTCAGGTGACTATCAGTCAGTACATTCCTCGGTTTTTCAAGAATGTTCCTGCTCCTCTTAAGAACTGTGGGTAGATAGTTGAACTTGGCCTAGCCTTGACCTGAGGAGGTGGCTGGCGAAAGCCCCTAGGGTCCTTCACTTGATGATGCCACGTAGCCTTGGTTTCTGTTGCTTATATTCTTGTGCTTGCCTCTCACCATTTGGTTGTCTCTAGTGCTACCTGCCCTAGCTGTTTCTGACTGGAGCCTAATCTTCTTGAGATCCTGATTATGTTAGAACTCCTCAGAATCCAGGTGTCTCTGTGATCCTGTGATTCTGGGATCCGAGGATCCTGACAATGTCAGAACTCCTGGGAATCAAGCTGTCTCTGAGATACTGAAGTCCCAGTGTGACCAAGCTCCTGATGTCCTTGAGTGTGTCCGAGCTACAGTGCTCCTGGGTGTGTCTGATCTCCTAGAGACCATTCTTATGATGTTTTGGCAAAGAATATGGCTGCTTTCTTTCCTTGTTAAAAAAAAAAATCTGCCTGTAGCTAAATTGTGTGTTGACAAAAGTAGATTTCAAGACAGCCTAGAATGACTCTGTTATGGAGTCATTAGTAATCAGTTTTATGCAGATATATAATGAAAAAAGCAAGCTGGACAAAGAGAAACACAAAATGTACAATTTGAGAAGAGAAGCTCCAGGAGTGTGATGGAGCTAAGTCTTGTGCTTGAGGAGATAAAAGGTTTAAAGCCTGATGCTAAATGGAATGAAGGGAGTGGCGACCTAGGGCAAAACCCCACCCAGCTAAGCTTCTAACTCCTGGAAATGAATTAATGAAAAGCTCAAAGTGTGAAGGAAACCATCAACATCAGAAAGCAAATGTAAATAAATGTAACTGAAGGAGGGAGCCAAGTTACAGCCCCAACAAACAGCAGAAATTAGTAGCTTTAGCTACATGGTTTGGTTTTAGAGTCAGGGAAACAAGAACAGGGTTGTGGAATCTCTCTATATGAGTAAGGAAGGTAGAGAAAGCTGAGGCACACAGCATGTGTCAGGGGTGCTCTTGCATGGAGGCCCAGAGAAGTTATTTAGTGAAGCTGTGAAGGTGAAGCCTAGATTGTGTTGAAAACCCCAAGGGATACCTGCCAAATATTGATGCTTACAGTGTGTTGCAACAGCCCAAGAGAAAGATAAGTGTGTTACAGTCAACAAAACTGAAAGGAGCTGGAGATATGAGTAGCCCTTTGGCATTAGACATGGAAATGCAGCCTTTTCTCCCCTTTGTAATGGCAAAGTATATTCTGTGTCATTGTATGTTGGAAGTATCTACTTTGGATTTTGATTTTACAGAGGTTACAGTTGAGACATTGTACTGAGTCTCAAAAAAGCCTTTGGACTTTGGACTTTTAAGCAGTCTTGAGACTGAAAGACTATGAAGATTTTGAAGTTAGACTAAATGCATTTTGCATTATAATTTGGCTATAAGCCTATTGGGGCCAGTGAGTAGAATGTGGTGGTTTGATTAGGAATAGTCCCCATAGGCTCATGTATTTGAATGCTTAGTCATCAGGAAGTGGAACTGTTTGAAAGGATTATAAGGATTAGGAGGTGTGGCCTTGTTGCAGGAATGTGTTATGGGGGAGGGAGGGACTTTGAAGTTTTAATCTCTCTCTCTCTCTCTCTCTCTCTCTCTCTCTCTCTCTCTCTCTCTCTTTCTCTCTCTCTCTCTTTCTCTCCCCTGCTTGTGGATACAGTTCCAGAACCATGTCTACCTGTGTACTGATGACAATGAACTCAATCTGTAAACAATGAACAGTAAGCAATCCCCAAGTTGAATGTTTTCTTTGGTAGTAATTCCCTTGGTCATGCTGTCTCTTCATCACAATTGAACAGTGACTAAGACAGAAGGTGGGGCATCAAAAAGTAATATGGTCCTGGAGCAATGTCTCAGCAGTTAAGAGCACTGGCCACCCTTTCAGAGGATCCAAGTTCAGCACCCACAACCATTTGTAACTGTAGTTCCACAAACACCTTCTTCTGGCTTCCACAGGTACTACATACATGTGGTACACAGGCATATGTACAGGCAAAGCACAAATATATTTAAGATAAAATTTAAATTAAAAAAAATCTTAATCATAACTCTCCCATACAATTTTTGTCTTTATAAATATATACATTTTGTGTTTTTATAAGTCAATTAACAAGTAACTTTAACCTAAGAAATAAATAATGCCCAAGAAACTGGAATAGGTGTATCTATTAATATAACTACCTAAAATCTTTGTTATAAAATGTTTACAGATGGTTAACATAATCTCTGCACCTAGCCTGAATCCAAAAGTCCTATAAAGTCTCTTTATATCTCCAAATTAATTATTATTATTACTATTATTAGCTTTGGCTTATTAGTGAGAAACTTGACATTGAATTTGTTTTTATAGTTTATTTGTGGTATAACGAATATAATATGAGAAACTTAATATTTATAATTACAGACTGAGTTTAAACATCTTACATGCCTATTAAGATAGACCTTCAGAAGCCTCCCACCCCTTTGTTTGTGGAATAATCAAATCCCAGCACTGGTGTCTTAGTCCTATGTCCCTGGAAAGGTGCTAGAATCAAAGTGCACCGAAAACAGTAAAAGACGCTATCCCCAGGACAACTGGCGAGGCTCAACCAAGTTTCGAGCTGTCTGCTGCAGCGCACACAGCTCAGAAAGAATGAGAGACACCTCTCTGCAGTCATAGGAGCATGAAAAGATCAGGTGGAGCTTCACAAAGAAGGTGCCTAAAAGTGTCCTCACTGTCACCGGCTTCATGGGCGCCAGTTGCGATTGGTGGGTAAGTGCCATCCCAGGCATTAAAGGACATGGCCACGTCCCCTCCAAAAAGAGTGATGCAGCAGTCTGCAGCTGGGTTTAGTCACCCCCACGTACTTAAATCCTTTACCCACTGACTTAGCGGGAGCTGTGTCCTTTGTGTGCCTGTGCTGAGAGCTTGCTGTCCATTGCTCTTATAAATAAAAAATAAATAAAATGCAGAAAGTCATAAAACTCATGAGGGGAGCTTTGGTGATTCAGAAATGCCAGCTGCATGTGCAATATCCTTCTGCTCTCTGCTTAATATTTAAAGGAATTTTATAATCCTACCCTTATAAATCACCCAACCAGTCCCTGCCAAAGTTCCTAATTGGAAAATAATAAATGCTTTCAAATGACTAAGGGAGTTCTGTCTCTGGTGAGGATGGAGAGTGATACCAAGGGCCATCGTCTCTCACGGAAGTGGTAAGAACAAAGCTGTATCCCAGCAGCAGATGCGAAAGATGAGCTCGGCTCCAGACAGAGGTGAGCAAGGAGCCGCAGCCACCTACGTCCATACCTTAGACCAGATGCCAAGGCTGACTACACTTGGGTAAAAGAGGATACTTGCCATCTGTGAAAGAAGGCAGCATGAGGAAAGACCAGTCAGGCCTTGACAACATAGCAAACAAAGAATCTGGGCCTGTAAGGTAGTTCATGAGGTAAAGGCAGCTGCCTCCAAGCCTAATAACCTAAGTTTAAACCCCAAGAGGGAACCAACTCCTGTAAGTTGCCCTGTGACCTCCACAAGTACACTATGGCCCCATATATATAAACACACATGCATGCACAAGCACACACATGTACACACGCATGCATGAGCACATACATATACATACTAAATGAATAAAATGTTATAAAATGACAAGAAAATGACATTTATCTCAGCCAACATATTGCCACTTCTGGATGTTTCTTCTGAAAGACCAACAAACACGGGGCTGGAAGGCAGAGGCGGTTTTAGCCTTTTCCCGGGATCAGTTCTCCGGGTTCTGCTAGAGTTGAATTTGTGAGTCATAACAACTCCGCTACAAATCAAATCCCTCTGAGTACAAATCCTGAGAGGAGGTTGATTTGTCCTTCGGTCACAGCAGCGGCGGCAAGGAAAGCTGAGAGTTAGGCTGCAGGACAAACTGAGAGTTCCTAAATCAAATCACACATAACAGCCAAGGAAGCAGAGCTGTGGTCCAGCCCGGTAAAGAAATGAATGTATCACATGCCATCCCAACCCCACTAGCCTTCTGACTGAAGAACGTTCTCTCAGTCCCTGAGGGAAAAGAAAATGGTAAGAAGAAAGAAAAATATCACATTTTACTCTCCTTGCTCTTTGAAACCTCATGAGTGACATAGAGCAAAAATATGTAAGACATAGAAAGAAGTAAGTATATTGATCTATGACCCAAAGGCATTCTTATTGATATGTGCGTTGGGATTTGTTGACAAAATCTTTGAAATAGCTCCTATAAACTCATCAACATTTTTAAGGAAAAATACGGGTTGAGTGGGTAGGAAATGGTATGTTTCATGAGAAGATTAGGGGTTACCAAAAGGGCTCAGCAGGTAAAGGTACTTGCTGTTAAGCCTGATGACCTGAGTTCAATTCCCAGGACCCAATCAGTGGAAAGAGAGAACTGACTCTTTCATTGACCTCCAACCTCCACATAGGCACCAAGACATGTATACACCTACACACACACACATACACACACACACACACACACACACACACACACACACACACACACACATAAATATATAAATAAAGTAATATTTTTTATTTATTTAAATAACTTGCTTACATATTAACCGAGTATTGCAGGACTTTTCACCATTTGGGCCTCCCCATTGTATAGCAATAACAATATAGTGGCTATGTTCTAAAACAAGTGTTCCATGGGACAGAAAGTAGAAGCTTCCATCTTCTATTGTTAGGAAGTATCTAAACTTGAACTGGAAAATGGAGACATAGATATCATTTACCAGTGAGAGGAAGGTAAAAGCACTTCGAGACCATTGTTGACCCTCCACCCCAACCGGAGAATTAATGAACCACCAAGGTCACCAAAATGACTCAGTGGGTGTTTGCCATGCATGCCTGACTACCCCAGTTCCATCTCCAGAACACACATGGAGGAAAGAGAGGCTGACTCCTGAGAGCTGTCTTCCAACCGCTACGCATGAGCATACACATGCTGTCTTAGTCACTGTTCTGTTGATGTGAAGAGGCACCGTGACCAAGGCAACTCTTATGCAAGAAAGCATTTAACTGGGAGCTTGCTTACAGCTCTAGAGGTTTAGTCCATTATGAATATAATGGGAAGCAGGCAGCACACATAGTGTTGGATCCCTCACTACAACCTGATTGGCGGAAAGCAAGCCACTGGGACTGGCATGGGCTTTGGAAACCTCAAAACTCATCTCTAGTGGACATACTTCCTCCAACAAGGCTACACCTACTCCAGCAAGACCACACCTCATTCAAACATATGAGCACACGTGCACACCTAAAAATAAATAAGTGTTAATATTTTTAAGTAAAAATGGATGAACAAACCTTGCCATATTAACACAACATATCTCAACGTGTTGATCTTTAAAAACGGACTCCCCATCTACACATATGATGCATTTTTTAAGCACTGTGTTGAGAACAAGAAGTCAGGCTACGTGGAGTAAATATTGAATCCGCCCATTTACATGCAGTTCAAGATCAGTCAGAACTAATTTACAGCAAGAGAGTAGCTGCCTCTGGGGTGTTGCAGGTTGAAATGGGGCTCACAGGAACTATGGAAACTGAGATTTTTCTTTCTCTTCATTTGCATGTTGCCTTTCTAGGTTTGTGCACATGTCCAAACTCATTCAACCATACACTTATGATCCTTGAATTTTCTGCACGTGAATTAAGCCAATAGAGTCAATCAAAATACCGACAAAGCTACCCAAGTGCAGGCCCATTCATGGTGCAGTCCTGACATTGATTCCTACAAGCCAGCTATGAAAAATATAATTAGGACATTTGGGAAATCTCCATTGTGTTCAGGTAGGAGATAAAAACATATTGATCTGTAAATCCCACAGAGAGCCAAGTAGAAAATATGCATCACATGAAGTAATATGCAGAGTGTGATCTTGTATCATTGGAAATATCACAAACACTTGTAGAAAATGTGTAAGTGAGTATATTCTGGTATAACTGTGGTATTCTTCATACATGAGAATATCATGTTTTGATTTTATATTTTTGCTTGTATTTATTTTCTGACCTCACACCATGCACAAGAACCATTCCTTATTAATAAGTTTATGTGAACAACTTGAATATTGTTTAGGAAAATATTTTTTTTCTAGAATTTATTTCAGTTACTTTTCTCATTTCTATAACCAAATACTTATCAAGAAGCAACTTCAGGGAGGAAGGATTTACTTTGGTCTACAGCTCAAAAAAAAAAAAAAAAAAGTCTATTATGACAACAAAGGTGTGGTAGCCAGAGAATGGGGTGGCTGGTCACATGGCATTCATGCTCAAGACCAGAGAGAACAGGAAGTGGAAGCTCCCAAGACCCACCCCCTCCAGCAACTCTGCCTCCTAAAATCTCCACAACTTCCAGAACAACAACATTAACTGAGCCCTAAGTGTTCAGACACCTGAACCCACGGGGGAAGGGGTTGGATTTCACAGTCAAACTGCAGCACCTCTTCCCACAAATACTTCATTCTTTTCCATGTTGGTACTGAATCTAAATGTATTGAGCACAGCATTTAATAGCACTCTAGGGCAATCTGTAGTAATTCTTTAGTAAGACCAGTGAGCTGGCTCAGCAGGTAAAGGTGCTAGACATGCAAGACTGACAGTCTGAGTTTCACATCCAGGGCTCATGGAAAGACACACACACACACACACACACACACACACACACACATACACACACACACACACACAAAGAATAAATGCGAATTTAGAAAGTAAAAATAAACTCTTACTAAATATTGCTCATTGTACTTAGTTAGTCCTTGAAACCATTTTATAAGAAAGGTGCTACAATAAACTGAATGAAGTCCCCAAAGAATAAACTCAAAATATTATACTTACAGAGAAAAAGAAAGGCACTGTGACCATACCCATTTGCAGATGAGAAGATTAAGGCTCTATATCGTCACCAGGCCAGCCAAAGTCCCACTCCATTGCTCCTCTGGTTACACCATCATTCCTGTTCATGCCAGTAAGCAAGTTCTGCTCCATCTCAAGGCACCTTTTCTATCCTGAAGATGTCCAGGCAGAGCAACAAGTAAGTAAAGCCATGGAACAGTTCTCCCAGTTAGCAACACAGCGCCGTCATTGGTGTGACTGGGACATGAAAGCAGGTGTGTGTGCACTGCTGTCCAACCGGTGTGCCATCCCCAGCTTCGTCAGTGGGATACCGTCTCTTCATACAAAGCCCTTGCAGAGACTCTAACTTCATGCTCCCACTGTACAACTTATAAAATGCCCAGATAAGAGAACTGATATTTATGAAGGGTTATTCGAAGGGAATGAGCCCATCTATTTCTTTGTAATCTAGAGCTAAAGCCCAGATCATCAGAACATTGCGAGATCGGAACATATTATCTTGGCCTCCTGCAAAATTGCTTTCCCTGAGCCTGGAGTTCTATTCTCTGTGCTTATTGGGGGATAAGTCAAGAAGACATTGCATGAATCCCACAAATGTGTTTACAACCGAGAAGTCCCCAGAGAACATTTTTATTTCGCCTCTGACTATCCTATTGGTAAGTCGATGCTCCAGTAAGAACTAGGGCTTTATTATTATGATTATTGTTTTGTTCTCTCATTTTCATCAGTTCTTTGAGAATTCCGTATAATGCATTTTGATCATACCCACTCCTTCTAGATCCATGTCCCCTACCTGCCCACACCAATTTGCGTACTACTTTCCAACAGTCTTAGGTGACCCTTGTG
The DNA here is from genome assembly GCF_963924665.1 of Micromys minutus. Lineage (NCBI taxonomy): Eukaryota > Metazoa > Chordata > Mammalia > Rodentia > Muridae > Micromys > Micromys minutus. The sequence continues at coordinate 34,857,236 of NC_137959.1, read as the reverse complement.
AAAGGGTCGGTCTATCCCCTAAGGGGTCACAACCCACAGATTGGGAACTAGTACTTCAACCCATCAAAAAAAAAATTTATGCTGCTCTTATATTCTTGGGTGTGTGGTCTTCTGCTGGAATTTGATGTCACCTTTAGAGAAAGCAGGCTCTCCCTCTCCCAGCAGCTATCTACTGACAAAACCTCCTCCACCAGGTATGGGGGTGGGGGACTTCATGCCTACCTCTCGTCACTGTCCGATGGTTTTTGTCTGGCTAGAGCTCACAGACCTTATGCATGCTGTCACAACTGCTGTGAATTCGTATGTGTAAACTGCCCTGCTGTGTCCAGAAAAACAGTTCCCTTACTCACCTGCTGCCTCTAGGTCTAAAAGTCTTTCCACCCGCTCTTGCACAATGCTCCCTGAGCCACGGGAAGAAGAGTACGCTACAGATGTCTCATTTAAGGCTGAGAACTCTACAGTCAGGCTCATTCTTCGTACTTGAAGTGGTTGTGAGGCTCAGTGCTAATCACTGAAGAAGCTAATCACTGATAAGGGTTGGCTCTCTTTTTAAAATTAGGTTCGGGCTAAAATTATATTCCTTAAGAAGTTTCCTTAGCACATGCTTTGTTACTTTGTAACGTTTCAGCCACATTTCCCTCATTCCAATGTCAATGACAGTGTGTAGCATTTAATCTTCATAAGGCAGCTTTGAAGAGTTTACTTCTATTGCTCTGAGGTTGGATAATTAACCTAATTTGCCCAAGGTCATACAGGGTTTGCCCCCCCCCTTTGCTTTCCAATATTCTCTCTGCAGACACATGTGTTTTATTTTTCTCACCGTGCCTGCCAGGTGGTTCACAGGCAGAATTCTTCCTCATCCTAACAGCTCTGCAGGATGCCCTCACCTGTAAATACGCACGCTGCTTTTTCTGTAGCTCTGATTCTGCACTTCATTTTGAAATGTCTTTTTCTGTTCCAAAATAGATAGACATCAACGAAAAATAAAAGAAGGCTCCAACCCAAGTTTGAGATCTGGTTAAAATTACCAATATGCGTGCGATTCCCACATTCTTTATAACACAAAACTCAGAAGCAAAAAAAAAAAAAAAACTCTGTTTCATTAAAAATTTGATAGACGTTCAAAAAATATATCAAAATTTTGAAACAAAGATATGAGTGGAATTTATTTAAAACAAGAGACTGTTTGGATAGGAAGAATGAAAATAATATTTTACTTGATCTGACGAACAAACTTGGTGGGTTCAGAGCAGAGGAAAGGAAATAAAAGAATGTATGTCCATGGGTTTGCCATTGTGCTGCCCAGAGCTTCTCTTTATAAAGTGGTTTTTCTCCTACAGAGGCCAGAAAAGCAATAAACTTAACAAGGCGCACAGAAGCATTTGGGAGCGCGACCACAAAACCCACTTGCTAGAACATGCTAACACTAGGCAATGCCAGCCCTTCCCTGTCTTTGTTTCGGGGCATGATGCTTCAAGCAGTGACAAACTTTTATTTGTAATCATTCACAGCCAATTCCAATTTACTACTGAGGTGAGAGTTCAGGTTGACAACCAAACCAAAGCTCCTTCATGACACGAAATGTTTCTCAACTTTGACTCTATCGCATGCCTGCGTCAGGAAGGGACTAGATCTGTCTCCACCGGTGATGGATGGTCTCTGTTAAAAATAAACCCCACTGCAGTTGGATACTGTTTCTTCCTTTCATTCTTTTCTTATTTACTGAGATGAGGTTTTTGCTACAAAGCCCTAGCTGTCTAGAAACTCTCTACAGAAATGAGGCTGCCTTCACAGAGATCTGCATGGTTCTGCCTCCGTGCCCAGCCATGATTTATCAAAAGGCTTATCGCTGACACGCTCTTTCTAAAAGTCACGTTGAAGACGTGATCAACATTATCTCATCGACGTGAGAGTTGAGAAGCCGTTTGACCCTTCCCTGGGCAAAAGTGCTATACAGACAAGGCAATTTCTGACCTGTGTCTGAACATACGGGGACTCTGGTTTTGAGGGGGAGGCTGTATGTTTTAGTTGGTTAATGCTGCCAGACTGTAATCACGGCTGAATCACAGAAAGGTATGTCCTCACAGTCTTAGATGTTAGAAGTCTCAAGTCCAGATGTCAGACAGCTGGTTTTCCTAAAAGCCTCCAGATGGCTCTCATCATCTCCTTCTCTTGGTCCTTCCTTTGAGTGTCTGCATTCATTGGAGGATTAGGGACTTCTAATGTTTCCACATTAACATAGTTACGTTTAAAAAACGTTACATTTATTTGTTTATTGTATATGTATGTAAGGGAAGGGGTTTGGGCCACAGAACACATGTGGAGGTCAGAGGGCAGTTTGAGGAGTCAGTTCTCTCCTTCCAGTGTGTGGCTCCCAGGGATCAATCTCAGGTCATCAGACTTGCCAGCAGCTGCTTTTACCCACAAGGCCATCTTGCCATCTTTAACTGTATTACTTCTTTAAGGGGTCTTTAAGAATACTGTCATGACCGGGGAGATGGATCAGTGGGTAAAGTCCTTGCAGGGACCTTGTCAGTTCAGATAGTCAGAACCCATGTAAAAGCTAGACACAGCCAATCCACGGAGCACAGTTGCCAACCAGTCTCGAGAGTCAACAATCTCCAGGTTCAGTAAGAGACCCGAGCTCAAAGGTAGAAAGTGGAAGAGAAAGACAACCCGGTGTCAACCAGACACACATACACCTGCACACACACAAATGTAAGCACACACTGCACACAAAATAAATAGATATGTTGTCTTCACGCAGAGTCATATTCTAGGGTGCTGAGATGAGAACTCATGTGCACTTGAGGGACACTTTGTGGTCCCTAGTGGTGTGTCTGGCCATTCATGCAAACTCTCTCTCTCTCTCTCTCTCTCTCTCTCTCTCTCTCTCTCTCTCTCTCTCTCACACACACACACACACACACACACACACACACACACACACACACACACATCCTATTCTAACTGCACTGGTGTTCCGAAGCCAAGTTCCCATTCACAACAACCCTATTTCCTTTTGGTACATGAATGACTTAAAAAATCTGAGGATTCTCTGCCTAAGGCACTTGGAACAGTCATGAAGGGAAAAGAGGATTTCAACAGCATCAAAAACAATATTTTTTTTCCAACTCACACGATGCAAAGTGTCAAATGAAAAAATATTCCAAACTAAACCCAGCATAATAGCAATAGAAACGACATTAATTTCTGGGTTCTCTGCTTAGCAAGAACTAGCTGAGAGGCACCAAGTCTGAGAGCAAGTAGAAATAACAACCCACCATCCCTAGAAAACTTCAAAATTCATTGCCCACTTAATTGAATATCAGAATAATTATAGCTTTACTCACAGGTCCTCAAAATACACTCCAAATAGAGACGTGTGGATAAGGGGTTGGGGATTTAGCTCAGTGGTAGAGCGCTTGCCTAGCAAGCACAAGGCCTGCTTTTAGTTCTCAGGCCCCCTCCCCCCAAAAACAAAGACATGTCAGTATATATATTTTTTTATAATCCTTAGTGATTCTTTTCCCTATTGGCAACATAGTTCCTAATGTGTACAACCAAAAATAAAATCTAAATTGATCATAATTTTCCACTTAAAATGTTTTAAGATTCATCTTCTTTTATGTGTATGCCTGCTTATATACATGTGTGTCATGTGTGTGCAGTACCCAAAGAGAGCAGTAGATCCCAAGAACTGCAGCAATAGGCCAGGGTGAGCTACTTACATGAATGTTGGATACTGAACCAACGTAGGTCCTTCAACAAGTGGCTTGTGGAACTGTCTCTCCAGTCCCTAAGAGATGAAGGTTTTTGATGTTTCCCATCAATTGCTTTCTAACCTTTTTTTCTCATAATCAATCCCATTAACCATTCCCTAAGATGAAAACAGTATTTCCCATTTTTGTTATTAAAACTGTACTAAAAAAGTCAATCTTTTCATTACACAATTTTCTGATATCTACTCCCCTTATGAAAGGTGGTTCCCAGACATTTTGGCTTCATGTGTTCATTGTGACTGGTGCCCAAGGCAGTTCTGGGAGTCTCGGCCTCCTAAAGTCCTCCCTCTTTCAACAGGCTTTCAGGTGACACAGAATGTTCTGACTGGCAGGGATCATTTTTTCCACATCCAACTTGACTCCTAAAATAAAAGCAAACTCTGACTCTAATTTTCTTTCCAAAACTATGCTGGATGGTCTTAAATCTTCAGTAACAGTATAGAAACTAAAAGTGGAGCCTCAGGATGTAGCTGGGCGGTTCAGAACACTGCACTTCCAGAGGACACTGATTCAGTTCCCAGCACCCACATGATGAATCACACCCATCTGTAACTCCAGTCCCAGGAAATTCAATGCCCTCTTCTGGACTCCTCAGGACCTCTGCACATGTGTGGTGTGCACACACACACACAGAACACCCACGGTTATATCAAATAAATAGACTTTTCAAAAGAATTAAAACTAAACATGATCCAGTCTTACCAAATTTCTTTCTACTCCATGGTTTATGACCAGCTGCCTTCAAAGGAGGCCTAAATTTTTCCCTAAAGAATATAAAGAAGCTGGTGGTAGTGTCTTCCTGGTGCATTTGTTAAGTGTTCAAATGGGCCCGACTCTGCCACATACATTATGCAGGAGCTGGCAAAGGCTTAGAGACAAGGAAGTCTCTAATAACAGATTGGCTCCCATATGTGACAGCTCTCCTAAGTTTCAGCCCTACACCCAATCCAATGGAGGCTGTTAGGCCTGAGGAAAATCTATGCTGAGGGGTGTTTCTCCACCCCACGATGGGTTTGAAAAAAACAGAATATAAATAAGAAGTAATACACAGTGACCTATGGCTATAACCCAAGCATTAGGGAGAAGGAAGTGAGATTGTGAGTTGAAGAGTGGGCTACATAGCAAAATCCTCCTGTCTAAAAAGAAGGGACGAGGAAGATAACTCAGTGGGTAAAAACACATGCAGTATATAACATGAAGACCTGAGTTCAGACCCTGAGTGGCCACATAAAGCCAAGTGTGTTCCCTGTGAGTGTAATCCTAGAGCTTAAGTCAGTGACAAGCAGATCCTGAGAGCTACCTATCCAGCAAGGCTAGCTGAAGTAGCAAGCTTTAAACTCAGCAAGACACACCATCTCAAAGATGGGGATTAAAAGAGCAGGGTATATAACAGTAACTTTTATTTTCAAAGTGTAATTGTTGTCTTGGAGACTTCCTGCTGTATAAGTTCACCCTTTCTAGTTCTGTCTGAACTCTGGCTGGCTAGTTCAACTCAGCTGTTCTGGCTCAAAAGAAAAAGAAATCTTCTCCATGCTGACTGATTCAAACTGGCTTCTCTGTGCTTCTCACTGAGTTGCTCTGCTTGAAAAAAAAAAAAGTGCCTCTGATTTCCACAAACTGAACCACACTTGCCAAGGACCAGCCTCAGCTTTGAGAGGGGTTTTGAGAGAAAGGGTATCTGGGTGTTCTGCTTGATAAAGCTTTTCCAGTCTGTTTCTGTCTATGTTCTGCTTTCTCTCTGGAGAGTTCTCCGTCTATATTCTGCTTGCTTGCTGTTCTAACAGAGCTCTCTTTCCATATCCTGCTTGCATGTGTGTGTGTATGCATATGTGTGTGTGCATGTGTGTGTTTGTGTGTGTGCATGTGTATGCATGTGTATGTGCGTGTGTGTGTGTGTGTGTGTGTATAGTATGTGAGTGTATTCATGTGTGTGTATGTGTGTGTGTGCATGCATTTGTATGTGTGTGTGTGTGTGTGCTGGGGATTGAAGCCAAGGCCCTCGTGCATGCTGGGCATATGAATTCTCCCAGCAGTTCTCTCTTTTTATCCTAAAAAGCAATTCTCTGAATAACGAATCTCAATCTTTTCTTTTACATATCAATCCAGTCATTTACTCCAGCTTTTCCTTTTGATTATCTTATGAATCAAATCCCTTGACCCCAACCCTTTGATTCTTAGGATACAAAAAGCATACATGTTGAGGAACTGGACTAAGGGGGAAAGGATCCTCTGCAGTGACCCCGAGTCTGCAGAGGATGACTTCAGTGACCAGATCAGAAGACCAGGAACCAACCATGTCTGAGACTCTGCCCACCAGGAAACGATGACGCTGACACATAGAATTTTCAAAGGAAACAAACCACCTTGGCTGGAGCCCTGGAGAGGGGGAAGGTTGTGGTGCTGACCACCAGGAGGGACCTCAGATGAGAACCTCTCATTTGTCCCCTCAGGAACAGTCTGTCCATCATCAAGAGAGAAGGCAGTCCTGGAGATGAGCAAGCACGAAAGAAAGAAACCAGCGGAGGTCTTTGGCTCCCTTTCACCCAGGCATCAGGGAGATCAGCTTGGGAATCAATGCGGAGTTAGAACAAAGCCAAAGGCTTGGCACCCTCCTGCTCTCGAACCTTTCTTAAAGAGCACTAAGGCCTTGAATGTTTTAGAGCCAAAGCTTCTCTCTCGGAAGAATTGAAACACTTTATAGACAAGCAGGGGAGTGATGGAACACTACAACAATGTTTTGTTGAGGATTCAAAAGAAAAAGCACCAGATTTTTTCGCTGGAAGCAACAGCAGCAGAGGTGAAAGAATATATTAAAAGGTTTTCTTTAGAGAGTCAGGCCTGGGATCGGCTCTTAGAGCAGTACCGGAACGAGGCTCCACCTGAAGAGATGCCCAGAGGATCCTCTGAAGTCAAGGTGGATCCTGCAGTCTACCTCAGGTCGTCCCAGAAGGAAGTTCTTAGCATGAAGCCCGACTACCAGAAAATACTACAGAGTCAGAACAACATCTTTTCCTACATGGAATTAGTGATGGGTGAGCTACAAGGATCAGGGAAGCAGCCGCAAGCCTTCCTGGATGAAACTACTCAGTACCTCCAGGAGGTGTCAGGACAGCTCAAGAAGGAAAGTATGGAACAATTACATTCTTCACCTGCTCGAAAACTGCTCAGTCTCCACCAAGAGAGTGATCAGGATCCTGTGAGGGGTCTTACTTCAAAGCAGTCAGCTGGACAGTCCCAGCTCTCCAGCTCTTCCACTGTTTCTGTGTGGCAGCATGTATGTATCCAGGAGAGTGTGTTAAGGACACTTTTGTAAAAAACAAAACAAAACAAAACAAAAAAAAAGACACTTTTGTAGTAGTGTGCAAGATGCTTAAAATGACCTTCAGAACCAGTCTCCCATTACTCTAAGTATCCTCATGGTTGGTGCTTTTCATCCCATAAAACAATCTAAAGACACCTAGAACCAACCTTAAGGAAATGTTTTAGGGGCCCAGGTGGGTTGTCCTGATAAAAGACCAATGCTAAGGTTTGAGCATGGGTCTGAAGGCAGCTTTTAGGATGTTGTTACATAACAGATGTGTGGGGAAACTTTACAAAATGCCCGTTTTCTGAAGTGTCCTAATGTCTGTAGAGTGCTTTAGTTTTTAATACTGAATTGACTTCCTGAAATCTAAATTTATGACAAAGGGTTGAGACAATCCCCCACTTTGGGAATTCCCCCCATACCTCCCTAAGAACTGAACCCAGGACTGTGTGAGTGTTAGGGACACATTCTCATGAAGCTCATCTTCAGTCCCTGCGGGTTTGAGTTTTGTTTTTTTACATTCTAGTTACTTAATGGCACCTGGAATATAAAAGCTCTATGAGCTATATAAGCATACATGTTTCTATTCCTACACAAAACATCATGACCAAGAAGCAAGTCGGGGAGGAAAGTGTTTACTCAGCTTACAATTCCACATTGCTGTTCATCACCAAAGGGAGTCAGGACTAGAACTCAAGCAGGTCAGGAAGCAGGAGCTGGTGCTGGTGCAAAGGCCGTGGATGGATGTTACCTACTGGCTTGATTCTTTGGCTTGCTCAACTTTCTTATAGAACCCAAGACTACCAGCCCAGGGATGGCACCACCCACTGGGCTGGGCCCTCCCCACTTGATCTCTAGTTGAGAAAATGCCTTACAGCTGGATCTCATAGAGACATTTCCTCAACTGAGTCTCCTTTCTCTGTTCCCACCCATCTTGTGTCAAGTTGACACAAAACCATCCAGTACAATGCATTTTTTTCTTAACATTGCAAAAAAATTCAGAGATCTGTCTGCCTTTGTTAAGCACAGATGCTGATAAGGCAGCTGGTAGGACCCAGTTCTGAAATTATCATTTCTACCTTGCATGGGCCTCACCTCTCTCTGTCCTAGGCTCAGGAATCTGCCTACATTTACATCTGTCTGTCTTTGTATCTTTCTGACAAGCTGGCTCATAGTGTAGCTACCTCTGTTCCTTTGGATTCATGAAGTCCCTCAGAATTCACACTGCATCCTTATATTTTTGTATGGTTGAGAAATTACATATTTTTCAACTCGTGTTTTTAGAGTTCTTTCCACAGCCTTAAGGTCTCACTCTACTCCTGGACTTGTGCTGTTTCTAATTATCACAGAGCCATTAACAGAAAGGGCATTCCTTCAAGAATGTAAAAAATGTACTTCATTATTATACAAACAAGGCTAAAGACCACAGCAGTCACCAACACTCATGGAAGCTCACACTGGGGCCCTGTCCTGGGGCAGTAACCATGTCACTCTGTCCCCACCAGGGCCACACACCGGGCTCACACCAGGCGTGGCAAGCACTAATCCCTGACACCATTAATGATATTCTCTTATGCTTGTATAACCGTCCTCTGGAAGACTCCATCGGGCAAGACTGACTGAGACAAATGCGGAGCCCCATGCCGAACACTGGATGGGAGAGTCCTATAGAAAAGTTTGGGGGGAAGAATTGAGGGACCCAGAGGGTACAGAAAGTCCACAAGAAGACCAACAGTCAATTAACCTGGACCCTTGGGGACTCTCAGAGACTGAACCACCAACCAAAGAGCATCCATGGGCCAGGCTTAGGCCTCCTACACATATGTAACAGATGTGCAGTTCAGTCTTCAGGCAGGTCCCCCAGCAACTGGAGTGGGGGCTGTCCCTAAATCTGTTGCCTTCCTTTGAATCCCATTCTTGAGGCTGCCTTGTCTGGCCTCAATGGGAAAGGGTACACCTAATCCTGCGGAGACTTGATGTGCTAGGGTTGGGAGTTACCCAATAGGAGCCTCCAGACTCTCAGAGGCGAAGGGGAGGGACGGGACTGTGGTGGGGGGGGGACCAGGAGGGAGGGGCAGCAATCAGGATGTAAAGTGAATAAATAAATAAATAATTAACTCTTCTACAAGGATATCTGACATCTTCCTTTGGCCTGTTCCCATGCATATGTGTCTGCCTTACCACCTACATGGACACACATATACCACAAACACACACATATACTATACATGATACACAGTTTTTTAAAAGGAAAACAGAAGGGTCTTTGGTATAATACATGCCAATAAAATAAATGACTTCGTTTCTATGGTAGATTTTTTTTTTTTTTTAATTTAGTGAGGTGAGAGGTGAGACAGTTATGTGCCATGGTGCATATGATTCTTGTGGCTCCCAAGAATCGAACTCAAGTTGTCAGGGTTGGTGACATGCACCTATATCCATTAAGCCATCTCATCTGCCCCATTTCATTGGTGTCTTAGGGTTTCCATTGTTGAGAAAAGACAACTTGACCAAGGCAACTCTTAAAAGGGACAACATTTAATTGGTGCTGGCTTATGAGTTCAGAAATTCAATCCATTATTATCATGACAAGAAGTATGGCAACATCCAGGTAGACATGGTGCTGGAGAAGGAGCCAAGAGTTCTTTGATCCAAAGGCAGTCAGGAAAAGACTGTCTCTTCTGCCCTGGATGGAGTTCAAGCATAGGACCTAAAAGCCCACACCACAGTGATACATTTCTTCTGACAAGGCCATACCTATTTTAACAAGGACACAACTCCTAATAGTGTCACTCCCTGTGGGCCAAGCATTCAAATACATGAGCTTATGGAGACCAAAACTATTCAAATCACAACAACTGGTATTGGGTTCAAGTATGACAAGGGGATCTCATGAACTACATGACATTGTAGGCATGCATGATATCAAAGGGTCAGGCATGATGTCACAGGATCAGATATTTGTTCTTATTTTAACTCCAACTATATTCTCTTCTTAGCACTATCCATGTCAAAGATCACGCCCTTCAGCAAATGCTCCAAGAGCTTTTTCACAGAGAGCTCATGAGGGGAAAAGTGAGCCCAGATATTTCAAATGCTCATCATTTTGATGCTAAGCTTAACACTTAAATGTCAATTAGCTACACAGGATACAATATTCCATGATTTTCCTGGGATTTCTTAATTTTGTTACCTCAGGGTCTTTTATAATATATTTTGCTATTAATATCAACAACTCTAATGCCAAACTTGGGTTTATTTTTTCTTAAATGACTTAGAGGCTAGAAAGATAGCTCAGTTGGTAAAATTGCAAGCACAAAGATGTGAATTCAACCCCCAGAACCCCCCCACACACACACACACAAAAACTAGCATGGGAGTATGTGCTTATAGTTTCAGGGTAGGAGAGAAAGAAACAAGTGAAGCTGGGCTCACTGGCCAGACTATCCAGCTTATTTAATAACTCTGGCCCAACAAAACCAGGTGGAGCCAGTGGGATGACTCATTAGATAAAGGAATTTGCCAAGCCTGAGGACGTGAGAGTAATCACTAAAATCCGTGTGGCAGAAGGAGAGAACCAATTCCTAAAAATTTCCCTCCAACTTTCATACATAGGCCATAGCATGCACATGTGTGCATATATACACATTCAATAATATAATAAACATTTTAAGAGAATGGTACATTATTTAAAAGAAAAAAGTCAGAATGGTGCCTGAGAAACAACAGCCTGGCATACACACATATGAATATGTGTATCCAATGCACGTGTCTCCACATGTAAATGCCTCACTAGACGTTGTTCCTGAATGCTCAAAGAATTTCTTATCATTAACATCTAATGGTCTTATTAGAATATATCTCCATGTTGACCATTTTGACTAGTTTTCTCCTGTCTGTTATATGCCCTTTCAATATGTAGAACCTCACATCCTTTTATTTTCTGAAATATTTTTGTTTCTTTTCTTTCTTTTTTACTACATGGGGATAAGCCCAGGTTCTTGCACATGCTAGTCAGTTGCCCATCTACTGAGCTGCCTCAAAGTTCTGGGCGGTTTTTTCTTAAATGATATTCTTCATTGCATTCTTTTGTGTTGTGTGTCTTCAAAAATTTCAAGAACATTGAAACTTCAGTGCCTGTTTTGCTTCTCATGTTGCTGTTGAGCTGGTTCCTGGAGAGTGGGCTAACCTGATGCATTAGGGGAAAGCTTACAATTAAGAGCATTCTAGGAGGCCAAAGTCATGTATCTAAGAACAAAGACTTCATTTGAATAACCACAGCTGGTGGCTGAGGTTGGATATATGGTAAATATAAAAACTGTGGGAAAGAAATCAGGCTGGAGTGACAGGAATGATTCACAAAATGTTTTGATGCCAAATCAATGTGCTTTGAAATTTTTTGAAAGCTAATACAAATTTTAAAGTATACAGAAATCCTTTATCACTATCACCATGGTGCCGTGAGAAAAACAAACTGAAATAAAGGCACTGCCTGGCTTACTTTCTGTTGCTGTGATAAACACTAGATCAAAAACAACTGGTGGAGAATAGAGTTTGTTCTCACTTACAAGTTATAGTACATCAATGAGGGAACTCAAGGCAGGATCTTGAAGCAGAAAAAGAAGTAGAGACAATCCTGAAACACTGCTCATTGATTTGCTCCATCTGGCTTGCTCAACTAGCTTTCTTACACATCCCAGGCTCACTGGCCTAGAGATAGTCCCTCCCAAAGTGAAATTGACTCTCCGTAAGCAAGTAAGAGTTTCACAGACATGGTCACAAGCCAATGGACAATGGATATTTCTTTAGTTGGGTTTCCTCTTCCTCCAGGTAATTAAGATTGTGTTAAGAGGACAGATGAATCTGACTGGGGCAGACACTAAATGTGAAAACAAAACAACAAACAAACCCACAAACAAACACACACACATTGAATATATATATTGAAATACATGGGCTGGAGAGATGGCTCAGCAGTTAAGAACACTGACTGTTCTTCAAGAGATACTGAGTTCAATTCCAAGCAACCACATGGTGGCTCACAACCATTTGTAATTGGATCTGATGCCCTCTGCTGGTGTGTCTGAAAACAGCTACAGTATACTCACATAAAATAAATAAATCTTTTTTTAAAAAAAGAAAATGCCATTATTTTAATATATATGTATTAAAGCACATATATTAAAATATACTATAGCTAATACATATGTTAAATGATCACATTAATCAAAACAAGTCTTAGTGTTTAAGGAGATAAAAATGTTCATGGCTCAGTTTTAATTATTATGTACTATACCCAGGTACAAAATGATCACACTGCAAACCATACACATATATAGTTAGTTGACTATCAAAGTCAACAAGAGCAAAACTGAGAATAATAATACAGAGATTTGCAGGTCAAATTAAATGGTGTTTAGAAGTAGTGTAGATACTAAATGTAGGTCTTATATGATTGTGGTAAAGAGGAGGCAGACATGATGAAGCCTGGGTTTCAGGAGAATACCCCAGGCTGTGTCTGTCTTTGACTAAGACAAGAAAATAACAGTCAGAAATGAACAAAACAAACAATTACCCAGGGATGCTCAAAGGGAAGAGGCAAGTAAAGAGGGGGAAGCTTTGGGCAGATGAGAGATGGTTCTACAGACAGACAAAACCACATTGGCCACTAGGAGCCTATGAAAGAGACAGAATCACATATGCAGAACACTAAAGTGTGTGTCTGGAGAGCCCCCTCAAACCCATGCTAAAGACTTTCCAATCCCTCAAACTTTTCAAAGGACTAACGGGAGGTTTTAGTTCACTGGGAACAGACCCCTGAAGGACCTTGGGCTCTGATGCTGTCTTGTTTACATCCCAGGCATGAGGTAAAGGGTTTTGTTATGTGTTGCCACCAGATATTCAGGACAGTCTTAGTTTGGGTTCTATTTCTGTGAAAAGACACCGTGACCAAGACAACTCTTATAAAAGTGCACTGGCTGGTTTGTGTGTCAACTTGACACAAGCTGGAGTTATCACAGAGAAAGGAGCCTCAACTAGTGATCAAGGGGGAGGGCCCAGCCCATTGTGGGTGGAGCCATCCATGGCCCAGCCCATTGTGGGTGGAGCCATCCCTGGCCCAGCCCATTGTGGGTGGTGCCATCCCTGGGCGGGTAGACCTGGATTCTATAAGAAAGCAGGCTGAGCAAGCCAGGGGAAACAAGCCAGTAAGTAACATCCCTCCATGGCCTCTGCATCAGCTCCTGCTTCCTGACCTGCTTGAGATCCAGTCCTGACTTCCTTTGGTGATGAACAGCAATGTGGAAGTGTAATCTGAATAAACTCTTTCTTCCCTAACTTGTTTCTTGGTCATGATGTGCAGGAATAGAAACTCTGACTAAGACATAAAGGCAAACATTTAATTGGGACTGGCTTACAGTTTCAGAGGTTCAATCTATTCTCATCATGGTGAGAAGTATGGTAGCACTCAGGCAGACATAATGCTGGATTAGCCAAGAGTTTTTTCCTGAAGGCAGACAGAGGAAACTCTTTCACAGGCAACCAGGAGGAGGCTGGAATCCCACCCTGGGTAACACTTGAGCTGATATATGAGACCTCAAAGTCCATCACCACAGTGACACACTTCCTTCAACAAGGCCATACCTCCCAATAGTGCCACCCCCATGGGACAAACATTCAAACATATGAATCAATGGGGGCCATACCTATTCTAACCATCACAGAGACCCAAAGCAATGCACCAGAACCTCTGAGACAGTAATTCGAGCTAAACCTTTCTCCTTCATAAGCTGATCATCCCAGGTATTTGTTACTATGACAGAAAGCTGACTAACTTTCAGAGCAAAGGGGAGGCCCTTGAAGAAGGGATAACAGGTAAAGGCAGAAGAGAGATGGGTCAAGAACATGAGCAATGAGATTGGGGGTCACATGCAATCAGAAGAAAATATTTTTTTTCTGATATGGGAACTAAATAGGAATGCTGATCCTCTCATGTGCAACAAACATCACAGCCTAAACTTCTGTACACTCTGCTGTCTGATCTTTACAAGGAGAACGTCTCTGCTGTTGGCTGCACTCCACCTGGGTGCCTGTTCCAATGTTCTATTCGCTCTTACCTTGGACAAGTGCAATGCCCCAACGTCTCAATCCAAAACAAATAAACGAGAGCTTTATTTATGTTTCCCAAGTACATGAACTGAAATATTTGTGGATAATATATGACATCTGACATTTTCTGTGTGTCTGCAGGTGTGTACCATGTGCATGTGTGGGGTGTGTGTGTGTGTGTGTGTGTGTGTGTGTGTGTGTGTGTAGGTAGGTAGGTCAGAAGTCAACCTCAATTGACCTTCCATAGGCATCATCTATCTTGTGTGTTGTTTGTATGTATGTATTATGTATGTATGTATGTACCTATGTTTCTTTGTCTGTTGAGATAGGGTCTCTCAATGGTCTGGAGCTCACCAAGTGGGCCCTGGCTGGTCAATGAGCCCCAGAGTCCCACCCACTTCTACCTCCCCCCAATTGGGATTATCAGCATGTGCTACCATCCTGTCTGTTTCACATGGATTCTGGACATAGAACTAAGGTCTACATTTACATGGCAACCTCTTCACCAACAGAAGTATATGTCTAGATCCTGACTTTATTTTAAATCAGTGCGGCAGGATTGAGTATCAGCTGAACCTAAGCAATAGAACTTGGAAACACAGAATCTAGTGCCTCTACTTTTGTATAGACACTTTTGTCAACTAAATGCCCTTGACATTTTTATCAATTAAGTTTTTAAATGTTTTAAAGAAAACAAAGTTTCTAGTAAATGTGCTCATTCATAGCTATACTTGGTCTTGACGCTAAGTAGAAAAGACTCTCTAGATAAATGAATTTTGATTGTTGCTATTATCACCACCAAATCTTGGGGATTCATTTTATAAAAGACTAAAACTTCAAAGGCTAGTGAGATGGCTCAGCAATGAAAAGCATGTTCCAAACAAGCCTGATTCCCAGAACCTACATAACAAGCCTGATGCAGAAGTACACATCTGTAATCCAGGAACTCCTACAAAACAATCACCCAGAAGTTCCCAGTTCCAGGTGTGGAGGTTTGGGTGAGAAATGTCCCCCAGAGGCTCGGGGTTTTAACATGCGGTTTCCAGTTGGTGGTGCTGTTTGCAGAAGTAGTACAGCCTTGCCCAAGGAAATATGAAGCTAGAGGCAGGCTTGAGAGCTTAGAGCTTTGTCCTTCTTCCTGTTTCTACAGGTGAAGCTGTGATCTCTCAGCTTCCTGCTCCAGTTCCTGCCACTTTACCTTCTCTGGCATTATGGACTCTCTCCTTCTGGAACCATAAGCAAAACAAACTCCCTTTCTGTAAATTGCCGTCATCATGGTGTTTGACCACAGCAACAAAAAAGTAACTGAGAGCCAGGCAGCCAGGAGTCGTAAGCACAGCAGAAACAAGAGAGATATCAAGGTTGAAGGCAAGAACCAATTTGCAAAACTTAACTCTGGCCTCCACACATATCATGATATACACACAAAAACACACACACATAATAAAAATTTTCTAAAGACTAAAATTTCACTGCTGAATACCACAATAGATTCGAAAAAGTCATTTTTATTGCCCAAAATTTCAATAGTAATTTACTAAATATTTATTTTATTTTACTAAGAAGCCTTATCACCAAAAGTTCCTAAAATATTTTTACCTATGAAATTATTATTTTTAAGCTTTTAAGCTTCTTTTTCAGGACATGTGTTCTCTCTCTTTCTCATACACACACATACACACACACATAGAGCATACGCATGCTGTGTTGTATGATTTAACTATTTCCCGGATTTTTTTTTACTGAAATTAAATCCCTCCTGGCTGTATGCATTGTTAGGGAAACCAGTAAGAACATGTTACTTAACTTCTCTAAAGCCTCTAGAACAACTAAGCCCTGTGTGTAGCATGAGGCAGAAATCTCTACAGGCCAGCATCATCTAGAACAAATTTTGAAAGATGAGGCTGGGGCAGTGGGTGGGCAGCGAACCATGCACAACTTGCTTGGAGAGGCACCAGCTTGAAAAGAGCATTGTCAGGCTGACAGAGCATTTGTCTCAGTAAATACTCTTCTTCATCCCTGAGCCACTGGAGCATGAGAAGATGAACACAGACCTCATACTGAAAGTCTCTACCAAGTACTCATGACACATTGACTGGAAAACTCTCGAGCTACCTGGTCTTCGTGGGAAGTGCAAGTTGAAGAAGAGGGGGCTAAAAGTGAGAGAAAGGCCTCCCCTTCTGACCAAACTGAACCACTCACTGAGGAAAATCTTTGGAAGATGAAGTACAGGGAATGTATGGGAGGCTACAAGAGGTGCCTATGGCCCAAGGAATCTCATACTGCTTGTGATGGAGAAGTGAGGTCAACTTCAGGTACCGTGTGCCAGTCACGCATGTGCTAATTCATGGGCTACACCCATAAAAGGATGGTTTGGCGTGTGTGCTGGGGATCCGGGGCCTCCACATGCTACACACACATCTTCCAGTAAGCTATACCTCAGGCCCCAGAGGATTTCCATTTTTAATATCTGAAATAAAAGGGAAACGTGTGCCAATTTGTTTAATGAGGCCAGGCTAACTTTCTTATTAAAACTTGAAATGGATCTTGCAAGAAAAGTGAATTATGAGCCAATAGTCATCATGAACATAATCACAAAACTGATTTCAATGTAATTTTAACTTTTATTTTAAAAAGATAATAGGCCACAGCCAAATGAAATTTATCTCAGGGTCCAAGGTTGATTTCATAATGGAGGATGGAGAACTAACCAATATTTAAAATGGGGGTGAGGGAGAACATAGAACCTTTGAATAGATTTCAGAAAAGCACTGGAACATTACCATTAAAAAAAAAAAAAAAAACAACCTTGCAACACAGTGGAACCAGGAACGTGTTACTTTGATTTGATATCGAGGTTCTACAAAATATCTATATAAAAAAATACTTAATAGTGAAGTATTGAAATCTTACTTCCAAAGGACCCACCCTGGCTGCTTCTGTTCCTTACTGTAAATTAGGTCTCATGCTGAGTGTTAAATAAGTCACAGCCCTACCAGCGTGTAAGAGTAAAAAGCACAAGCTGCTGATTAGTCAGCCATAACCATCTCTGTGGCAATTCCAAATATAACCCAGAGAAACGCTTTTGAAAATGAACTGAATCAAGTGAGACTTCTCACTCGATTTGAAAAGCTAGCATTGTTATTTGCCAGAAAGGAGTAGAAAGGAATTTTCACATGTATAACATGTATACTTGTCCATGGTATATGTATGTGTTCGCACACGTGGTGAGTACATGTGCACCCGAGTGTGCTCATATGTGAGGGCCAGAGGTTGACTGCCTCCCCTCATCACTTGTTACCTTAGATTCTGAAGCAGAATCTCCCTCAGTCATGGAGCGTGTTGGTCTGTAGCCCAGCCAGCCCACTCCGACATCCCCCGCCCCCACTTCTCAGTTACAGGTGGGCTGCCACACCCAGTTGTCACTTACATCAGTAGTGGAAATATGAACACTTGTTCTGACTCACCCAGCAAGTGCTTTACCCACACACCATCTCCCAGCCCCCTAGAAATGGATTTTTTTGTAAGCATGGTCACAAAAACATGAAGAACACGGATGAGTTGAGTACTGTTAGGTATTAGCTAATTTGAGTATGTTCAATTCTTCACAAAACACTGAACACATCATTGAGCAAGACTTTTAGAAAGGCAAGCAACCAATATTCTTATTTACGGACTTCAAAGCAAAATATTATGAAGATAATATTTCCCTTGACACCAATACAAGTATTTAGTAAAATCTGTACCTAAATTCTTATACTGTGAGAGTTGAGTCACTGCAAAGTAAATTACCTATGTGAGCATCAAAGCCCACAAACACCCAAGACAATTTGCAAATGAACAGAGCTGAAGACCTCACATGACTAGACTGAGACTTTTATCCTAAAAGCACAGGAATTAAGATAACGCAGCATCGCTCGAGGATGGAGAAAATGATTCCAACTCAGAAGAGCAGAGAGTCCAGATGCAGGACACCAAGGACAGGCACATGTGGGTTTTAACAAAGGTGATGCTTCAGAGATAAGCAAGAAAGAATGGGCATTTCAATAAAAGGAGCCACGTCCCTTGGATTTCAGTGTGGGGGAGGAAAATATCTTATGTGTGACCTTTCCTTCCACAATACACAAAGAACGTTCAGAGAGTTTGAAGATCCAAAGAGCAAAGGTAAAAATAATAAAACTTTTATGATAAAAACTCAGGAGAAAATATTCATGGCTTCAGGGGAGCAGTGACAAATGATTCTCATGTATAATAGTTCCATATAAATGTGCACATGACCTCTAAAATGGGGACAACACGATAAAGATGCATTTTACCTAAAACAGATATCCGGGTGGCAAAAAAAAAAAAAAAAAAAAAGAGCAACTGATAGATGTTGAACCTCATCAGTCAACAAGAATATGCAAAAGGGACGAGTCAGGTGCTCAGCGGTTAAAAGTTGCAAGGGACATGAGTTCAGATCCCAGCATGTACAGGACAATTCACAACTGCAAGTAACCCCCGTTCTAGAGAACCCAATGCTCTCTTCTGGCATCTATGAACATCACACACACACACACACACACACACACACACACACACACACACACGCGTGTTGGAGGAAATTCATCACTGTTGAGGCAGGCTTTGAGGTGTCCTATTCTCAAGCTCTGCTCAGAGTGAAACACAGTCGCCTTTTGCTGCCTACAAATCAAAATGCAGAACTCTCAGTTCCTACTCCAGCACCCTGTTTGCCTGCATGCTGCCGTGCTTCCTACCATGATGATAATGGGCTGAACCTCTGAAACTGTAAGCCAGCCTCAATTAAATGTTTTCCTTTATAAGAGCTGCCTTGGTCATGGTGTCTCTTCACAGCAATGAAAGCCAAACTAAGACACAAGGTTTTATAGGAGTCCTCGGAAAGGCATTGTTCCAGGCTGAGGTACAACAAAGCAATGCCCTGTGCCCTTGGTCCAGAGCTCCTGTAGATATCACCCAGCCAGCAGGGTGTAGAACCTCTGCCTCTCCGTCCCAATTTAAGCCCTAGGTTTGGCATCTGTGAATGGAGCAACCCCACACAAGTCAGTAAACACTTAAAAAAATCTACTTTCTCCTTTGAAAATAGAGAGCAGCCAGGCAGTGGAAGCTTGTGCCTTTAATCCCAGGACTCAGGAAGCAGAGGCAGACAGATCTCTGAGTTCAAGGTCAACCTGGTCTACAGAATGAGTTCTAGGACACCAGGGAATAGATAGGGAAACCTGTCTTTTTAAAAAAAAATGGGAAGGAAGGAAGGAAAGAAGGAAGGAAGGAGGAAAGGGGGAAGGGAAGGGAAGAAGGGAAAGAAGGAAAGGAAGGGAAGGAAAGGGAACAGAAGCAACTGGGATGAATGGTTTTTAGGATCTAACTTTACATCCTATAACTTTAGATTTTGTTTCCTAGAGTCAGCGTCTCAGGGTTTGTGAATTCAGCATTGCCTGCAGCTTTGTAACTACTGGAAACAGTGAGAAGCTATGGTAAGTAAAATATGACTGCATTACAACACAAACTACAAAATACATATCCAGGACGAAGGATGGAGCTCAGTTGGTAGAGCACTTGCCTCGTATCTAAACATCCCTGTGTTCTACCTCAAATACCATGCAAAAAAATATGATAAAATACCTACTAATGATTAAATACACAAACACACAGAGAACAATAAAGACATTTATTTCCTGTGCAGAATCTCAAAAAACTCCTAGGTTCTCTGCCCTGAAGAATATTAAGTCTAAATTTCTGTTACATAATTTCCTTCCCCAGGGCTTAGTATTCAATGGGGGAAAGAAGAGTTAAAAACAAACAAGTCCAGAGAGATGGCTCAGTGCGTAAAGGCACCTACTACCAAGCCTGATACTATCTATGAGTTAGTTTCATTGGGACCCACATGAAAGGAGAAAATTGACTCCTGAAAGACTTACACACAAACACACACACACAGCACATGTGTGTGGGGGGGGGGGAGAGGGGAAGAGAGAGAGAGAGAGAGAGAGAGAGAGAGAAGGTCTCATTTAGCTGAGGCTGGCCTTGTTTTGCCTTCAAGTGATAGGATTAAAAGTTCATGCCACCTGTCTTACTCAGGGTTTTTATTCCTATTCAAACATCATGACCAAGAAGCAAGTTGGGGAGGAAAGGGTTTATTCAGCTTACACTTCCACATTGCTGTTTATCACCAAAGGAAGTCAGGACTGGAACTCAAGCAGGTCAGGAAGCAGGAACTCATGCAGAGGCCATGGAGGGATGTTACTTACTGGCTTGCTTCCCCTGGCTTGCTCAGCTTGCTTTTTTATAGAACCCAGGTCTACCAGCCCAGGGATGGCACCACCCACAAGTGACTGAACCCTCCCCCTTGATCTCTATTTGAGAAAATGCCTTACAGCTGGATCTCATGGAGGCATTTCCTCAAGGGAGGCTCCTTAACTCCAGCTTGTGTCGAGTTGACACAAAACCAACCAGTACAGCACCACACAGGTTTTTCTTTTGTATGTAGTATGAAGACTAAGCAAAGGAAGATGAGGCCGATACCTTCACCGCTCAGCCATGTCACTAAGAGTCCACTTTCCTTCCTCCCCACCTCCCAGGCCTACCATCCTTTACACATCGTGTTCACACTCCTGCTAAAAATGCAGCTGTTGCCACTCCAGCCATCACATCTGTGTTCTAGAGAAAGAAATTAAAAAACGGGGGGGGGGGGAGACAGCCCTGTTTCTTTTTTTTTTAATCATTTTGCTGTTAAAGTCTCGTAGACTTGAGTAACTTCAAGGAGTCTAGGGAAATGAAATATGTACTGGAGGTAAGTTGGCTATCTGAAGAACAATTTACACACAAGAGAGAGAGAGAGAGAGAAAATGGAGACCTGCTAAAGATGTGGCTACAGGGGCTGGGTCAGCAGCTCAGGTGACAGAGCGCCTGTCCCAAGCATTCAAAGCCCTGGGTTCCATCACCAGCATTGCGGCTTCCAGACTTCAACTCACTGACTAGACTTAAGAGGGAACTCTACTTGGTAATGCCACTGTGCAGAATTAACCAGATTCCCAACACTGCAGTGAACCTTTGCAAAAACAAATTCAGTCCTCAGCCCCAAATAGGACACCTAGACGACACACCTCCCCCAAGAGTTTAGGGATCATCGTGGAAGACCGGGCAGAGAGAATGCAAGAGCCCGAGGCTCTGGATGGCCACAGGCAAATATGGCTTCACAGACTCAGCACATACCAAGTCTTAGTGTCACAGAGTCATTGTGACAGCTTGTATAAGACCTAAGCAAGCCTAAGTCAGACCAGATCTCAGGAGGAGAGGGGGATGGGGTGGGAGCCTTAAGTCCCACTCTTAGCTGAGTAGCTATTGGCATTTCATAGCTGCTTGAAGAGAGTTTTCTCTAAATGACCTTAAAGAAGATTGTCAGACGGGTCTGGTCTCACACTCAACAGTATTTAGGCAGCACAAGTTGTAGTCCTTAAGTTTGGTATTTGTGTGTGTGAGTGTGTGTGTGTGTGTGTGTGTGTTTAAAGAGAAAGAACATGGAGTTACTTGTGTATGGAGTGAGGTAAGGGTGGATTGGGGAAAAACTGAAAGAGGGGTTAATATGATCAAAATAAGTTGTACGAAATTCTCCAAGGTTTAATAAAAATAACATTTAAAAAAACTGAGCACTGGAAAGCTGTCTCAGATTGTAAAGTGCTGGCCATGCAGACACACAGACCTCAGTTCAATACCCCGGAGCCCCACTCAAAAGCCAGGCACGGTGGTTCTCACCTAAAATCCTAGTACAGGAGAGGCAAAGCCAGATGGATCCTGGAGGCTTCCTGGCACTCAGTCTGGCTAAATTGGTGGGAGTAAGGTACGGCGGAGACAGTATCTTAAAAAATAGAGAGTAATTAAGAAGGACCCTGGACATTGACCTCTGGCCTGGACGTACATGAACACGAACACACACACACACACACACACACAGTACAGACTTACAAAGCCTATGTCTAGAACATGCAAAGAACTATTACAGCTCAATAACACAAGGACAATTAAAGCTTCTTTAAAACATAAAACTGTTTTCTCAGTGAAAAGACACCACTGAGAGAATGGAAAAGACAGTTACAGAAAACTAAAAAGTATTTGTAGATGCCACTTCCAGATTATATAAACAGCTCTCCAGCCTCAACAATGAGAAGACAAGCAATGTGTCTTTTAGTGGGCATAACATCTCACTAAAGAAAATGTACAAGCTCACACAAATATGTGCTGACTGTCTTTACTATCCATTAAGGAGATGCAAATTCACACGAGATATTAAGAGACACTCAGCGAAGTGACTAAACCTTTTAAATCCTTATCCTCTCAAGATCTGGCAAGGATGAGAAGCAACTGGACTGAAGTCTGGTGAGCCACTGGTGAGAATGTAAGCAGTGAGGCCACATGGAAAAATATCTGGGGGAAATTCTCTGCTTTCTGGTTCTTAGGGATTTACCCTAGAGGCAGGGAGGACAGAGCAGTCAGTAGAGACCTTGCCTAGCAAGCAGGAAGGCCTGAGTTTAACCCTCAGTACACAAGTAAAAAATGCCTGGCATGATGGCACCCATTTGCTAGCCCAGCACTAGAGAGGCTGAGACAGGAGGACTCAGTAACCCACTGGTTAGAACCATAGCCTATGTGATGAACTCTAAGTCAATAAGAGATTATCTCACAAGCAAGGTGAATGGCTCCTGAATGACCCTGGCCTGTGCACTGGTGTACACACACACACACACACACACACAACTTGCACACAGAAGTTCAGAGAAACTTTGTCAGATCCCCAAATGCCAATCAGTAGCATGCCCTACATAAACCATCTCTGAAGCCAGCATTCCCTGGTGGGTAGTAGGACCATTAAGTATTACCATTGCTCTCAATAATGGCTGGAGTCTGAAATGCCCCATGGCTTCCTGATTAACTGGACCCTGGGGGCCTCTTTAGTGCTTGAGTTTGGGCCACAGGCAGCTGGACAGCAGCAGAAGATTCAAGTCTCTGGGTGGACTTTTCCCAGAAGTCTGGCTAATTGACAGCAGCTGGACAATATCCCTCATTTAACATCTGTCCATTGAGAGAGTTCTAACATCACAGCACAGTCACATCAGGGACTTTGTCCTGAATTCTGTATTGAAAAAGCATCCAGCTGCTGGGCAGATAGGTCAGTTGGTAAAGTGCTCCCTTTGGAAGCATGAAAACCTGTGCTCAGTGGTTGGTGTTTTAGTCCATGGTAGTACTGGAGGGTTTGGTTGGTTGATAATATTGTTCTTCCCATGAGGTTACAACCCCTTTCAGCTCCTTCAGTCCTTTCTTTGGCACTTTATTGGGGTTCCCATGTTCAGTCCGATTGTTAGCTGTAAGCATGCTCGGCTGTATCTGTATGATTCTGGCAGAGCCCCTGAGAAGGCATCTCTATCTGGTTCCTGCCAGTAAGCACTTCTTAGCATCAGCAATAGTGCTTGGGTTTGGTGGCTGCACATGCAGGTGGATCCCCAAATGGGGCAGCCTCTGAGTGATCTTTTCTTCAATCCCTGCTCCTCTATTTGACCTTGTATTTCCTCCTGTGAGTGTTTTGTTCTCCCTTCTAAGAACTGAGGCATCCACATTTGGCTTTCCTTCTTTTTGAGCTTCATAAGGTCTGTTAATTGTTTCTTAGATATTCAGAGCTTTCTGGGGCTAGTATCTGCTTATCAGTGAGTGAATGCATACCATGTGTGCTCTTTTGTGACTGGGTTACCTCACTCAGGATGATAGTCTCTAGTTCCATCCATTTGCCTAGGAATTTCAGGAAGGCATTGTTTCTAATAGCTGAGTAGTACTCCATTTTGTAAATGCACCACAGTTTCTGTATCCATTCCTCTACTGGAGGGCATCTGGGTTCTTTCCAGCTTCGGGCTATTATAAATAAAGCTGCTATGAACATAGTGGAGCATGTGTCCTTGTTATATGTTGGAGCATCTTTTGGGTATATGCCCAGAAGTGGTATAGCTGGGTCTTCAGGTAGTACTATGTCCAATCTTCTGAGGAACTGCCAGACTGATTTCCAGAGTGGCTGTACCAGCTTACAACTGCACCAGCAGTGGAGGAGTGTTGTTCTTTTTTTACATCCTCGCCAGCATCTGCTGTCATCTGAGTTTTTGATCTTAGCCATTCTGACTGGTGTGGGGTAGAATCTCGGGATTGTTTTGATTTGCATTTTCCTGATGACTAGAAATGTTGAGCATTTCTTTAGGTGCTTCTCAGCCATTCAGTATTTCTCAGTTGAGAATTCTTTAGCTCTGTACCCCATTTTTAATAGGATTGTTTGATTCTCTGGAGTCTAATTTCTTGAGTTCTTTGTATATATTGGATATTAGCCCTTTATCAGATGTAGGATTGATAAAGATCCTTTCCCAATCTGTTGGCTGCCTTTTTGTCTTCTTGACAGTGTCCTTAGCCTTACAAAAACTTTACAATTTTGTAAGGTCTCATTTGTCAATTCCTGATCTTAGAGCATAAGCCATTGGTGTTGTGTTCAGAAAATTTTCCCCTGTGTCTTTGTGTTCTAAGCTCTTCTCCACTTTCTCTTCTAATAGTTTCAGTGTACCTTGTTTTATATGGAAGTCTTTGATCTACTTGGACTTGAGCTTTGTACAAGGAGATAATAAAGGATCGATTTTCATTCTTCTGCATGCTGACTGCCAGTTGAGCCAATAGATCAAGTGACCATAGGTGTGTGGGTTCATTTCTGGATCTTCAATTCTGTTCCACTGATCTACCTGCCTATCTCTATACCAATACCATGAGGTTTTAAATCACAATTGATTTGTAATTCAGCTTGAGGTGAGGAATGGTGATTCCCCCGGGAACTTCTTTTAGTGTTGAGAATAGTTTTCAATATCCTAGGTTATTTGTTATTCCAGATGAATTTGAAAATTTCTCTTTCCAAGTCTTACGAAGAGCAAGCGAAAGATCTGTATGACAAGAACTTCAAATCTCTGAAGATGGAAACTGAAGAAGATCTCAGAAGATGGAAAGATCTCCCATGCTCATGGATTGGCAGGATCAACACTGTAAAAATGGCCTTCTTGCCTAAGGCAATCTACAAGTTCAATGCAATCCCCATCAAAATTCCAACTCAGTGCTTCATAGAGTTGGAAAGAGCAATTTGCAGATTCTGGTCTTCCGATGGCTTCAGAAACAGCCAGCAGTGCCTGATGAAAGGAGAGACCAATATAACACTCCTCATATTTTCTCAGTCCTACTCACAGCACCAGGCCCTAAGAGACCAGCACTGGGCACTAACATAGCAGCCAGGTCCTATGGCAAAAGTTAAAGTTACCCATGACCTCAGGACTTCTCTGATCCCAAAGCAGACCAAGGAAAGCATCCCAACTTCTGGATAGCAGGCAGAGCCAGCTGACCCCTCACAAGGTGCTTG
This sequence comes from Micromys minutus, assembly GCF_963924665.1. NCBI lineage: Eukaryota > Metazoa > Chordata > Mammalia > Rodentia > Muridae > Micromys > Micromys minutus. Next base: position 34,831,603 of record NC_137959.1, on the reverse strand, counting down.
CCACTGAGGAGAACAAGCATCTTAGAGTGACAGTCACCCTCCACAAACTGAAGGGCAGAGTAGAGAGACAAACACAGGAAGAAGAACAGCTGGTGCCAGCCCCAGTCTACCCCAAACAGATCACCCACCACTCTCCTCAGCAGAAGACCAGAACTGTTCATGTGCCCCTGGTTCCTCCACAGCCTCACTTGACCCAAATTCTAACCCACAGGTCGTAAAAGAAGAAATAGGGACAGAAACTCACTCTGTGGACCAGGTTCCCCTTACAAATCTGATTCCGGGGGTGTTACTATCCCTTCCTGTGAAAGGACCTCAGAAGGCCTCTCTCATGGAGCTGGTACATTCTAAAAACACCTAAGAAACTACAGATCCGGCAGTTTCCATGGATCCATAATTTCCAACCCCGTGATTTACTGTGCTCATGCCCAGTGACCTCCAGGGCACGGGCTACCCAGCTATCCTTGAATCTGACATGATAATGGTATGGAGTGTGTGTGTGTGTGTGTGTGTGTGTGTGTGTGTGTGTGTGTGTGTGTGTGTGTGTGTGTTGATGGGGATGGAACCTGTGCTCTAATATATGCTGGGATAATGGTATACCGCTAAACTACATATCCCAGCCTCTCTTCAACATTGTAATTTAAGGTACAAAACAACTTGTAAACTGAGGTTTAATTGGAGATATAATTGATTTTTGAGCAACATTAATTACTGCAAAGCTTGTTCTCCTGAAAGAGCCCATTTTGTATGCTGTAAAATGAGACTTGAAGGTAATGGCAGCAGGGGGGCTCTTCACCTGGTTTTGTACCATTTCCTCTAAGTAAAAACTTTGATCACCATTTATTAGATGTCTGTATTAGAGTCACCAAAACTCGGGCTTCTTGACTCTTTACCACAATCAATTTGGACACTGAAAAATCAACCACAAATGTTCCCTGTGACTAATTTGGAGAGGTTTGAGCCTGCTTTACCTATCTATCTGTCTGTCTGTCTGTCTGTCTATCTGTCTGTCTGTCTATCTGTATGTCAGTGTTTCTCTGTGTCTGTGTGTGCCTCTATGTATGTACTTAAGTGTATGTGTCATGAGGAATTTGCTTCTCCCTCCCTCCCCCCTCCACTGTATGTGTGTGTGTGTTTGCACACATGTGTGCATGCACATGTATATGTGTGAGAGGGGGCCTTGCTCATATTAGACAATTTCATTAGTAAACCCCATCCTCCAAGGAGGTAAGTATCAATGAGTTGCATATATGTGCTTCCTCAGAAATTTGTGTTGCCTTACTTAGAAGTCTCTGTCAAAATCAAAGCCTGAAACTTTTTTGTTAGGGTTGAGGGACAAGTCAAACTTTCCACAAATATTAGCTCTTGTTTTGGAGGGATTGGGTTGAGACAGGTTCTCATGTATCACAGGATTGGGCTAAGACTAGCCACATGACCAACTAGACATGACTTTCTAGTCTTCCTGCCTCTACTTCCAAAAAGGCTGGGACTGCAGATACGTCTTAGTTCCTCCAGAAAGGCCAGACCTCCTAAGCCTTCCCAAACAGCACTATCATTGAGGAATCGAATGTCCAAATATGAGGCTGAGGGTCATTTCTCATTCAAACAGCCACAGGCTGCATGCCACCACATTTAATAGCTTCATATTTAATTATTTTACTTCATGTGTATGGGTGGGCTTGTTGTTTGGTTGGTTGGTTTTGCCTATACATATATCTGTGAATCGTGAGTGTACAGTAGCCTTGGAGTAGCCAGAAGAGGGCATCAAATCTCCTGCAACGTGAATTACAGAGAGCTGTGAGCTGCCATGCACGTGTTAGGAATCACACCCAGGTTCTCTGGAAAAGCAGTGTGCACTGCTATCTGCTGGGCCACCCCTCTGTCCCCTTCATATTTTTTCAAACTTTTTATTACACCCATTCATTCATTCTCTGTGTGAGTCTGCCAATGCCATGATGCACACACGGGGTCAGAGGACAACTGGCAAGGTTCAGCTCTCTCCTTCTTCCATGTGGATTCAAAGATCAGACTTAGGCTGTAGGTTTGGCAACAGCTTTACCCACTGAGCCACCCCAGCCCTACCGGTACCCCAAGCTTTGTAGACTCAAGACAAAACATCTTACCAAGAAAAGGAAATAAATTGCCCTTCATTTTTCTTCACTGTATAGGTGTCCACTGTCTCTCATACCAATTGAGATACTTACTTTCTTGTTCTGGAGTCCTATTTTTCTGTCTGTACAAAGTATTGATCTCCTCATAGAGACCCCTGGGAATCTAAAATTACTGGTGGGGGTGGACCTGTGTCTCCCATGATAACACATACTGAAACAATGGTCTTTACTTCTTTCCCAAATGTGGGGAGAAAGCTTTACATGCATGCAACATGTGTGTGGGCCTCAGAATAGTTATCCTAAGTGGGAAAAGCAGGAATGAAAGGCTGCATGTGACAGGAAACTGCCGTGGTAACAGGTATGGAAAAATTCACAGAAACTAAAAGATTAGTGGTGGGAGGGGCTGGAAGAAGGGGTGGAGACTTAAGCCTATGAGAGAGACTAACTAACAGGTACTGAGTCTCTTTAGGATGCTGGGAGTATTTTAGAAGTAGGAAGTCCTATGGCTGAGCAACACTGTGACCCTACATAGCTAAGGGGCACTGAGTTACATACTTAGAAACGGTTAAAACGACAAATGTTCTGATATACGTGTCTTTGCACATTTCTCAGAGAGTACGCATTTTGTAATTGTATTTCATGACAGCTTAGAAAATCCAAACAAATCTGTAGTGGAGAGAAATGGATCCGTCTCAACATGGATGTCACCATGGGGCCTGTGAGACACAGTGGGGCACTGGAATTCGGGGTGTGAGGAGATGGTCCCTGGTTTAATTGTAGCAATGGTTTCGCTTATGTGCATTTATGTGCCACAATTCATCAAACTTCACACTTCACCTGTGTGCCCTTCACCTTATATAAATCAAAACAGATAAGCAGTGTGGGGCTGGGGAGATGGCTCAGTGTGGGGCTGGGGAGATGGCTCAGTGGGTAAAGCCACTTGCCACATGAGCCGACAGCCTAGGCGGAAGGAGAGAACTGACTCCCAATCAGTCCTCAGACCTTCACGTTCACTCTGTGGCATGCATGCGCCTGTGTTCACACACACAGTAATAATAGAAAATACAATGATTTGTGAAAGACTATTATAGTATTGAGAAGAGTCCAAGTGAAGCCCCTGTGATGTTTTGTATATGCTCAGCCCAGGGGGTGGTACTATTAGAAGGTGTGGCCCTGCTGGAGTAGGTGTGTCACTGTGGGCGTGGGCTTTAAGACCCTCACTCTAGCTGCCTGGAAGCTAGACTTCCACTAGCAGCCTTCGGATGAAGATGTAGAACTCTCAGCTCCTCCTGCACCAGGCCTGCCTTGCTCCTGCCTTGATGATAATGGACTGAACCTCTGAACCTGTGAGCCAGCCCCAATTAAATGTTGTCCTTATAAGAGTTACTTTGTCGCGGTGTCTGCTCACAGCAGTAAAACCCTAAGACAGCCCTTATCCTAAAAGAACAGACTTGTTAGGAGTGAATAGAGTCTATTTTAAAACCCACCAGTCTCTGTCCCCAAGAATGTTCCACCGGCCCAATCGTCTCCATTTGCGTCGTTACAGGAATGTCCTAAAGTTTTTGCTTCCATCTTTGCCCATTCCTGACAGAATTTTACAGAAGTCAAAAGGATCCCTCTAAAACTCAGATCCACTCATTCCCCTGCTTACCCCAAACCCTCAGATGGCTTCTTGTCTCATTCCAAATAAAAGCCAAGTTCACACCATGGCTTGTAAGGTCCTGTGTGACGTGGCCCATCTCCTCATTTTCCAATACACCTGCTTCCTTTTTTATCCTATTGGTTCTCAGGTTGACTGTAGAGTGACTATGTGGCCTCCTTCCTTAGATTTTATGTCATCTTGAGTTTGCTTTCTGTTTCTGTGGTAAACACCATTAAGGGGCAAAGTCTTATTTCTGTTTACACTCGAAGGTCATAATTCATCACTGAAATCAGGGCAGGAACCTCAGCCGAAGTCAGAGAGGAAAGCTGCTTACTGACTTGCATGGGAAAACTCAGCTAGATTTCTGATATAGCCCAGGCCTGCCTGCCTAGGGATAGCACTGCCCACAGTGGGCTGGGTCCTCTCACACCAGTCAACAATTCAGCCTCTCACTGACATGCCCACAGGCCAATCAGTAATCCTTCAGTGGAGGTTTCCTCTTCCCAGGTGACTTTAGGTTTTCTGAAATTGACGATGACAACTAACCAGGACACTGTCCTTGACTGCCCTGGCTTTGCTTTCAGGCTCTCAAACATACACCCTTCCCTTTATTTTTCTCTTATGCCCTGTAGTAGTTTGAACGGGAATGACCTCCCTCCACCCTGTAAGCGCATAGATTGGAATGCTGGGTCACCAGGATGTGTTACTGTTAGGAGGTGTGGTCTTGTTGGAGTGGGTGTGGCTTGTTAAAGGAAGTGTGTCACTGGGTGGAGGCAGGGAGCTTTGAGGTTTCCGAAGCTCAAACTAGATCCAGTCTCTCCTTTCTGCCTGCACCCTGCAGAACAGGCTGAAGAACTCTCAGCTACCTCTCCAGCACCATGTCTGCCTGAATGCCACCATGCTTCCCACCGTATGACAATGGATTAAACCTCTGAATCATAAGCCAGTCCCAGTTAAATGTTTTCCTTTTTAAAAGTTGCCATGGTCATGGTGTCTCTTCATGGCAAACAAACAAACGAACACACCTTAATTAAGACATGCCCTTAAATCACTGTTAATGTATTATAATTTTCTTTAGTTTCTGTTTTTGCCTTGATTCTCACCACCAAATCAAACAGGATTTTTTGGCTGGTTGGTTGGTTGGTTGGTTGGTTTTTTGAGACAATGTTTCTCTTTACTCTCTATACCCTGGCTGACCTGAAACTTGCTCTGTAGACCAGGCTGGCCTCAAACTCACAGAGATCCACCTGCCTCTGCCTCCCAGAGTGCTGGGATTAAAGGTGTGCACCACCACACCTGACCTCAAGCAATTATTTTAAGCCTGTGTTGGTCTCCATTGAAACCTCATAGCCCAGAATAATGCTCAACAGATATGCACTAATGAAACTTTTAGCCCACCACCCACCAGAGGTAATAGAAAAGAAAAGATGGCAGGGGGTCAGGGTCGGGGAGTGGACCTGTTTAGGAAGGTTCTTTGCTTTGAAGCAACGCCCATCTGTGTTGTCTGGAAATCGGCAGTTCAGTTTACTGGTCAGCAGCGGCAGCTCGATCCTCACAAACACCTCACAGATACACCAGCCATCCAGTTCAGTAGAGTCAGAATAGCAAACACAAACCAGAAATGGTGGCACTACCTACCGGAGATAGCCTCAGCTGAGTTAGCAGGAGGGACCAGAAGGAACACCAGGAGAAGTTCTCAGCTGTGCCTCTCTCAGGGAAGACTCGAGACCCACTAGTGTTGCACAGCAAGCTCTATAAGCAAGCAAAGCTCAGCCCCCGTCACTGTCTGTCAGGTTCTCTTATACTCTCTCGAAGCATCGCGTGTCCTCCGTGGGCCTTGCCTCACGCCTCAGCAGTTGCGTCTGTCTCAGCTGACATAACTCTGCCAATCAGCCCAAGTCCACAGAAACAAGAAACTGAAGCACTGCACCACAAGTTTTTTGGCCTGATTCTCTCTATAGAGACAAATGCAGCTCAACTACACGATGTAAGATGGACTAGTTTCTGTGTGTTGTGAGCAAAGAACATTTTTTTCTCCTGTGTCTGCTTCAGCAAAACGTTCCTTCCCCGGCCTGCCTTAGCCTTTCACCTGTGTCCACTTCAGGAAAACACTCCTGCACGTGTTTGCCCCAGCAAAACAGCATCAAACACAACTGACTTTGTGAAGAACCCTTTAGTTTCCTCTTTTCCACCATGAGGGTCCCGGAGCTTGAACTAAGGTTGTCAGGCTTGGCCGAAAGCCTTTCCCTTACTGACGCACATTCTAGCTTGTATATTAATAACAAAGGGAAAGAATGGAGGAACCAAAGAAGAAGCAATGCCCTGGCTCCAGGAACAATGATAGTCATGAAGTGCCAGTCAAGAAGGGCATTGTCAAAATGATGTCATGCCATTGGGACCATTGCGAGATGATGTTTTAGGGTTGAAGGCATCTCTTCTAAGGATGAAATTAGGGGCCGAAGGCGGCCTGACGAGGGGGTGGAGGCATAGACCATAGAAAAACCGTCGCATTTAGTGACATGGAAGTCCCAGCTGACCTCAACAATCAGAGAGAAGCATTATGACCACCCACAGAAGACAGGAGCTCAGGAAACCAAGCTCAGAACCCATGGGAAATCAATAATGTGGATAGCTTAGCTTTGAAACAAGATGGTACTGGTTTTTAAATCATGGGTATATTGATCTCCCACGGAGGTGGGGAAAAGAGCTGGTGCAGCAAGACCCATCCCCTTCTGAAGTCACCTTACACTGGGTTCTGTCTAGCAATAACAAAAGAACAAAAAGCCCTTGAGAATTGGGGAATAGGTTGTCCTTCCCTAAGTAACTCATTCTTCTTTTTAACCCTAGCTTTCCTAATTAATGCCCTTAAATCCCAGGTAAATCCCCCACACTGCAGGCTATTTTTGTGCCATAATCTCTCCAACGATCTCTCCAAAGAGATGCAACCAGCATCTCTTCTAAGGAGAGTCAAGTTTCGTGGCCCATTGAGCTGAAAAGTCAAAATAAGTGTCTAAACGGGTGCTGGGACGCTATTCTATTTCTCCGTCGCTAATTTTGAAAGCCCGCCTAACCCATCATTTACCACACCTCTGCGATGTTGCCTGGCAACCCTTCTCATTTGCTAATTGCTGCATCTTGGATATTATTTTTCTTGTAACTTTTCTGTATCTGTTCCTCTCAAAGTTACACTCCGGGGTGTGCTATCTTAAACAAACTTCGGGTCATCTCCTCGGGGCTCTGACGTCACCAAGATGACAGTATTCCAGAATACAGAAGCAGGAACCCCATAACAAATGAGAACAGAAGTCTTCACAGCAGTGACCAGAGAGGCCCGGCTCTTTCTTTACCCCGAATATGTTTTATGCTGCAGTTGTTACTTCCAGATCTCCCTATGTAAGGAAACTCAATAAATTAGTCGATCTCCCAATTAAAAGGCTCAATCATGTGAAAAGAAGATATCCCCAGTACTTCATTTTATCAAAATAAAAACACCGCGCACATCTGTACCAGGATCGAGTCCTTAGCACAACTGGTGCCTTAGAACCCAGCACGTAGGCAGCAATGCCTGCCAAAATGAGAACAAAAACCTAGTCCACCTGCCAAAACAGGAACAAAGGCTGAGTCAACACAGTCCCAGGACTCAGCTGGGAAAGTCCCTAAATGTACTAACCTTGCTTCTTGGCTTCTCTAGTTCCATTTCTTGCTAACTGTTCTTGTTAACTGAAGTGTGTCAACCCAAGATGTGGGTTTTGTGCTTAAAAAGCCAAGAACAGCAAGCCTCGGAGCTGCATAGCTTGAGTGAGATCCCCCGTGCAGTCGCTGGCTGACTGTATAGACTCTTCTACTTGGCTTTTAAGAGTCTATGAGTTCTCTGAAGGAGTTACCTCACAACACATCCTTTTTCTATTTTCTTCATTGTTGTCCCCCGCACATGGTAGAAATCTGATTAAAGCTTAGTGGATTGGCTGGTGAGGAGGCTCAGCAGGTAAAGGCACTTGCTGTACAGACCTGAAAACCTGAGTTTGATCCTAGGGTTCCACAGTAGAAGGGAGAATCTCTCTCTCTCTCTCTCTCTCTCTCTCTCTCTCTCTCTCTCTCTCTCTGTGTGTGTGTGTGTGTGTGTGTATGTGTGTGTGTATGTGTATGTGTCTGTCTGTCTGTCTCTCAAAAGCCTAGTGACTAAGTGCATGAAAGCTTTTAACAAACTTTTCACAGTGTGTAATGGTCTAAGTGTGTCCAACCTTTTGGCTTAAAGACACAACTTTGTCATTTACAAAGTTTGCACACAATAGAGTTATTTTAAGAAATCACATACCAAGAAAAAAGGTCTCAATGTTTTAAGTCAGTTTAAGATCGTGTGCTGGGTCACAGTCATAGCCTCCCAGGAAAGTTAGGCCACAGGCTGGACAGGACTGGTAGTAAAGAAGGAATATTTGCAGAAGATAGTGACTAATTGTGGTTCATTTTTTTTGTGTGTGTGCTTAAAGACGTGTGATTTGTTTAAATTAACATCATGTCGCAGAATGTCTGAGATGAGGAAGATCGTCTACATACATCATGTTGTTCAGTAAGGCATCCATTAGGTCCATGTAGCCACTGAGGCATTTGTAAAGACACCAACTCTTGAGGAACAAACCTTACCATTTTATTTCATTTTATTGGATTTAAACAGTCGCATGTGGTGATTACTATAGTGGACAATTCATTTAAATAAGGTAGCACAGGTCTGGCTTGAGAACCGTGTTTTGGTCTTTTTTACAACCTTCTTACAGTGTCAAAAGTAAGTAAATAAATGAGGAGGTAGGGGAGCAAGACATGAGAGGACAATCACACTCAACACGAATTACGGGTGCGTATGAAAATGTCCTTACATAAGCCAGACATACACAATAAAAATGTAAATTACTCTAAATGCCATTCTGGCATTGTGTTGTCAGCTGATGCATCCTTGTAAGAGGCTGAGACAGGTACACGGCCTAGTCCTGAAGAAATGCAGCTTTGAGGGTCATTCGCTCCCCACTGTTGACCCTTGGTCCCTCTGCCTCGGGGTTTTCCCCTGACGGTCCCAGCAAGATGTAGATAGTGCTTGCTCCCAGAAGTATAGGTGAGTGTCTGCAGCACAAATCACATATCACACATGAAGGGACTCTGGCTAGCTGGAGCACATTGAGCAAGGCTCTGGCAGGCTTTACCCTTCTCCCCAGTTCCCTCTGCATTGCTAGAAGCAGATTGCATTCCTAAAGCTAGTCACCAAGATCTATTGCCTTATTTGGCCACTTACTCCTCCCGAGGCCAATTATCAAAGTCCAGCTGTCAAAGTAGCGAAGTCCAGCAATCAAGAGCCCCTTTGGCTCACCTAATTAACATGCCCAATTAAAATTAAACACCCCATCCTAACACGGGGTTTCCCCTTGTGCCTTGATAAACTGCCATTTTCCTTCCTATGCACCATGTGTGTCTCCTCTCTATCCAGAGGCAGTCTTTTGCCCCCCCCCCCCGGGACAAATACCCCTCCTCCCCCTATCTAGTATCCTTCCTCTTCTCCCTCATCCTCATCTCCTGTCTTTGTCTCTTTTCCTCTCTTCCTCTAGGGAAAATCAATCTCCTCTGTGCTGAGAACTTGGTCTTGGGGGTGCTGAGCCAATACATCTCCTTTCAACACACCTAGAAAGATCAGTGGTTTCGTTTACCACTTATCCCATTTTGTCCTAAACGATACTGCTTAAATTCACTGTCCCAGCATCCCCCATCCAGATTGCATTCTTTTTCATTCTCCAAAGCATCACTGTTTGGAATTTGAGTACAGTGGCACCTACCTACAATCCCTACACTTTTCCTGAGGCAGGAGGATTGTGAGTTCCAGACCAAACAAGGCTATGTGGTAAGATCCTGTCTAAACTACACACAGACACAGACACACACACACAAAGTATCACTACAGGAAATGCTTTATCAACTGTCCACAACTGTATTCATTCTAGTTGCTATATTTTGGAACTGTTTGTTTTATTATCACTTGTTATTAATTTTCCTACTTAGTCTGATCAACATAAATGTATTCTACAATATGCTCTTTTATTTAAAAGATGTATTTTTATTTATGTGGGTGTGGGTGCCTACAGAGACTCAGAAGAGGGTGTTGGATCCCCTGGAGTCACAGTTGTAAGGCACCTGACACAGGCACTGTTAATGAATAACACCCATAATAATACTTAAATACAGATGTACTATAATAGGATTAAATAATATTAAATTATATTTAATAAAAATAATATTAAGATATAAAAGCTGAAACTGGAGATATGGTTCCACAGCTAAGAGCATTTGACTGCCTTTCCAGAGGACCAGGGTTTGGTTCCCAGCACTCACATGGTGGCTCACAACCATTTGTAAGTCCAGTCCCAAAGAATCTGACACTCTGTCCTGACCTCCAAATACAGACACATGTAACACAGTCATGCCTGTAGGCAAGACACCCATGTATATAATAATTTTAATAAGAACAACAAACTATATGAAACCTACCAGTTCTCAGTCTCAATGTTGAATGTGTAATGAAGTTAAGCCCTCATCAGCATCCCATGGATCGCAAAGGACCCCAGAACGGCAATACACCTTGCCAAGACCCTCAGCCTGACCCTGCCCAAATTGTCCTGCAGATTAGACCAGAATGAGAATTCTTGCATTAAACATTGTCCAAACTAATTTGAAACCTAATTGCATAGTCACATCAGTATAATCAAGAAAATGTGGGTTTTTTTTAACAAGGTATAATCATTTTCTAATTACCAATTAAGAACTCTCCACAGTTTATGAGAAAATTCTACCTTAGAATTGTTTGATGATAGGCGGTGTGTGAATTAACCCAATTGCTTTCTGGGAGTCCTCTGGTGACAGAAATATAAATAATTCATGGTGACGCTGTATGCTTTCTGTGCCCCCAGCTAACCTGAATTTCCAGCCAGTGACCCTGCCTTAATGGGAAATGAAGAGGAGCCATGTGTGGTGTGAGTTTATTGTGTGTCCTTCCCACACTTCTTCTCTGGTGGATGGTCTAACGTCTAATTGTCTAACCTGCTACCAGGGGCCTCTCACATGGGAAACTTGCTCACTATGGTAGCTACCCTTGTGGTAATTGTCTGACCTATACCCAGCTGGTGCCACTTCACCACCTCTAGAGGCAGTGCCCAACCTTGTGCTCTTCCTCAGCATCCATATAAGACCCACCTGGGACAGCCCCTGGTTCATTAAATGGAAGGCTCAAGTGTGAATGTATGTCCATGTGATTTTTACTTACAGATCCTGAGTGTGGAAAGTCCAATACATCAGAAGTAATGCATCTGCCCCTAGGTCAAAGGAAGGGAGAATGGAGAACCAGAGGGAGAGAGGAGAGAAAGAAGAAGAAGAAGAGGGGAGAGATGAGAGACAGCAGTAAATCCAAAGGAATAGGGGTGGGGTAGGGTCACTAAATTCATAGACAGGGCTACATGAAAGCCACAGGCTTAAGCTGCTAGTGGGAGAGAGGCTTTTAAATTTGTGTCTTGGGTCACTGGCTTAAGCAATCGGAGTAAAATACAGCTGGAATTGCCATTAAGGTGAGTGAAGCCCTGCCTCTGGTAGAAGCAAGAAACTTCTACATGTAGCAGGTGCTGAGACATCATAAAACTGCAAGCTTTTTTTTTTTCCTCACTACATCCTGTCTCTAATTTGTATTCTGAAAACAAACCCCACATCCCCATGCCTCGCAACCTCTCCTCCTCACTGCGAGTTTATTTAATCCAAGCTCCAGAGGAGAGAGGTATCGATTCCAGGAGCTCTGAACGACGGCTTTGCTGTAATTGCCAGGGAAGGAAAGCCCAGCCTTTGTAGATTCCTCTTTCTCAAACATGGCCCATCCAAATATACAGTGAAGTTTAAAATCCACCTGAAGACTTCCTAAGTATACAGTTGAGACAGTTGCCTATGTCTGCACAGCCCATGGGCATAGAGTAAGCATGTAGGGCCCCTGCCTTCTGTTACCTGCCCCTGCTCCTATTCCTCATACACTGTCTGGGTTGGATTTAGGTTTGCTTTGTTTTTCTTGTTTGCTTGTTAGACTGTCTACCAGGCTGGGGACAAACTGAGGGCCTTACGCACCCTATACAGGCTTCAGCCCTTACACTATCTAAGCCCAACTTCCTCACTTACCTGGAATGGTTAGCCTTAACTGTCAGTTTTGACTTTATTTACAGTTACCATGGAAACACACCTCTGGGCAGGTCTAGGAGGGTATTTCCAGCAAAGTGTTTAGTATGACAGGGAAACCCCACTCTGAATGTGGGTGACACCATCCCTTAGGCTGGGGTCCCAGACTGGATAAAGAGGAGAGAGTAAGCTGAGTCCTAATGTCCATCTCTCTGTTTCCTGGCTGTGAACATAATATGACCAGATGCTTAGACTCCTATAAGGTTTTGCCCACCTTAATGGACTATGGCTCCTCTAACTATGAATCAACATGAACTCTGTATTCCTCCCTTAAGTTGATTCTGTCGGGCATTTTTTTCACAGAGATGGGAAAAAACAAAACAAAACTAGTGCACTAAAACCAGAATAACATATTACTCACGGTTAGGACAAAGAAGTGAAAATAAACAGAGAAGTTATCTATAAAGTAAATTGTGTGTGATTAAAAGTTTCTAATATCTTTCAGGCAGAGTTATATATACAATGGCATAATTTATTCCTCCTAAGGCACCAGAATGCTAGGTGAGAATTATGAATACTCACTGACATTTTTCTTCTTTAAGATTTTTTTTTAAGTATGTGTGCATCTGAGTACGGTGTGCACACATGAGTGCAGGTACCCACACAGGCCAGAAGAGGGCGACAGAGTCTCGAAAGCTGGAGTTACAGGCAGCCGTGAGCTACCAGAGAAGGATGTGGGAACTGAACTTGGACCCTTGGCAAGAGCAGTATATTACCTTAACCTCTGAAGTGTCTCTCCAGCCTCTCATTGCCACCTTTCTATATAGGAGATCTAGTTCCAGATGCACGTGACATTAAACATCACCGTGTCCCTTGCTTCCACCTCTGAAGTCTCAGAGTTTACAGAGTTAAGTTCAAACTCAAGATGCTGCCTCACCCAACATCTGTTATGGTGTAAATCTCACATCTACCCCACCGAAAGGAGTTTTCTATATTTTGCTTATCCCCCCATGCAAAGAAATTTTTGTCCCCTCCCCCCCAAAAAAAACACTTTGAAACATATTTTCACATATGCAAATCAATTAAAAGCATATTGTCCTATATTCAAATACAGCTTATAATGCCATGTTTAGACTACACTGTGGGGCTGGTATGCTCTTGTATCGATTAATTCAATCAGCACTTAACTGTATAAGCATATACAAGCTAAGGCTTGTGACTACCGCCTTAATCATTTTCCTGTTTGTCTCAATTTTTGTGTTCTTTTTTTTTTACCCTTTTGAATTAATTCGGCCATCTTTTTATCATCTTGTTTATTTGTTGGGGGCACCCTGTACCATGGTGCACCTGTAGTGAGCAGAGGACAGCTTCTGAGACCGGATTTCCCATGTGGGCAGGTCATTCAGCTTGCACAAGCACTTGCACCCCACGGAGCCGTCTCCCCAACACTGTTCCATTCTTTCCCATCTATCTGCCTCACAGAAAAGATTCTGCGGATATTTCTGACAGTTCTTGCTGGACTCCAGCCCCCATGCTTTCCCTAGAATGCACAACACAAGCCAGTACCGCTCCCAGTAATAATTTAGTCGGCTTCCGTGGTTTTCGCCCTGCCATCAATACATCCACGGGCTACGGGTTTCTCTCTGTGTGCTGTCGATATGCATCCATGCCCACCCGCAGATTTTCCCTGCCTGCCTTTGTTCATCTCTGTACATGGCTTTCTTTTGGTTTTGGTCTTGGTTTGGGTGAGGGAGGGTGTTTGCTTTTTGTCTGTGTTCTGCTTGTGGAATTTGCGTTGGTGGTTATTTTATTTGTAGCTTCTGGCAACAGATACTCTTCAGTCTTCACGTGTCTAGAAATGTCTTTATCATGCCTTCATGTTTTTTAATGCAAATTAAATTCTTTTTATTTATTTTATGTATGTGAGTACACCGTTGCTGTCTTCAGACACACAATAGAGGGCATCGGATTCCATGACAGATGGTTGTGAGCCACCACGTGGTTGCTGGGAATTGAACTCGGGACCTCTGGAAGAGCAACCAGTGCTCTTAACCACTGAGTCATCTCTCCAACCACACGCCTTCATTTTTGTAAGTGAATAGTTCTCTGGAATAAATGGATTCTAGGCTTGGCCCTCCTTTTCTGGAGCTCATCACGCCTGTCGGTGTGTTGGTTGTGGATTGTGTTACCGCCCTTTGAAGCTGCCTATTTATTCTTGGCTTTTTACTAAGATTCTCTTTCTGCAGTTCCATACCTACTGAAACAGCATGTCTCACAGAATCCAGACTCACCACTTCAGATTGCTCTAAGAATTCTCTATCTCCAGCCCCCACACTCTGCAGTGGGAGCACCACTCCCACCACCCAGTTTTTCCATGCATTCTGAGGGTCCGAACTCCAGTCCTTACACTTGAACACCAAATACTTTACCTGCCAGCGCATCTCCCATGCTCCTTCTTTAACAAATAGTTAAGTTTTTTAGGATTTGTTTTGATTTTTATTTGTGTGTCTGTGTAAGTATAGGCAACATATGCGTGGGTGCGTGTGGAAGCCAGAGAACATGTGGAACTCCTCCTCCCTCTCCTTCCTCTTCTTCCTCCCTCCCTCCTCTCCCTCTTCTCCATCTTCTTTTCCCTCGCCTCCTCTTCCTCATCCTCCTCTTCTTCTTTCTCTTTCTCCTCTTTTTGAGACAAGGTCTCACTATGTAGCCCTGGCTGGCCTGGAACTTGCCATGTAGACCAAACTGACCTCAAACTCACAGAGATCTATTTGCCTCCACCTTTAAACTTCTTGGCTGAACTTTTTTCAAAGACATTTATTTTTGTGTTTACTTTTTACTTATTCACTTTACATCCTGCTCGCTGCCCCCCTCCTACAATCCTTCTTTCACCCCCTCCTCTTCTCCTCTGAGTGAGTGGGGAGCCCCTGGGTATCTCCCTACCCTGGCACATTAAGTCTCTGCAAGGCTAGGCACTTCCTCCTCTCCCACTGGGGCCAGGTAAGGCAGCCCAGCTAGAAGAACATATCCCAGGTACAGACAACAGCTTTTGGAATAGCCCCCACTCCAGTTTTTCAGGACTGACATGAAGGCTAAGCTGTACATTATGTAGGAGGCCTAGATCCAGCCCATGTACGGTCTCTGCTTGGTGGTTCAGACTCTGAGAGCCCCAAAGGTCCAGGTTAGTTGATTCTTTTGGTTTTTCTATCAAGTTCCTATCCCCTAAGGGGCTGCACTTCTTCCTCCTATTCTTCCATAAGAGTCCCCAAGCTCTATCCACTGTTTGGCTGTGGGTGTCTGCATCTATGTGAGCCAGTTGGTGGGTGAAACCTCTCAGAGGACAGCCATGTTAGACTCCTGCAAGTATATGTCTACAAGCATAACAGAGTATCATTCATAGTATCAGAGACTGGTGCTTGTCTATGGGATGGGTCTCAAGTTGGGTCAGATATTAACTGGCTGTTCCCTCGGTCTCTGCTCCCTCCACAATCCCTGCATTTCTTATAGACAGGATTTGTTTTAAGTAGAAAGTTTTATGGGTGGGTTGGTGTCCCTATCACTCCAACAGGGAACTTGCCTGGCCACAGGAGACAGGCCCCACAGGCTCCATATCCCCAATGCTGTGAATCACAGCTAAGGATGCCCCATTGATTCTTGAGCACCTCCCTTATCCCTGGTCTCCATCTCTTTCTGGAGATCTTCCCTCACCCCTCCTCAGTCAGTTTCAAATTTTCATTCATTCTCATGGCCATCCAGATATCCCCTACCCCTCCCCATATCCAATCCTGAACCCCCTCACTCCTCTCCTGATTCCCTCTCCCACCTAGTTCCCTCCTTCTATCTGCCTTCTACAACAATGTCTGGGCTGGACTTCTTTTTAAAGATTGATTTATTTATTATTTAAGTACACTATAGCTGTCTTCAGACACACCAGAAGAGGGCATCAGATCTCGTTACAAATGGTTATGAGCCACAATATGGTTGCTGAGATTTGAACTCAGGACCTCTGGAAGAGCAGTCAGTGCTCTTAAACACTGAGCCATCTCTCCAGCCCCACTGGGCGAGATTTTTAATTCTGTATTATACACAGTCCATCTGCAATCTGTATAATATTATCCTCACTAGAATCAGATTCCCATTTCTTCATAAGTACTTGGATTAGACCAATTATCAGTTGATCTGGGTTGTGATTGGTTAAAATGCTAAACCTTTGGTTCATGTGGATTTCTTTTTTTTTTTTAATTGAACAACGTTATTTTAAAAAACAAAGATAAATGTACAGATTATAAAAGCATTTTTGCATAAAAGTATATAAATACATTTTTGTCAGTACTTGATTGTTTTAAAGGTTTGGTAGTATGCATTAAAATCTTACTAGTTACAATGAGCATATAGTACATGTAAAACAAGATGTAACCTGGAAATAGTCAACGTTTTCATGGTGTGTAAAGATTAAACATAATGATTTTTCATCTTTTTTTTTTTTTTTGGACTTTGTTTTCTTGAACTTCATATAGTCTGTGAGTGGTTTCTGGGGTGTTTAGAGCTTTCTGGGGTTAGTATCCAATTATCAGTGACTGCATATTACATCTGTTCTTTTGTGACTGGGTTACCTCACTCAGGATGATATTCTCTAGATGCATCCATTTTCTTAAGAATTTCATAAAGTCATTGTTCTGATAGCTGAGTAGTACTCCATTGTGTAAATATACCATGATTTTTGTATCCATTCATCTACTGAAGGACATCTGGGTTCTTTCCAGCTTCGGGCTATTATAAATAGGGCTGCAATGAACATTGTGGTGCATGTGTCTTTGTTGATTGTTGGCGCTTCTTCAGGGTATATGCCCAGAAGTGGAATAACTGGATCTTCAGGTAGTACTATGTCCAATTTTCTGAGGAATCGCCAGACTGATTTCCAGAGTGGTTGTACCAGTTTACAACCCCACCAACAGTGGAGCAGTGTTCCTCTTTCTCCACATCCTTGCCAGCATCTGCTGTCATCTGAATTTTGATCTTAGCCATTCTGACTGGTGTGAGGTGGAATCTCAGGGTTGTTTTGATTTGCATTTCCCTGATGACAAAGGATGTTGAACACTTCCTCAGATGTTTCTCGGCCATTCGATATTCCTTAATTGAGAACTTTTTGTTTAGCTCTGTACCTCATTTTTTAATAGGGTTGTTTGATTCTCTGGTGTCTAACTTCTTGAGTTCTTTGTTTCTTATGGATATTAGGCTTCTATCAGATGTGGGGTTGGTAAAGACCTTTTCCCAATCTGTTGGCTGCCATTTTGTTTCCTTGACAGTGTATTTAACCTTACCGAAATTTTGCAATCTCATTAAGTCTAATTTGTGGATATTTGACCTTAGAGCACGAGCCATCGATTTTCTCTTCAGGAAATTTTCTCCTGTGCCTATGTGTTCTAAGGTTTCCCCCACTTTCTCTTCTAATAGTTTCAGTGTACCTGGTTTAATGTGCAGATCTTTGATCCACTTGCACTTGAGCTTTGTACAAGGAGATAAGAAAGGGTCTACTTTCATTCTTCTGCATGCTGAGTGCCAGTTGGACCAACACCATTTGTTGAAGAGGCTGTCCTTTTTCCATTGAATGTTTATAGATCCTTTGTCAAAAATCAAGTGACCATATATGTGAGGGCTCATTTCTGGATCTTCTATTCTATTCCATTGATCCACGTGCCTATCTCTGTACCAGTACCATGCAGTTTTTTACACAATTGCCTTGTAATATAGCTTGAGGTCGGGGATGGTGATTCCTGCAGATATTTTCTTGTTGTTGAGGATGGATTTCATTATTCTAGGTCTTTTGTTATTCCAGATGAAATTGTGCATTACTCTTTCCAACTCTATGAAGAATTGAGTTGAAGTTTTGATGGGGATTGCATTAAATCTGTAGATTGCTTTTGGTAAGAGGGCCATTTTTAAAATGTTGATCCTTCCTATCCATGAGCATGGGAGATCTTTCCATCTTCTGAGATCTTCATCAATTTCCTTCTTTAGAGATTTGAAGTTCTTGTCATACAGGTCCTTCGCTTGCTTAGTTAGAGTCACACCAAGGTATTTCATATTGTTTGTGACTATTGTGAAGGGTATCTTTTCCATAATTTCTTTGTCCGCATTTTTGTCTTTTAAGTAGAGGAAGGCTACTGATGTGTTTGAGTGAATCTTATATCCAGCCACTTTGCTGAACTTGTTTATCAGCTGTAGAAGTTCTCTGGAACTTTTGGGGTCACTTAAGTACACTATCATGTCATCTGCAAACAGTGATGTTTTTACTTCTTTCTTTCCAATTTGTATCCCTTTGATTTCCTTTTGCTGTCTAATTGCTCTGGCCAGGACTTCCAGTACTATGTTGAATAGGTAGGGGGAGAGTGGGCAGCCTTGTCTAGTCCCTGATTTTAGTGGGATTGCTTTAAGTTTCTCACTGTTAAGTCTCATGTTGGCTGTTGGTTTACTGTATATTGCTTTTATTATGTTTAGGTACGGGCCTTGGATTCCTGTTCTTTCCAAGACTTTTAACATGAAGGGGTATTGAATTTTGTCAAATGCTTTCTCACCATTTAGTGAGATGATCGTGTGTTTTTTTTTCTTTGAGTTTGTTTATATGGTGGATTATATTGATGGATTTCCGTATATTAAACCATACCTGCATCCCAGGGATGAAGCCTACTTGATCCTGGGGAATGATTGTTTTGATGTGTTCCTGGATTCAGTTTGCAAGGATTTTGTTGAGTATTTATGAATCAATGTTCATAAGTGAGATTGGTCTGAAGTTCTCTTTCCTTGTAGGTTCTTTGTGTGGTTTAGGAACAAGGGTTACTGTGACCTCGAAAAATGAGTTAGGTAGTATTCCATCTGACTCTATTTTGTGGAATAGTTTGGAGAATATTGGTATTAGGTTGTCAATAAATGTCTGATAGAATTCTGCACTGAACCCATCGGGAACTGGGCTTTTTTTGGTTGGGGGGGCTTTTGATGACTACTTCTATTTCTTTCGGTGTTATGAAATTAGTTAGATGGTTTACCTGGTCCTGGTTTAACTTTAATCTGGTATCTGTCTAGGAATTCATCTATTTCCTCCAGATTTTCCAGCTTTGTTGAGTATAGGCTTTTGTAGTAGGATCTGATGATTTCTTGAATTTCATCAGGTTCCATTGTTATGTCTCTACTTTCCTTTCTGATTTTGTTAATTTGGATACTCTCTCTTTGCCCTCTAGTTAGACTGGCTAAGGGTTTATCAATCTTGGTAATTTTCTCAAAGAAGCAGCTCTTGGTTTTGTTGATTCTTTGAATGTTTCTTTTTGTTTCTATTTAGTCAATTTCTGCTCTGAGTTTGACTATTTCTTACCATCCACTCCTCTTGGGTGTATCTGCTTCCTTTTGTTCTAGAGCTTTCAACTGTGCTGTCAACTTCCTAGTGTGTGCTCTCTCCAGTTTCTTTTTGGAAGCACTCAGAGCTATGAGTTTTCCTCTCAGTGCTGCTTTCATTGCATCCCATAGGTTTGTGTATGTTGTGTTTTCATTTTCATTAAATTCTAGAAAACCCTTAATTTCTTTCTTTATTTCTTCTTTGACCATGCTATTGTTTAATAGAGAATTGTTTAGTTTCCATGTGTATATGGGCTTTTTGTTGTCTTTGTTGTTATTAAAGACCAGCCTTAGACCATGGTGATCTGATAGGATGCATGGGAGTATTTCAATCTTCTTATATCTATTAAGGCTTGTTTTGTGACCAATTATATGGTCAATTTTGGAGAAGGTGCTGTGAGGTGCTGAGAAGAAGGTGTATTCTTTTGTTTTAGGATGAAATGTTCTGTAGATGTCTATTGATTCCAACTAGTTCATAACCTCTGCTAGTTTCACTACATCCTTGTTAAGTTTCTGTTTCCATGATCTTTCCATTGATGAGAGTGAGCTGTTGAGGTCTCCCACTGTTATTGTGTGGGGTGCAATGTATTTTTTGAGCTTTAGTAAGGTTTCTTTTATAAATGTGGGTGCTCTTGTGTTTGGAGCATATATATTAAGGATTGAGAGTTCCTCCTGACAAATTTTCTCTGTAATGAGTAAAAAGTGTCCTTCCTTATCTTTTTTGATAACTTTTGGTTGAAAATCTACTTTATTCTATATCAGAAAGGCCACTCCAGCTTGCTTCTTGGGGCCATTTGCTTGGAAGGTTTTTTTCCCAACCTTTTACTCTGAGATAGTGTCTGTCTTTGTCTCTGAGATGAGTTTCCTGTATACAGCAAAATGCTGGATTCTGTTTATGTATCCAGTCTGATAGCCTATGTCTTTTTATTGGGAAATTAAGTCCATTTATGTTAACAGATATTAAGGAATAGTGGTTGCTGTTTCCTGCTCTTTTTGCTTTTAGAGATAGAATTGTGCCTGTGTGTCTTTCTTCTTTTGGTTTTCTTGCTTAGGTATTTTCTTGTTTATACTAGGATGTAGTTTCCCTCCTTGTATTGAGTTTTCCACCTATAATTCATTGTAGTGCTGGGTTTGTGGTCAGATATTGTGTAAATTTAGTTTTGTCCTGAAATATTTTCATCTCACCATCTATGGTGATTGAGAGTTTTTCTGGGTATAGCAGCTTGGGCTAACACTTGTGTTCTCTTAGGGTCTGCATGATGTCTGTCCAGGATCTTCTAGCTTTCATAGTCTCTGTTGAAAAGTCGGGTGTAGTTATGATTGGTCTGCCTTTATATTTTATATAACCTTTTTCTCTTACTGCTTTTAGCATTCTTTCTTTGCTTTAGGCACTTGATGTTTTGACTATTATGTGTCGGGAGGAATTTATTTTCTGGTCCAATCTATTTGGAGTTCTGTAGGCTTCTTTTATGCTCATGGTCATCTCATTCTTAAGGATAGGGAAGTTTTCTTCTACGATTTTGTTGAAGATATTTACTGTGCCTCTTAGTTGATATTCTTCGCCCTCTTCTCTTCCTATTATTTTTAGGTTTGCTCTTCTCATTGTGTCCTGGATCTCCTGGACATTTTAGGTTAGGAGCTTTTTGGTTTTTGCATCTTCTCTGACTGTTTTGTCTATGTTTTCAATGTTGTTTTCAGCCCCTGAGATTCTCTCTTCCATCTCTTGTAGTCTGTTGGAGATGCTTGCATCTGTGACTCCTGATTTCTTTTTTAGGTTTTCTACCTCCAGGGTTGTCTCTTTTAGTGTTTTCTTTATTGTTTCCATTTCCATTTTAAATTCCTTCTTCAATTCCTTCATCTCTTTGGTTAAGTTTTCCTCTAGTTCTTTGATTTCTTTGAGTGTTTTTCATGTTTCCTCTTTAAATGTTTCTATTTCTTTATGCTTTTCCTCTCGTTCTTGTTTAAGGATCTCCATCATCATCTTGACGTATGATTTCAGGTCTGAGTCTTCTTTTTCTGGAGTGTTTGGCATTCCGCTGTTTGCTGTGATGGAAGAGCTGGGTTCTGATGTTGCCAGGTTGTCTTGGTTTCCATTGGGTAAGTTCTTTCACTTTCCTCTTGCCATCTTGTTGTCTGTGATTATACGTGGTCTTGTTGTCAGTGATTGGTTCCCGTCTCTCCTGTGTACCTGGCCTATGTTTCTGGATCTCCTCCGTTCCCAGTGGCAAATAGCCTGAGCGTTTGATCCGCACACACGGGTCCTCCAGGTGAAAACCGAGTCCCTATGGCTGTGTTCCTGCTCCCCTGAACCAATGGGAGGGGGCGCACGCTTTCCACGGCTCGGTCCAGACCTCTCTGAGCAGCAGTACTGTCTCACCCGGCCTGTGTCCCTGGATCTCCTCGTGTGGATTTCTAAAGCAGGGTTCCAAGTTTTGCATTGGCAGCTGACTGTGTCTCTGTCCTTGGTCCTGAGAATTGCTAGGCGAGAGCTAGCGCCTCTAGGAAACTGCCTTGTCATCAGTTTCCAGTCTCTGGTCTCCCCATCACAATAGTTTTCTACTCTTTCTTGCTGGAAGGACCAGTGTGGTGTTTCTCCCAGGTAGGTCTTTGACACTCAGAAGCCTCTAGGCTGTAGAGCATTTCACCTACTTCTCAAAAGGTCTTGACTTAACTTCCAATTTTCAACCCATATTAAGACCAACACAATACTCCACAGAGGGAGGTAACACTATTTCTGTGGTTGTACCATCCCTGCATAACCAAGAAAGTTTGTCACTGTTGTCTGCAAGATGTCCTACGTCTACAGGTTGACAGTTCAAACCCCACACTGTCAAATGCCCTCCTTCGAGTGAAAATAATGAGTTGTGTACTCACACTTCAACTCTCCTCCCTAGGATTTTGGCTGATCTAATCTATGTCATACCCATGGTTCACTTTCAGCTTTTTAAACTAAGCTGTTGTTTATAAACTATTTTTAATTATGTGGGATACATGTATGTTATAATCTAACTATTCCCCAACCAATACTTCCCCTCTACCCCCATCACCACCACAGGTCTTAGGGAGCCCAAGTTGGCCTCATTACTCTGTAGCCAGAGGTGACATTAAACTTCTCATATCTCGTCCTCTATCTCCCTATTGCTAGATTACACGTGTGTACAGCATGACCTGTGCTGGGATCAAACCTGGGGCTTCATGCATGCTTGGTAAGCACACTACCAACTGGACTATGTCCCCAGCCATTGTTAAGCATCTTTATTTCACAGGGGATGTACTCACTTGCTATGGCTCATTACATCATACCTGGAAATAAAGGTCATATTGACTTCTTTTTAGTTCTGTCCAGTTTATTTTATGTGTGTCCTTTCAGGCAGTTTTTAAATTAAAACCTGATTTTGCTTAAACTTTAGAGTCCAATTTAACAATGAATTGTATGTTTAACCTTGAATCCTAGTTTATAATCTTTTATATGGTTTTTATTATTATTTCAGCGTGTTCCCTAGTAAGGAAAATTGATAGCAGTATTAGTTGGCATTGTTCTTATAAAACAGAGAAAGGCTACACATGGGATCACCTAAAAGTTTCTCTCCAACATTGCCTTAAGCAAGATATTAATCAGAGAAGTGCGTTAAGATTGTGATATTGTTTCTATAAAAAATTAAAACAGAATTAAGCAAATCATTTATGCATCATTAAAAATAATAAGGCCAGCAAAATGGCTATTGGGTAGAGGTACCTCCATTGGGAACCCCGTTCTCAGCCCAGTGGTTAGCCATGAGCATCCTCCTCTGTATTTGTCAGGTTCTGGCAGAGCCTCTCAGGAGACAGCTATAACAGGCTCCTATCAGCAAGCACTTCTTGGCATCTGCAATAGAGTCTGAGTTTGGTGTCTGTATATGGGATGGACCCCAGGTGGGGCAGTCTCTGGCTGCCCTTTCCTTCAGTCTCTGCTCCACAATTTGCCCCAGTGTTTCCATTAAATAGGAGTAGTTCCGGGTTAAAAATCTGAAGATGAGTGGATGGTCCCATCCCCCAACCAGGGGCCACGCCTAACCTCTGGATATGGCCTCTATTGGTTCTCCCTCCCCTTTGTTGGGTATTTCAGTTAATCTCAATCCCAATGGGTCCTGAAAGTCTCTAGCTTTCCTGGCATCTGAGACTTACTGGTGGCTACCCCCATTGCCCATCCCCCACTGATACACACCTCTGTTCAGTCTCCTGATCTGTACATCATCCCTGTCTCCTCCCACACCAAATCCTGCCCCTCTTTTTTCCCCTCCCCAAGTCCAGCCAAGTTTGCTCTGCAGGACTGTCATCCCAGCCACTGAGGATGCTGAGGCTGAGGATTGACAGTCAAAGCCTACTCGAGCTATAGTGAGTCCAAGGCCAGCTTGGGCAACGTAGCAAGACCTTGTCTCAGAATAAACATAAGAAGTGTTGGCAAAGCTGGAAAGATGGCTCAGCAGTAAAAAGCACTTGCTGTGCGAGCCTGTTGGAGAGTCAATTCCTACAAAAAAGATGGCCACATCAGTGTGAATCTGTAATACCAACCCTCAATGATGGGGGTGGAAATAGGAGAATGGTGTAGCAGCTTAAAACATGGAATGCAGCAGAGGCAAGAGAGAGACCCTGCCTCAAACACCAGATGGGCAGATAAAAAACTAACTCTTCTAAAAGGTGTATTATGAATCCCATGTGCACACTGTGGCACACACAAGTCCACACTCACACATGTACATCATTCATTCGCACGTGTGTGCACGCACGCACACACACACACACACACACACACAAATATTACTAATAATCATAAATTAATTTTAATTAGTACTTGAAATATAGTTCAATGGTAGGGCATTTGCCTCACCTGTACAAGACCTGAATATTAGAAGAAGAAAAAAAGTACTGAAAAAACAACCTAAACAAAAAAACTATTCATGAAGCTGGCGCTGAGGCTGGGAATGTAACTCGGAGGCAGAGCCCTCGCATCGTAGCCACAGAAAAACTGGGGAGTTAGAGAGTAAGGTATGGTTCCATGGCAGAGTGCCTGACCATTATCCACAGGAGCCTCTCACACAGAGAAACGAAAAAAAAACTAATTTAATACACACTGACTGAGAGCAATTAAACAGAATATCGTCTCCCCCCACCATAATATTTTTATTAATTATTTGGAAATTTCATAAGTGTATCCCAATCACACTTGATTCTCATTCCTTTCAGATCTACCCTACACACACACACACACACACACACACACACACACACAAACCCAAGTCCAATGTATGTTGCCCATATACTCACTGGAGCATGGTCAAACTCTCAATGCCCAGCCTCTTAAAGAGAACTGAGTCCCTACCACACCCACACCTCTGCCAGAAGCCATCAACTATGAAGAACATATTTATAACAAACTTTTAAGGGTTCCCTTCAATACTCTCCTATTTTGGACTTTTCCTTTTATTTTTATTTGTTTGTTTACTTCCTTGTTTATTGGAGGGAGTTTGTCATGAAAACCTAAAAGTCTCTCATTCTCAACTTTGAGTTACAGTCAACGATACAACTGCAAAAGAAGCTTCCTTGCCCAGAGCATCTGGCAACAGCTCGATCATGGACATCAGCATAGTGTCTGGTAGACACAAACATCAGCGTGGCCTCCTGCAGTAACAAGAATCAGTCTCCTGTAGCAGCCCTGATCACAGACATCAACATAGTCTCTGGCAGCATGAACCACGGATTTCAACATGGCCTCCACCACGAAAGTCTTTCCAGGAGACTTAATCCAGAAAATCATCAATTCTTCATCGCCATGTGGTTGGGCAGTGCACTCGAGGCAGAACCTGTGCAAACTCCAGGCCCTGCCCACCCTGCTCAGCAATGCCATCCTCCGTGATCCGCTGTGGCTGGGCTCCGATATGTGTCACCACAACCATTATCTCTAGTTCCATCTCCCTCGACTGCGTCCGCAGCTCCGTTCTGCCTCCCTACCCGCTCCCTGGGCACGGCTACGTCTTTATTCCCACTTCTCTGCTGTTCAAACCACTCCGCTCCGTGCCACCTTGTTTTCCAACTCCACGACACCACTTTTTAAAAGCATCTTCCCATAAGACAGGCCTTCTTTCAGTTGTCTCAGAGATACTGCACACCCTGCGGGTTCATTCTCTGCCACCGTCGTGTTTCCCCTAGAGGACTCGGTGGGTCTCTCGAGATCTTCGGAGTGGCCCAAGGGTACCAATGCCGTCTGAAACCGGCTCTAAGAATCTCTTCTCTTTAGAGCTGTGAATGTATCTGAGAAATTTTCAGACGAATCCATAGGATATGCTTGATACATCCATGAAGGAAACTCAAATCCCTGAAAACACACAGGTGACCCAGGGCCTTGTTTGAACAGCTCTCCTTGGTTCAACTATCCGTTTAACGGGATAAGATAAATTTCAGGTTATGGTTTTCTTAAGCTAATCCTCTTTGCTTTGTGTTACATAGGAAATTGATTGTGGAGGCTCTACCCAGGCAGACCAGATAACAGGGGAATTCATTCTGGCTTTGCCGGCAGCTAACCATGTGGTATGTAAGTCTGGGTTCTTTGTAGTCTTTGTTTTCCTGTTTAATCAAATAGGAGTTGTACACACATTCCCCACTTACTTTGAGAGATGCAAAGGGGGACATATCTGTGAAACTTGATAACCTTGATTCACTACCCATAAAAACCAAGTTTGTTAGGAGAGTTATTTTCACAAAACTATGTAGACCTCCAGGGCAACTTTGACTATTGTTTTTATTGGCATTGACTTTTCTTTCCCTAATCAGAACTACAAATACTTAAGAACACATAAGTGAAAATTGAATCAAACAGGATACTGAGATCACTCAGATTAGATTTTCAGTGGGTCACTCCAATCAACTCCTCATTGCAGTGGACTTGATATCAAAACAATCTGTATGTGAGAATCCTGGCTTCCTGTGTGATGCTGGGTCATGACCCCTTTAGCAACTCCCTATCTCCAAAAATATTTACATTACAATTCACAACAATAGCAAAAAAATATTTACATTACAATTCAAAACTACAGCTATTAGGTAGCAACAAAACTAATTTTATGGCTGGGAGATCACCAGAGCATAAGGAACTGTACTGAAGGGTTTCAGCATTAGAATCACTGCTCTAGATCAAATCCAGGAATGGGAGAGTTGATCAAACCTGAACCAGTTCAGTGAGGCAAACTATGCTCTGAGTGAAATCTATTTACCATAGTATGCCTATGCAACAGGGCAAGTGTACATTAAAATGAAGGGCATCATGAGAAAGCAAAGTATGGTGGGTTTGGATGGCACCCATAGGCTCACACGCTCACATATTTGCATGTTTAGCCCCACACCCATCCCCACACCCAGACCCACCCCAGCCCCAACCCCAGCATGTTTGGAAAGGATTAGGAGGTGTGGCCTTGCTGGAGGAGGTGTGTCAGTAGAAGTGGACCTTGAGGTTTGCAAAGCCCACACCAAGCCCAGTCTCTTTCTCCCTGCTGCCTGTGGACCGGGGTGTAAAGCTCTCTCAGCCACTACTCTAGTGCCCTGTCTGCCTGCTTCCCACTATGATACTCACGGACTAACCCTCTGAAACTGTAAGCAAGCCCACAATTAAAGGTTTTATTTTCCAAGAGTTGTCTTTCTTGGTTATGACGTCTCGTCACATCAATGATAACCCTAGCTAAGACACAAAAATCTTACATAATTCTAGCCTGCCAATCACTCCTTAGCAACTGTACCCCTTAGTAACCAAATCATCCTTTTCCTGGGTCTCATAAAAGGATGCCCTAAATAATAAGCAATACCCTCAGGCACTTAGCTCTGTCTCCTTAAATAAAACGTTTTTTGCTACCTAATTTTTCTGTGCACTTTTTCACATTTTTTTTTTTGTCTTTCAGTTTTGTTTTGTGTTTTTGCTTTTGAGATGGAGGTCTCACTGTGTATCCAGGACTGACCTGGAACTTGCTATTTAGACAGAGTGGCCATGAACTTACAGAAAACACACAGGCACGCCTCTCCCTCCCGAGTGCTGGGATAAAAGGTTTGCAATGCGTGCCCTGCTACTTTTCCAGCTCTTTAACATCACGTCAAGAAACTGGAAACAACCAGTGCAGACATAAGTTCCAAGTAAGCAGACTATGAGAAATTAATTATTTTTGCTTTCAAGTTCCCAGTCCAACGTCCTACTTAAGTTTTGTTGTTGTTGTTTTGGGGGTTGGTTAATTGGGTTAGTTGGGTTTTGTTTGATTTTGCTTTAGAGCAAAACCATGGGTCTCATATATACCAGTCTGACACTGAACTTCAAATATAGCATAGGATGACCTCATACTGGCTGGTTCCCCTATCTCCACCTTCCTGGTGTGAGGGTTACATGTGCATGCTACTGTACCTGGTTTTTCATTCCTTGCTGGGGAATCTGCCATGGCTCTTCTCGATTGTAAACTTGACTACATGTGGAGTTAACTGAAACCCAAAATTAAAAAGCACACCTGTGGGAAATTTTTGCCAAATTTGAAGTAGGAAGATCACTTTTATCCAGATGGTGAGGTGGAAAGACACAGCTTTAATCCACATCATCTAAGCTGGGAAGGGCCGGGCTTCCTGCTAGACGCTTATGTAAGGACACGGAAGAAGGAAGCTGGTATGCTTTCCCTGCTTTGCCTGCAGGCTCTTGCCTCATTCACAAGTCCATCTCTTCACTGCCATCGGAACCTACTTCAGGTAGACACGGCAGCCTACTTCTTTGGGCTCCCAGCATCTACTGAAAACCAGCTGATACATCCAGCCTTGAGGACTTCTGCATTCTTGGACTTTCCATTTATGGACAGACTTGGATTAACTGTAAGTCATTCTAATAAACCCCTTTCTATACAGAGAGAAAATGAGCCCTTCTATAAGCTCAGTTACTCTAGAGAGCCCTGAATAGCACAGGATCCAACTTAGGGTTTCCAGCACACTGGGAAAGCCCTCTGCCAACAGCTACATCCCAGGCCTTTGATAAATTCGCCAACAGACTGAATATTGTAATATTGTGTGTGAATTTGTTTGTATTTATTAAGGGTTAACTGGCCACTTTATAATATCGGAAGATTCCTAAGAAATAAGTCTGTTGAAATAACCAAAAGCATGTTAAAATGCCATGAAGAAAGAGCTGAAGAGGTGGTCAAGTGGGTTAAAAGCAACTCTTGCAGAGGACCTGAGTTTAGTTTCCAACAGCCATACTGGGCTGCTCAAAAATGTCTGTAATTCCAGTTCTGGTGGATCTGAAAAAGTCATCTGGCTTCCAGACACTGCATGCAAGTGGTATTCTTACATACATGCATATAAAATGTTCCTAGACATGAAACAAAAATAATTTTTTTAATTGTTGGAGAAGGGCTGAAGAGATGGCTTGGTGGTTCAGAGCATGGAATGCTCTTCTATGGGTCTGAGGTTCAGCTCCCAGAGCCCACATGGTAGGTCATAACCATCTAGTTTCGGGGGATCTGACACCTTCTTCTGGCCTCCATGGGAGCCAGGCACACAAGTGATACATAGACATACATTCAGGCAAATACCTCTACACATAAAATAAATAAATGAGTACATCTTTTTGTTAAATTAAGAATATTGGGGAAGGAAAAGTCAGATCATTGTCAGGGGCAATGTCAAAACACCCAAGGCTAGACCTTGTGATTTCTAACATCCACAAGACTCTGTTGATACTTTACTAAAGGCTTTATAGACTATCTACGTTTGTGTCACAAACCCCAGTGTTTATACAGCTTAAGGCAAAAAAAAAATCAGACTTGAATCATAGTTTCAGAAGTTTGTAGTTCTCCATGGAAGGGAAGGTAGAGCCCAGCAGCTCAGTTTGTGGTGGTTAGAGCATATGGCAGGGATGCTCTTATATTGGTAGAACGGGAAACAGAAAGCTAGAACAGAACCGTGGGCCAGGTTATAAACTTCCAAACCACATTCCCTAGTGACCTACTTCTGACAGCTTAGTGACCTAGTGACCTACTTCTGATAGCTAGGCCCCACCTCCTAAAGATTCCACAGCCTCCCAAAATAGTGCTATTAGACACAAAATATGCTTCAAAATACAGGCTCATGGAAGATGTCTCACATACATTTGTAACACTTAGCCTGTGTGTAGTATGTATAGTATGCTGCAGTCTGTCTTTAAAGCCTCAGACATATGCAGACATATGGCATACATTTTATTCAAGAAAATTATTTGGGGCTGAGGGTATAGTTCAATGGTTACAGTACTTACACATATGTGCAAGACCCTCAATTTAACCCTCAATACTAAGACATAATGAAAGGAAAGGACAGGGGGGAAAGAAGGGAAAATTATTTTGATATTACATAAGATAAAAGGTAGGGGCTACAAATGGGGCTCAGCAGTTAGAAGCACTTGCTGCTCTAACTTGCAGGGGACCCAGGTTCAGTACCCATGTTCCCACATGGTGGCTCACAGCCATCTGCAAACCCAGTTCCAGAGGATCCTGCACACTTGACTGGCCTATACAGATAGCAGGCACACGTACAGACAAAGGACCTATACTCAC
This sequence comes from Micromys minutus, assembly GCF_963924665.1. Lineage (NCBI taxonomy): Eukaryota > Metazoa > Chordata > Mammalia > Rodentia > Muridae > Micromys > Micromys minutus. The sequence continues at coordinate 34,801,703 of NC_137959.1, read as the reverse complement.
AAAATAAAGATTAATTCTAAAAATTATTTCTAAGAAGATAAAAAGTAAATTTAGCCAGTGCCTTCCTTTGTCAACTTGGCTGGATTAGAAATCACAGAGGAAACATAGCTCTGGACGTGTCAACAGTGATGTTTCCAGAAAGCCCTGATAGATCTCTTAACTCCTTTTCCTCCAATCCTTAGAAACTGAACTCAGTCATCTGGCTTTATTTGAAATGAGTAACTTCATTTGCAACTTCTTCCTGGAAGGACAGAACCACTAATGCTCAACTCTTCAGCATAGCCTCCCATCTCTCCTTCCCTCCTCCTCCTCCTCCTCCTCCAGGAATGGGATTCAACCTGAAGCCTCATGCATCTACGGTGGACAGTGTATGAGGAAAAAGATAGTTTCCTTTTTAAGGTTTGTTTTATTTCTTGTTTTAATCATGGGGGTGGTGCATCTGAGAGCTGGAATCCGTAAGGGCCAGTCGAGTCTGATTTGAGGAGCTGGAGTTACAGGCAGTTGTGAGCTGCCAGGTGTGGGTGCTGGAAACAGAACTCAGGGTGTTTTTGCAAGCACAGCATGTGCATTCAACCTTCAAGCCATCTCTCCAGCCATAAATGCTTGTTCTCTTAGGCCACTGGGATTTGGGGACTGTCTAGCCTGTGATTGGTCTTCAAAAGGTCCCAAGAAAAAAAATCTAAGTCTGACTGAGGAGTCAGAAGAGGGGAAAGTCGCTCTACAGGGGGAAATCAAAGTTACAATACCACACAGCGAAGTATTTCACAAACAGCTGTGCTTCATAGCAGGGGAGTGGGCAAGGTCTCACTCTAGCCCAGGCTAACCCTGGAACTCACTATGTAGCCCAGGTTGGAACTGGGTTACACTCAAAGCCATGGTAACCCTCCTGTTTCAGCCTAAGATTACAGGCCCAAGCTACCACAATCAGCTGGTACCTGATATCTTTCAAGGAAAGGTTTTGCCTGATTGTGTTACAGCTTGATCAGAACGCATTAGAAAATAAAATGCTAACCGTAGAAGCTGATTATTAGATGGATTTGACAAGATACTTCAAGAGACATCAGTTCTGGAAGGAATTTTCATTTGCAGGCAGAAATACAAGAGAATAGAGAGTCTAAAAATTCTAGGATTTGCAAAGTCAGACAGGCAGTAGCATTTTATCCCCAGCTAGAGGAAGATTAAAGTAAGAAGACATTCTTCTCTTCATTCCTGTCATAATCTGTTGTCTCTCACACTGGTCCAACAGGGACGTTTGTCACACTCTTCACCCAGAGTCCAGATCACCCACATCCCCCCCCACCATCCCAGCCTCTGTTTATTCGTTTCCATGGGCATCACCACTTAGACCTCTGAATATTGTAGGCCTCCAGGCTTTGTTCAAGGACATCTTCAAAATGTATATATACCCTCGTTCCTTGGAGACCTCGTCTTTCATGTTATGTGTGCCGATAAATCTTTAACCTTTGATCAGAATTCTAGCTATGTATGCATGGTGAGTAGTCATAGTCCCAGCTACTAAAGTCTGAGACAAAACAATCACTCCAGTCTGTGAGATAGAAAGCGGCCAGGGCAACACAGGGAGACCCCCATCTCGCGAGGAAAGGAAAAAGTTACCGTTTTCTACTTGGATTAAAAATGGGCCTCTCAGCCCTCTGTGCAGAATTGAAAGTTGAATGTGTTTGCCTCTCCCATAGCTGCTCTTCCGGAGGACTTCAGTAAATGGAAATCCCATCTTTCTGCTTCCAACGGTATTGATCTTAGCATCCCATTGTGTCTTCTTCATACCCATCCCACTAGCAAAACTCTCCACTCAATTTTCTGAGCCCACTGGGGAATCCAGGCCCTTCTAACCCGCTTTCCGGTATAAATATTACATCTCTAACCCCTAACTCCTTTCCCTTTGCCCTCCCCAGCTGATCATCTAGAAGCCATTCAGAAACAGGCAGCCAGTGTTTGCTTTTAAACAAGGCTAACCCATTCCCCTTTCTCAGACTCTCAACTAGAGCTCGGGAGCTGGCTCAAGGGTTAAAGCAACTGCTGCTCTCACAGAGGATCCAAGTTCAGTTCCCAACACCCACATCAGGCAGCTCATAACCGCCTGTTGCTCTCACTCCGAAGGATCTGACTCCCTCTTCTTGCTTCCACAGGTATCTGCGTTCATGTCCAAATACCCGCGCACAAGCACAAATGCATACACATAATTTTTTTAAATAATAATAAATGGGTTTAAAAAAAAAAAAAAACAAGTATCACAGACCCTGAGTTTGGGCTTTCCCACGACCAGATAATAACTCTTATTTCTGCTTTTAGTTTCTGCAGAGGATACAGCAAAAACATGTCATCTAAAGAACAGAGGGCACCTCTTCTCAGACATCAAATTTACTGGCGTCTTCATTCAAGTGCACAGCTCAGGGAGAAGCTCCTGCAGCTGGTGAGTGGCTGTCACGGCATTGAGGGTGCCTCAGCGCCAGAATCCGGGCAAAGAGCTATGGTTCCTGGCTTCAAGATCAAGGCTAATGGCACAGTGCCATCACTGGTCACATGGTCTGTCTGGAGCTAATAGTGACGGCCTGAGTAAAATAATTACACTGGGGGGCTGGGATCCCAGGATCACACTGTGTTTGTGGGATAAAACAATGCAGGTAATTTGTCCTGGAGCTGGGACCATGAAGTCGGCACTCTGTTCAGAGAATTTTGCACTTATGCATGCATGTGTGTGTAGGCTCACACATGTACACAGTTATATTCACATGCACGCACATATGTATATGTAAATGTCTTACAGAGCCAGTGAGATGGCTCAGTGGGTAAGCACACCTGAAACACCTGCTGCCAAGCCTGACAACCTGAGTTTTATCTCCAGGATCACATGGGAGGAAGAAAGAACCTAATCCTGTAAGTTGTCTTCAGATCTTCATGTGAGTGCCATGGAACACGTGTACCCAAACACACATAGATAGATAGATTATAGATGGATGGATAGACAGACAGACAGACAGGCAGACAGACAGATGATAGATAGATAGGTAGATAGATAGATAGATTAGATAGATAGATGTAATACAAGATTTTAATGTATAAATGTCTTAAGAATAATGTGCCCTGTGTGACCCTAGGACATTAGACAGGAACCTCTCCCAGGTGTTTGGTTTCTTTATAAACCCAATATAGAGACTAGAATCAATAATACCTAAAAATACCCAATTTCCCTTCCAAGACAGAAGCATAAATTATCTATTTTATATTCGAGCAATGCCTTCAAAGTTCAATACGGAGATAGACATTTGCACCCTTAAGCAAATACCGCTCTCTAGACCGGCTCACACGTGCCAGGAGGCTTGCTTTGGGCTCAGCAGATCAGCTACTAATGACCCTTCTCTTCCTGTCCTGTTCTCTCCTGACACCCAGAAAATTATTCTTCAAACTTCTCAAGATTTCCCTGAACCCATCTTTTAAGATGTTTTTGCAAATTGGCCTGCTCTAGTTTTAAGATTAGATTTTTTTTTTTTTATTTCAGAATCCATGTTTCAGTTTAACAAAAACCAAATCCTCTTACAAAGCATGCCTGTCGACAACCCAAATACCATCATGGCTGAATGGAACCAACTCAGATAAGCCAGTATCGGCTCCCAGAGCTTAGAAAACAGGTCCCAGCATCTCTTAGATGATGTGCTCTGATGGACAGGTGCTTAACATCACCTGGAAGATAGCCACCTTAAGTCCTATTTTTGCTAATAAATTCCCTTACGATAAAAACAGAATACAGAATCCAGGACCAAAGAAGACATTTTTTTAAAGTCGTTCATAACACATTCTTCTGGATAAACAGCTCAGCAGGCATTTTGGTTTGGTGCATTTGGGGATCAGCAAATCCAAACTCAAATGTGTTTTCTCACAAGGCAGGAGTCTGTCTACCTGGAGACCCCTCAGGCATCCTTTACAGTTAGTCACCTGAGTAGATCTCCAGCAATACATCCATCGACACCTCCCATCCTGTAAATGAAGCCCCTCTAAACACTGGCTGGATATGCTGTTCTTCACAAACGCAGTAGAGCTGGAATCAGTGACCTAGATAGGCAGTTCCATGGCAAGGAGGCTGGAAGAAGCCTTCTTGCTCGCACCCTGTAGCTGTTATGGTTCTGTGTGCCCGATATTCTCAGCGCCTACCAAGAAAGTGGCATGTGTATACCCATTTATCCCAATTCTGGGCTCAATTAGAGTACTTATAAATCAGTACCCCTGGTGTGAGTTGAGTACATGTTGTTCAAAATGGCAGTCATTTAGGGGAACAATTATATTCATTTTATAACCACCCGGCCCACAAAACATCCTCCTTTCCCTTAGTTTAAGAAACAGCCATCAAACTCCTGGTTCGGTTAAACCGTTAGAAGCAGTTTATTCCAAATCTCTGTCTGGGTGCTTCTAGCTTTCGAAGCTTAAATGTTTCCCTCTCCTGCGCACTCATCCTCGCTGCCATCATCTGCCTCCTTGTGTGCCCGTTTATATGGGGTCATGGCGGCTAACCTCCTGAGCAGCCTCTGTAGAGGTGCTACCAGATGAGACCTAGCGATCCGGCTGGTCAGTGGGGAGAAAAATCCATTTACTGTTAGGGAGTAAAAGCCACGTCTTTCTCGGTGCTTCCTCATCACCCTCCACCATTCTGCATATCAGACCCGAAGCAAAGTCTGGCGCGTTTCTCTGGCAGACAGAGGGAAGCTAAGGTTCAGGTTACTACTGCATTCATTACCTTCCTCTGTGTCTCCGTTTGATGCAGGAGCAGCAGCTTTGGACTTTTTACTAAAAAAAAAAAAAGCATTTAAAAGCACTCGATGGTCTATCTGGAGGACCTATAACTCTAGTTCCAAGGAATCTGATGTCTTCTTCTTGGTCTCCTGGGCCCACATGCACATATGTGTACATGCATCCATCTATAGGTACACACACATAACACACACAAACACACACACACACACATACACACACACCACAGCCTTTCTGTATCTTGGCTTTGCTTGTTTATCAAGGAAGACATTTCCCAAAGAAACCGTCCTTCACTGGGCTTGTCTGTGACTTCAATGCAGCATAGCCACGTGCAAAGTCAGGCAACCCTTGAGTAGTCTCTGAGCTTGAACACGGATCTTCACTCCACTGGTACATGATTGTCCCGTGGAGTACATTCTGAAGACCTTGCGAAGAAAACTGAATGAAACCCACATTCTGCATGAGGCAGTTCCTGCCGAAAGTCCAGCACACTTTCAGACGAGAGCTGAGTGAGGTGCTCTCCCCGTTCACTGGACGAAAAGCAAGAGGCCAACCACAGCACAAGAGCACACCCCTCCTTGCCAAGGCAGCCATGTTAGACTACTGGCATCTTACTCCTATACCATTTACACATATATGAGTGTGGTTCACACTGATTCTAAGTTCCCGACCTAGGATTTCTTGACCATTCTCCAGTACACAGAACTGAGAAGGGGGTGGAGTATGGACAGAATGAAGGAAGAAATGAGCTCATGAAAGGATGGAGATGTCTCTCCATTGGTACCTGTGGTGTTTCTGCTCCTTCTTTTCTTCAAGGGAAGCTCAGCTTTACTCACTGGTCATATGTGTATTTACATGTGCATGTGTTTGTATATGCACAAATTGCATCTTTATGATTTATAAGTTGTTGGGTCTGGTTAATTTGGGGGGTGTGGGATTTTTTTAATATTTACATTTTATAGCAGAGTTTAAAGTTAAAATGTAAATAGTAAATTCTATTTTTAGTGTTTACTATATTCCATTTCTAATCCTTACAACTCCCCTATTTAATCTTGATAGGCAGCCACCATCTTGCCTTTGTTTGTTCCCCCAACCCTTCCCCAACTGCCCAACTGCCTTCATTACCACTTAACAAGCTCCAAACAAACCCAAGCAGCTCAAGGTTCAAGGAAAAGAAAATCACACAAACACAGTGGATAAGGAGGAAGCACGCACCCGAGAGAGGAATAGCTGGCCATGGAAACAGCATTCGGGCCAATGAAATGGCTCAGCGGGTGAGAGCAGTTGCCGACACAAACCTAATGGCCCAAACTCTGCAGCCCATGGCAAAAACCTAGTGTTGCCACTCACATCTGTAATCCTGACACTCCTACAGAGATGAGAAGCAGAGACTGGAGAATCGTGGGTCAGTTAACCTGAAGTAATGGAGAGGGGCAAGAAGGGAGACCCTGCCTCAACAAGGTGTAAGAAGAGACTTGACTCCCAAAAGCTGTTCTCTGACTTCCACACACGCGGTATGGCACTCAGATGCCTGCATTCACATACACAGACATGCCGCATGCACACGCATCCACACACATGCACACGCATCCACACACATGCACACACACAAATGGTTGTCACTGTTGTTGTTATAAAACCATAATCTTTTTTCAAGAAAAAAAAAAGGAACTAGTTTCTATAGGGTAAGCATGATGGCACACATCTATAAGCCTGGAATTAAAGAGGCTGAGGAAGGGTGGATCATGAGTTCAAGACCAGCCTGAGCTACACAGAAAGAACTTGTATTAGGGAAGAAAGGTTTCCATAAAACTTTCATTGCATGTGTGTTACTCACTAGTCTTTCTGTGCTCAGATTATTTTTAGGAGACATGTACTCACAAAAGGTCACAGTGTCACCACTGTAGACTAGTGGTGACCAGCCAGAGATTTGTCATATGAGCCAAGCACTGTGATTTCAACAACCACCGTCTGGAAGCCAAATTGAGAGTTCCCATTTCCAGAATTTTATCCTGGTCAATAAAAGACTGCACATTACAAGAGTCAAGCCACGAGGGAAAACATACCTCTTTTCTACATGTGTCAAAACAAGATTCAGAGTCTTGGAGCAATAAGAAAAAGATAAAGTGTTCTGTCAGCCAGGTGAGAAAATTTCAGACAGTTTTATTCTCAAGAAAATCTGGAAGGCTGTTTGCTTCAAATGTAAAAAAGGGAATATAGAGTAAATTGTTGATTTTACTGCACAGATTAACTATTCCATACGAACAATAACACATAAACTTCCAAATGCCTTGTGCCCGCCCCCCCCCCGGCCACATAATAACCCTGCTTAAAGTTGCTGTCTTTGATTTTTTTTTAATTTTTTTTCTGAGAGATAAAAAACATGAACTCAACAAATAAATAGCCAAATTAAGATGAATTGGATGTGTTTGGAATGTTGAGAATCTATTTACATTTTAATAAGATATTTCCTCAGTGTAGGTCTGAGATAAATCTCCCTGGAGAAGAGACTGGGCCACAGAATTAAGAAGAAAGACGTGCCCTTGACGAGCTGGAGGAAAAGAAAGATAAGCAGAGGGGTGTTTAATAGAAACAGATGTGGATGTAATCCCTTCAGGAAGAAAAAAAAAGCCGTACAAACACAACACAAGAGGAGCGAATAATGGGGAAGCCTGGGATGCTTTGAGAATGCAAGCTATGGAGTGTGTGACTCAGACTCCCCTCCAAGTCAAAACCCAGCAAATGGGTGTGTCGTGGGGATCGCTTAAAGAAAGGCAAGATGCTATGCACAAGATGTTACTTGTGAGAATGACTGAAAGAGAGCTTCTGAAAGCAGCAGCAGAAGGTTGAAAGAGAAGAATGTACGAGCCTGAAAGTACACAGAGGATCAAGAACAACGGAGTACAGTCTACAGTAACAGATGGTGATTGCTCATATGATGGGGGGTACACATACCTGTGTGCACAGAAGCCAGAAGAAGGTGTTAAGTGTCTGCCTCTGCCTCTGCACCTATTTCTTTGAAGCAGAGTCTCTCCCTGAACTCAAGGTTCTTGTCTCAGCTAGGCTGAAAGCACCAATAATCCTCTTCTGTCTTCCTTGTGGAGCTGGGGCTAACAGGCATTTGGGGAGACATACGGCTTGCTATAGGGGTTCTGCGATCGACACTCTGGTCCTCAGGATTGTGAAACACGATTTCTTAACCGCTGAACTAATAATTGCTCTAGCCCAGACAACTGTTTTCTATTCTGGTCTAACCTGGAGGAAAGCCTGTTAGCTAATGATGAACATTAAGATATCATTAGTGGATGTCACAGAATTCTATTCACTACGTTTTCATTATGGCTACTTACATCTCTGCCAAGTAACATCTTGATTGAATATGGAATGTAGCCCTACAGCTATACCCCACAAGTCATACCATGATAACTGATTAATGGTTACGTGATAAGAAGAAATACAGGTTTGGGGTTATCTCTCTCAGTTGTACTGAGTAAGAACAGCATCCCCCCATACTTCAGGGATAACCTTTCTAACTCCAAGAAAATGATCCCCAGTACTTGTGGGGCTTTTGTGGTTGGTTGGCTAGTTATTTTGACAGAACTAGGGATTGAGCCTAAGGCCTGCCATTAAGCTGTAACCCCAGCTTGTGACTCAGTCCCTCTACCTTTCTCTATGAAGGGACACAGATGAACAGAGCTGATGATGGGGAAAAGAGACATTTCCTTCAATGTTATAGCCAACAGTTACATGTCCATGTTCCCAATAATCCTTCTCATCCAGAGTCCTATAAGCAACCTTATCAAACTCATTAGATGGGCCAGGGAGATGGCTCCGTTCATAAGAGTGTTTACTGCCAAGCTCAGCAACCTGAATTCAATTCCTGGGGCCCCACACGGTGTAAAAAGAGAACCAATGGGGGCAAGTTGATCTCTGAGTTACACACATGTACATGTGCAAGTAGACACACTATGTACAACCAATATATTCTAATAAAGAACAAAAGGAATAAAAGATGAACTGAGAAACATCCTGAACAACTCATTTCTGAGTAGATCTAAGGTTTCTACAGTGTAAACCTCCTAAAAAACAATGAATAGAGCCAAGTGTGGTGGTGCACACCTTTAAGTCCAGCACTCTGGAGGCAGAGGCAGGCTAACCTATGTGACTACAACACCAGCCTTTATCTAGTTAAGTGAGTTTCTGGTCACAGGACTGTATAGTGAGACAAACAAAGAAAAGAATAAAAAGTAACAACTTACCTTGAGCCATTGCTCTTGAGAGCAGTCACCCAGAGTGAGTGTGGTCCCGGGTTTCATTGCCAGCACCACCCAAAAAGAGAAATGAAGAAACAGGTCTGACTTCTCTAAATCCTTGACACCGTGACACCTTTGCCACATCATTATGACTGATGAATATTACAAGAAACCATAAACAATGAACCAACTGATCCCAGATAATTGACCCAAGGATGGGTTCCTAGCTCTATAAAAGCTAAGCGAGGCCATTCCTCCCATCTGGTGAGTCCTTAAGAAATCTGTTTGCTCTACTCCTAAGTTAAATTAAAAAAGAAAGAAAGAAAGAAAGAAAGAAAGAAAGAAAGAAAGAAAGAAAGAAAGAAAGAAAGAAAGAAAGCTAAGCTAAGCAAGCTTTTCCCACTGATAAATTTTGTTCCCGTAGACCTGTTCGCACTAATGGTTCAAAGCAGCACCCTTCCACTGATAAAACTGCAAGAAGTCAGAGGAGCCAAACAATGAGACTGTTCCGCGTCTGAACCCTCAGCAAACCTGCTCACTGCTTCTTAATGGAAGCACAGCTGGTGAGAAAGAGAATCTCAAAGCCAAAAGCCTGGATCCTTAGCTTACCACAAATTGCATGGAGCATGCACATGCTTCGTGCGCAAGACAAGCAAAACAGGCAGCAAGATGGGTGGACAGTAAAGTTCCTTACCACCAAGCTGGGCAGCCTGAGTTTGCATTCCAGAAACTAATGTAATAGAGAAAACCAGTTTCTACAGGTTTCCTCTCTGTCTCTCTGTCTCTCTGTCTCTGTCTCTGTCTCTGTCTCTCTCTCTCTCTCTCTCTCTCTCTCTCTCATATGCACACACACACACACACACACAATCAATACATTTTTAAAACATGTTTTTAAATTCAAGTTAATTTCAGGCATTCATATATTGACTACTGTTATTAGTGCCCAAGTACAAAGTTCAGAAAAACTAGGTAATTATTTCAGGGTTTTATAAATCTTGAATTCTTTACTTTTAAAACAAAGACATTCCAGAACACGCTTTGAAGAAAACAACGGATTAATTATTGTCTCCCATTAGTCTGTTAAAGGGGAGATTCTCTGTGTCCTTTAGATTTTTTTTCCTTCAATATACAACTTGTTTTGAACAGATCTTTGTATTTTCACAGTTTATTTAACTAATGGTATTATAGATCTGCTGTGGCCAGCACCTTGATAGTTCTCATGGTTACAGGGAAAGCAAATGTCACTTAAGAACCAAACTGAACACACACACACACACACACACACACACACACACACGCACACGCACACGCATACTCTCCAAAACTATGTCATTAGATTTTGCTTAAGGTCTTGAGTAGAAATGAGAAATGTTGGATAAAGCACTTTGTTGACCATGGACTGGAACAGAAAGATACCAAAGGTCACCTCCCTCTACATCTGTAGAGGACATGGAGAGACGCTGCTGAAAAAGAAAGAGGATACCCAGCAGGATGGGGGCAGGATTTTATTATTTTTAATTATATGTATGTATGTTTCTATATGTGGATATGTGCCCATGGGTGTGGGTGCCTAAGGAAGCCAGAAGTGGGCATCATATCCCCTGGAGCTGGCGTAACATGGTTAGGAGCTGCCTGACATGGGTGCTGGGAATCGAACTTGGGTCTGCTGGGAGAGCGAGTGTTCTTAGCTACTGAGCCTCCTCTCCAGCCTCCAAAGTTGACCAGTGACCGAACACAATCATCATGCAAAGTCTTGAAACGGCCATCTCTCGATGGTCTGAAAGCTCCACACCATCGCTCTAAAAGGTCTCCTCAAAGGAAGAACGCCAGAGACCAGAAAAGCTGCAGCCGTAGCCTGATTGATTCATCATCACAGAAAAATGAAGTCTCAGCACAGATATCATCCCCCATGTTAATGCAGTCAAAAGAACTCGAAAGCGTGCCACTGGCCTGTACCTCTACAGCAGAGGCATCCTAGATCATCTTTTTCTGGAAGCTATCATCTTCGTTCTTCCTCTTTTCCACTCTCCACTCACTTTCTGGTCGTGGCCCACATCGAACCTGACCCCTCAGAATTAGAGCCATACCTAAGACTTGGCTGAATCACTCCAGCCACACCACTCAGTTGACTGCAAGGTAGTGTCAACTTGACTTGATCTGTAATGACCTGGGAAGAGAATCACAACGATTTATTTCTATAGATCAGGTTGACATGCCTATAGACATGTTCTTGGGATATTGTCTTGATTGTGTTAAGTGGCATAAGAAGGTCTACCACTGTGGGCGGTGCCATTCCCTACTGTATTAAGAATGTATATTGAGAGTGAAGAAGGGAGCCAAGCACACATATTAATTCATTCATTCATTGTTCCCTGGTCTTAATTATGGATGCAGCTGTTTCAAGCTCCTCCTGCTTTGGTTTTTTCCAAAGTGATAAACTAGTTAGTACCTGAGATGGTGAGCATTTCTCCCATAAGTCTCTTGGTCAGATATTTTTATCATAGCAACAGGAAATGAAACTAAGTCAGGTCGTATTCAAAAGGACCAAAAGCAATCTGGGGAGGAAAGGGTTTATTTGGCTTACAGGTTACACAGTCAAAAGCAAATCAAGGCAAAAATCAAATGGGGCAGGAACCTGGAGGCAAGAACTGAAGTAGAAGCCACAGAGGAGTGCTGCTTATTAGCTCGTTCCCCTTGGGGTGCTCCTGTACACCCAGAACCATCTCATTCTTTAGAAAATGTTAGTATTACTCGTGTGGGGAGTGGGGATATAATATATTTATACACACGTTCCACAAACACATGTGAAGGTCAGAGGATGGCTTTAGGAGTGTGTTCTCTCCTTCCTCTCTTATGTGGCTTGCAAGGATGAACTCTGGTCCTCAGGCTTGAGCAGCAAGGACTTTCTTAACCTGAGAGCCATCTCACTGACCCTCAGCCTGGCCTGTTTCTCAATCCTTCATGCTGGTGATTCAGATCCAGCTATGGTGTCTCTATAGCTCCTGCTATGAAGTACAAAAGGACATAGCAAGGGGAATTGGTCCGTTTTCTCTAGGCCTCTAAAGGTATAGGGCCTGAGAGATAGAAACAGCTGCCTGAACTGTTGCTGGACCACCCTTTCTCCTGCCAGTCTCCCTGCACACAGCAAGAATCTCTGGTTAACGGTGGCCGAGCTGAAACCTGTGAAGATCAGCTCTCAGAGACCTGCATTTGTTCACAACAAGGTGTTGTGACAAGGGGCTGAGATGGGGACCTCCAGACACTGCAAAGTCGCTAAGCCTTTGGAGTAACTCCACTCCCATATTTAACAGCACACACTGCAAAACCCTTTGCCTTCTATACAGATGAGTCAACAGAGAGAAATTCTTTTAGCTTTCATCTCAAACAGGGTCTCAAAAAAAAAAAAAAAAAAAAAAAAAAAAAAAAAAAAAAGTCCTACCAGAAAGCTTTCCAGTTCTCTGAAAATCTATAGGAAATGGAATTTAAATTCATTCAGGACTTCTCTCTACCGATCTTAAGTTTAAGGAGTCATTGATCGTGTTTTGGAAACAAAGGGCCATTCTCCTTTCAAAGTACCTGTAGAAATGGTCCTCTTATGTTTCTATGTCTTATGGAAATATAGACCTGCGATCCAGGCTGATGTGGGCAGGATGCTTACTGTCTTTATAGTACAATCCTGCAAGTCTCCACTTCCTCCTGAAGGCAGGACTCGTGTCTGGCAGACCTCAAATGGCAACTGATGGGCACCTTCAAAGAGCTGCTTGACAACTTTGACAGGCAGATCATCCCAAGCCTTTGGCAGAGAGGGGGAGAGCCAGTCTAATGGCAGAATGCTGGCTATTTTGATCAGGGGACTTTCTGTTTGATCTCTGCGTGTGTCTGCTTGGATCTGAAGAAGAGAAAGTATACTACAAGAGGCACAGTAGAACAAAGGTCCCTGGATCGTGACGGACTCCTTCAATTATCAGCAGACTATTTTTTTTAAACTGAGAATTATAAAGAAGCTACATTAAGAAGATAAACCTCCACAGAAGAAATGAAACTCTCCCCAGCATCTCTGTGTGTCCAGCTGAGACTCACTTAACTCCGTGCGGTCCAAGACTGAGCAGGGAAGCTTTTAGCTTCTTAAGAGTTAGGAACACTACAATATGTAAAATCTGGCATTAGCTGGAGAGATGGCTCAGCAGATAAGAGTGATCCCTGCTCTCCCAGAGGACCCAGGTTCGATTCCCAAAACCTACATAGCAGCTCACAACTGTCTATAACTCCAGTTCTAGAAGATCAGAGACCCTCCGACAGACACATATGCAGACAAAACATCAATGCACATAAAATAGAGAATAAATGAATCTCATCTTTAAATTTTTAGACTTAAGTTTTGAAATGATGTTTTATTATTTTTAACATTTATTTTATTTTAATATTATATGTATATGTGCCTGAAGCTTTCAAAAAGAAGAAGAAGAAGAAGAAGAAGAAGAAGAAGAAGAAGAAGAAGAAGAAGAAGAAGAAGAAGAAGAAGAAGAAGAAGAAGAAGAAGAAGGATATTGGGTTCCCTCGGGCTGGAATTGCAGGTGGTTGTGAGTTACCCACACGGGTTCTGGGAATCAAACCTGTCTCCTTTGCAAAGCGGTGCAGGCTCTAAACCACCGAGCCATCTTACCAGCACTGTTGTTCTGATTTTATTAAGCTGGTTCTCCGACAGTTTTAAACACATACATAATATATTCCAGTTACTCTCTCTTAAATTCGGTTTTGATCTGACATGTCATATCCCAAGGTGGATGCCGTGTAGGACGGACACCTAAATCCTCCCTCTATGTGCCATTATGGGTGAGTTTTTCCTTGAAATTGCTAGTTAACTTAAGCACCACAATGCATTACACTAAGGATTGTAGAGAGGAATTTTATTACCCTCATATAAAAAGATGGACAGTGGCTGATTGCTCTCATTTGGAATGCCTTGGGAACAATGTGGGCATTTATGTGCACAGGGGAAGGTCAGCCATGAGTGGAAACCGAGTCGCCCTTCCCACAGTGCACATCACGGACATCAACCAGTGAACATCTTAGGAGTGTGTTTACGGTGGAACTGTACGCATGTATACACACATCATACTAATGCTTCTGATCACACTTATGTGGCTTGAATGGGGCTAATCCCAGAGCTTCAAAGGAAACTGAAGATCACTTGGGTTTTACAATACTCACGGAAATATTTTTTAAGTGGGTTTTCTTGGTAACTGTGAGATTTAGATCATCCTTAGATCAGAAAGTAACGTTGACAACTATGATTTACAGGACTGAAATCGTTCAGTGCTGCTATACAGTAAAACTCAATTGCACAGATTTCTTCCTTTTGGAAAAAAAGTGCCTTATTCTTTAAATCAATACATTAAAAAAAATTTTTTAAGTGTAAGTATTTGTGAGCTGCCCTGTGACGTTTGGTATATGAATATGTTATGCCATGTTTAAATCAGGTTAAGCATACCCTCAACTCTTCATCATTTACTTATAGTGAAAACATTCAGTCATTTCTCGTAGCTTTTAGAATGTGCCACATATTGTCATTATCTGAAGTCACTCCTCTGTGAAAAATCTCGCCAAGTTTACCACTTCTCCCCGAATATAACTTAGAATCTACTGATCCTCTCCCATCCCCCCGCCCACCCCTTCTGCTCTACCCAGGCTCTGAGTAACCACCCCTTTACCCTCAGCTTCCTTGAATTAGGTAAATGGTTAACTAATAATCTATTAGTTAATAAGTTAACTAATAATCTCCCATATGAGTCAGATCACGTGGCCTTGCATTCCTTTTGTTTGTTTGTTTTAAATTTTACGTAATTTCGTTTCATGTATGTGTGTGCATGTGCCGATAGCGGCCTGAGGCATCAGCAGTCTTCCTAGGTCCCGCTCCACCTTATTCACTGAATCCCGGTTAAGGACAGAGCTCTCCCAGACAGTTAGCGGAGTTAGCCAACTTACTCTTGGGATCCCTTGTCTCCTTCTGAGCACTAGGATTACAGACAGTCCCCATGCCACAGACACGTTTGTAGATTTGGGGATCAGAGCTCTGGTCCTCACCCTTGGGTAGCAAGTGCTTTAGCCACCAATCCACCTTCCCATCCCTTGTTTTCTTTTTTTTAAAGGACTTATTTATTTTAATTTTATGTCTGTGAGTGTTTTGCCTGAATGTATATCTGTGCACCACATGTATGCAGTGCCCACAAGGGCCAGAATGCCCATTGGGTCTCATGAAACTGGAGTTACAGGCATTGTTTGCTGCTATGTGGGTGCTGGGAACTGAACTCCAGTCTTCAGTAAGAGCAGTACATATTCTTAGTTACTGAATCACTTCTCTAGGCCCCTAATTTTTTATAAGATCTTTTTTCTGTGTGTGTGTGTGTGTGTGTGTGTGTGTGTGTGTGTGTGTGTGTGTTTTGGTATGTGTGTCTGTGTATGTCTGTGTGTGTCTGTGTGTGTTTTGTGTCTCTGTGTATCTGTGTGTATGTCTGTGTCTTTTGTGTGTGTGTGTGTGTATATGTGTGTGTGTGTTTTGTGTCTGTATATCTGTGTGCATCTGCATGTGTTTTTTGTGTGTCTATATATGTGTGTATTTTTTGTGTTTGTGTGTGTATGTTTTTGTGTGTGTGTGCATGTCTCTGTCTGTGTGCATGTGTGTCTGTCCATGTTTGTGTCTGTCTTTCTGTCTGTCTGTCTCTCTGCCCATGTGTGGGGTGGGTAGGGGTAGGGGATGATGTGTGTATGAGTACAGATATGATATGAGACCACAAGAGGGTGCTAGATCCCCTGTAGCTGCCCAGTGTGAGTGCTGGGAACTCAGTCTCTGTAAAAGCAGGACTTGCCCTTAACCACTGAGTCACCTCACAGGCCCCACCTCCATCCACAAATAATTTTTTTTTTTGAGACAGGCTCTTTCACTATGTAGCCCTGGCTAGTTTGGAATTCACTGTGTAGACCAGGCTGACCTCTAACTCACAGATCCACCTGTCTCTGTCTCTGCATCCCAAGTACTGGGATTAAAGGAATGAGTCAACATTTATTTAAAATAGTCTCAATACATAGCCCAGCCTGGCTGTACAGACCAGGCGGCCTTGGGCTTAGAGTAATCTTCCTGCCACTGTTTCCCACGTGCTGGGATTTCAGGCATGTGAGGTCAGCCATGGTGCAAGGAATTCTTCACTTACTTCTTAAAGTACCTGAAACTCTCTATGTAGCTAAGAATGACCTTAAACTCATAATCCTCCTGCCTCTATCCACCCCAAACCCCAACTAAGATAATGATGTACATCACAACTTCCAGTTTATGGTTCTGACCCAGGGCCATGTGCAGGCTGGTCCAGCTCTCTGCCAACTGAGCTTCGCCCCAGCCCTAACGGTTCTGTGTCCACATCCCAGCAGCCATCTCTAACGAGTCTCTTGACAACATCAGTGCTAGAACGACACAGTAATTCCTTCCGTTTTTAGACCTGGACATTCTCACATCTTCTGAGAAACATCTATTTAATTATAATTAAAATTTGGGGAAGAGCGTTTCTGGGGACGGTGCTCAGAGGCATTCAAGAGGGTCCATCATAGGCTTTCCTACAATACAGCCTCTAACAGAACTAGGCTGTCTCGAACCCCTGGCACCAGGACTGTTTACCTTTACACCAAGAAAGTTGGGAAAACAACTAAATCTGCTTGAGGCGTGTTCCCATTCACACTTCGAGGGGTTCATGCTGTGAAACCCAAAGTCCTTATGAGATTGTCTGAGACAAAGACAATCAGCAGGGCCTATGGTGGTGTCTTGTGTGCCAAGTGTGTCCGTGACAGCGTCAAGCAGGCTTTCCTTACTGAGGAGCAGGAAATTGTTGTGAAAGTATCTAAGGCACAAGCACAGAGTCAGGAAGCAAAAGAAATATGCAACATTTTTAAAAGATTTTTTTATTTATTATATGTAGGTACACTGTAGCTGTCTTCAGACACACCCGTACAGGTCATCAGATCTCATTACAGATGGTTGAGCCACCATGTGGTTGCTGGGAATTGAACTCGGGGCCTCTGGAAGAGCAGTCAGAGCTCTTAACCACTGAGCCCTTTCTCCAGCCCAATATGCAACTTTTTTAAAGTAATAAAAATCAAGACTTCATCTACAGTTTTAAAAAAAAAATGGGAGAAGAGCTTTTGGAGGTGTGTATTCAGGGTACCTACCACCCTTGTTGGGTGTATCATTCACAATACTCCTTTTTCTATTTCAGAAGTTGTCTCCCTGCTCCATTCACTGTTTCTTTTCATTCGTTTGCTGGATAGGAGTCTTTCAGCTGAAAATAATCTCATTTGCTTGGATTGACTATTTTGGGGGCGGGTATCCTGATGTCCTCATTTATTTTCCTTTTGTTTTTGCTGTTGTTTGTTTGTTGTTTTTACTAGTTGCACAGCTACCTTAAATTGTTGGTTCGTCTTGAGGTTTTGTTTTGTTTTGTTTTAAAACTGGTGGGAGATAGAGGTTTAGTTTCACTCTTCCGCATGTAGACACATTCAACTTCACACCACAACTGACAAACGTGCACACACACACATACTTCCTTCTTAGTAACTTTGTCAAAAAGACAAAATTGCCTGGCTATAAGGGCCAATGGATGGCTCAGCAGGTCAAGGCGATTTCCACCAAGCCTAACAATGTGAGTTCAATCCCCTAGACTCACATACAGGAATGTATATACTCCTATGTATATGGGCATGGGCATGTGTGGACACACACACACACTTAGTTGACTCCAGATCCACTGGTTTTACTTTTAGGATCTCAATTTTGTTCTCTTAGCCCTGTATCTACCAGTTTTTTTTTTTTTTTAATGATTTCCTTAAATTGCTGATGTATAATTATAATTTGATCTTTGGTTTAGGATGAAAAACTCATGCTTTCATTATTTCAATCTCTGCTGCTAATATATTTGCTATAGTTTTTCTTTTAAGGCCTGTGCATTTAGTGGCTGTTTTAGAGACTATAGCATACCCCCTCCTGATATTACCACCTAGTAATTGTGTGCCTCTAACCTAGCAATGTGGGATATTTATTAGAACACGCAATGACATTTATTATTACCTGCTATCTTTTGCGTTTAGTCGCACATTTAAAAATTACATTTATGGGAGCTGGAGGTGTGGTCTAGCAGTTAGGAGTACCTGCTGATCTTTTGGGATGGGAGTTTGGTTCCCAAACCCACCTGGAGTAGCTCACAACCACTTTTAACTCCAGTTTTAGGGGATCTAAACTCTCTTCTGGACACACAACTCTGTGGACATACAACTTATACACAGACATGTATTCAGGCAAATTGTTCATATACATAAATTGAAAGAAATGAATCTTGAGAAGTGAAAAGGGTCGACTTATTAAGTGGTGTGATTTCATTTGAGATGGAAGGTTATTTTATATTAGAAATCAATAAATTAGTTCTGTCCAGTAGAACTTGGTAAGAAAACATCTTAACCCAGAGGCTACTCAGCCCTTGAAGTAAGAATGATAAAACTATGGGAGTGATTGTTATTTTATTTAAGAACTTTAATTACATTTATGAGGTAAGGGGATGCTGTGTGGAGTCCAGAAGGTAGCTTCTGGAAGTCCAATCTCTCTCCTGCCACCATGTGGGTCTTGGGGATCAAACCCAGATCATCAGTCTTGATAACAAGTGTCTTTTACCTTACGGAGCCATTTAGCCAGCCCATGAATTTTACTTTTAATTAATAGCTATTTAAACCTAAGTGTCTACATATTACCGCCATACTAGGCAAAGGAGCGAAGAGTGGAAACATTCAGACAGCAATAAAAGGCTGTGGTAATTAAGTGTTTTGAGTCCTGGGTATTTACAAATAATTATTAGCGATGGCAGAGTGAATTAATGAGAGCTAAAGTGAGCTGACAATGGTGACATTCCTTTTCCTAAAGATGTCATAGCAGGGGGTCTATAAAATAGTCCGTGACTATCTAACGTGAGTCTGTCAACCAAGAGACCCTTGCTCTACAAACATGTAAATTCTTGACCACCTTGATACTTGATTTCAGCATCTCTCCCAATGTCTCCTTTCCACTTCTGACTTAATTCTGATGGACCATGGAAGTGTCAGGCTCACGATCTCATTTATTGATCCTTGACTAAGAGTCTGCCACACAGTGGGTATAGTTAGGTATAAGCCGAATATTTGAAAGGGTGTTCATTATTAGTCTAGAGTTCTTTAAGACAGGCAGCTCAAAATCTGCATGAATGACTAATATCTGTAACTATGTTGAATATTAATATATCTATACATGTATTCTCACCACACACATTTTCACTTTCATACCAGCCGGAAGAGTGTGAATCTAGCCTCTCTTGTTGACTCCCTGGTTTAGAAATCTGAACGTTAAATGTTAAACTTACTGCCAAGAGCAGCGAGTCTTCTACTCTTGGGAGACAGAGAAAATTTATGAAGTGAGTTTGTAAGACAACTAAGGAAATGCACATGTTTTAAAATGTCACATGCCTCTCAAATCACCTCATGGAAGCCAAAGCAAGCTGTCAGTCTCCGTTCTGGTCACAGGTGATGTTTTGGGTTGGTGGAAGTCTCAGAGACAGGACAGACTTGTTGGTTTTAGCCCTGGAGACTTTGTCATGTCTGCTGAGAGTGTTTGCTAAAAATGGCTTCGGGAAGAACCCGGATGTCTGAATTCTTGCAAGATTGTGCTCCACCTGCCCCCTGTGGTGTTTTTTTGGGGGGTGGGTTCTAATGGGACAGTGCTATCTGTGCCAGTCTGTACGACAAATCACTTCTGAGGGGTTCAGTTTTGATTCTTGCCCCCTTTGTGTCGCTGTCTCCTTTAAAGAAATCTTGCCCGTGCAAGCGGTCTGCCTGACAACTTCTGCGATTGGCCTACAGACTGTACCCTGCTGCTGTGTGCGACATTTTTCCTTTCCCTTAGTCACAGGACATGGCTGTGTTGTCCAAGTGCCCTTCAGAGTTGCTAAGCAACATGGCACTCACTCAGGCCTCCACTGCACAGGGGCACCAGCTTGGGAGGGGACAAAAGCAGAGTGCTAGACCACAGAGACCACACTAAAATCAAAGGTCCCTTTCCTCCTGAACATCACTGCTTGCTAAGAGCAACTAATTTCTGAGGAAAGATTAATATGAATTAAGAATCCTGGCTTAAGAGTTTCTCCAGGGCAAGAAAAGATTTCCTGGTGAAGAACTGGTAAGAGACTAGGGCTGAAGTTCAGTAGGTAGAATGCTTGCCCGGCACATGTAGTTCAGGGTTTGATTCCCTGCACCATGAAAGTAGGCGGGGTGGTATACATCTGTGATCCCAGCACTTGGGAGGAAGCAGGAAGCTCAGAAATTCAAGGCCATCCTTGGCTACATAGGAAATTCTTGGGTCTGTAAGAGACCCTGCTTTATTTCCCTATCGAGATAAATAAATAAATAAGCCCATATCTTGTAACTACTAAACTGGATTTTTTTTTTTTTGTCACAGTTCTACATTTGGTCACTACCTACGTTGGCTAGTATTTCTTGTCTACTTGATACAAGCTAGAGTCATCTGAAATGAGGGAACCACAATTGAGAAAATGCCTCCAACAGATTGACCTATATGCAAGTTTGTAAGGGCACTTTCTTGATTAATGATTGATGTGGGATTGGCCCAGATCACTATAAACAGTGCAGCTTCTGAGCAGGTAGCCCTGGATGGGCTACTAAAGCGTGCTGAGCAAGCCATGGGGAGCAAGCCAGTAAGCAGCACCCCTCCATGGCCTCTGCATCAGCTCTCACCTCCAGGTTCCTGCTTCGTTTGAGTTTCTGCCCTGACTTCCCTCAGTGACTAACTGTGATGTGGAACTGTTAGCTGAAATAAACTCTTCCCTCCCCCAACTAGTTTTTGCTCTTGTTATTGCTCCATAACAATGAAACCCTAACTAAAACAGACCTGGTGTTTGTTACAGCAGTAGAACTACAGTGGGGTGGGAAGGGGTGGTTGTTCACGGTGCTGCAGAATGTCAACTCAGCACCACCACTACAGAAAGTCCCTCAAGATTTACAAGGATGACAATTTATAGAATTTCTGTGACCAGAGGTAGGTATGTTTTATTTCCATGTTGCTCAATGCAGCAGGCCTATGATGTACTTAGAAACCAAGATACACTATAGACTATGATTGCAAACATGTAGATATGCCTATTGTATGATTATACATGTCAACACCTATCTCTAGGCTAGAGTTTTTTCAAGAAATGTGGGCTGGAGAGATGGCTCAGTGGTTAAGAGCACTGACTGCTCTTCCAGAGGTCCTGAGTTCAAATCCCAGCAACTACATGGTGGCTCACAACCATCTGTAATGAGATCCGATGCCCTCTTCTGGTACAGCTACAGTGCTCTTATATATAATAAATAAATAAATCTTTAAAGAAATGTATACCCCTTTTCATATTGACCAATGTATCCCAAAATTCTATGATTTGGTTCTCTGGTGAAGAGAGGCTCTAAACATTGTGCCCCATACAGGAACACAGGAAGATGCGGGTTTGCACTCACACATGACATCAGCACAGAGTCATTCGATCACTGTCTGAAGCCTGCCGTTGCGTTTCCGGCAACTGAACGCCAAGTGTGTTCTGTCAGAGAAGAATGGAGACTCTACCTAGATGCCTGTCCCATTGGTGGATCCCACATACATTTAATCGCCTCGCCTCTGTCCATGTGCCAGCCGCTGTCGCTGATGCAGTCATTTGTGGCAAATTATTCCATCTCTGTAACATGTTATCTGAAAGCAAAATTGGCACTACTCACAAGGAACTTTGGGTCTGATTAGCATCTAAACATTTTAAACAGCCATCGTTGTATATGGCCAGAAACATTAGCATGGTTAATTTGCATGTTGTTCCTATTGTCCGATGATAGGGACATTGAACCGTCGATACTTTATGCCTCTCGGTGCTGCACCGCTAAACTGGTGGCAAAGATCACTCCAGGCTGATGAAAAGCGTGCGTAGAAGACGTTTTAGGGTCATGATGAAGCAGGAGACAGTTTAACACTTAAATCTCACACATACCACAACCCTCTGTAGGGCTGTGTCCTGCCTAAGCGCCTGCAGCTTCCACCCGCAGCTGTCTGGCTCGGTAATCTCCGTCCTGGGAGACTATTAGCAAAATCATACTTCAGAGGTTCCAGGGGCTCATGGGTTATCCATCAGGCCAACTCCATTTCCAGCGGAAAACTATCTCGTGCACTCTGGCCAACTGACATTTTCTCCCTCCCTGTATATCAGTAGCACAAAAGTTGTAACCCCCCTCATCTTGGGATTCTGTGCTTCCTCACCCTTTGTGCTGGGATTTTCACCAAATCTTTTCTCTGGCTCGTTGGCTGTTCCTATTAACAAGTGCCTTTGTTTCCCTTTCTAGTTCTTCTACTTCTTAATTATGAATAAAGTGGTTATTCAAACTATAACCCTGAGAAATTTTAAGAGTGCCCGACACTATCAGCCCTCAACTCTATGTCAAACACAAAAAGGAAGGAAAAGAGGAAGGAAGGGAGGAGGAGAGGAGGAAGGAAGGAAGGAACGAACAAACGAACTCAGCCTCTGTAGCAGGAGAAATGGGACTCAAAGGAAAGATGTGCATTGTCTATAGACAGAGTTAACATTCTTCCGTTGGCTTCAGTGCTTTGTTTTGATGTAGGATTTTGCTCCGCAGCCCAGGCTGACCTTCAGCTCACAACCCTCCCGGCCCATCCTCACAGGTGCTCAGGTTATAGGCATGTGCCACTATCCTGGATAGAATTAAAACTCTAAGAGAGCTATTTTGTGTGTGTGTAAGTTGGAAGTTGATAACAATGAAAAATAATTCCTCTCTATAGAAATGCAGATCTTAAGAGAAAATTGGCTTCCATCACCCAGAATGGAGAAGCCAGGATTCTCTTTTGTGGTTTTTAAGATGTATTTATTTCTTATTTTATGTAGGTGAGTGTTTGACTACATATATATGTGTGTACCAGATGCATATCTGGTACTCACAGAGGCCAGAAGAAAATCAGATCCCTTGGATCCGGAATTGCATATGGTTGTGAGCCACCGTATTGGTACCAGGAACCGAACCTGGGTCCTCTGCAAAAGCAGCTAGTGATCTTAATCACTGAGCCATCTCTCCGGGTCCTCTGTTGCGCTTTTTAAACATCTTCTAATTCCCTTATTGATCAATCAGTTAAATAAAGCCCTCATTTTATATTTCTATGGGATTTTTTTTTCTTTTATAAATTCTCATATACCTGCAGCTAATAAATGGGGTGATTTAACTCAAGAAACTACAGAACTGAGAGGAGATCGGGACTATGTCAACAAAGAGACCAGCCACGGGCTCCTCCACATTGGAGTCCAGACAGAACTGATTAAAGGAGACTCTGGTGTGGTGAACATGGCCGCAACCCCAGTAAGAAGCTGTGGCAAGAGGGTTCAGAGTTTAAGTCCAGGCTTCATGGGACCCTGCCTCAGAAACAAATAAACTGATCAAAGGCTGATGACAATCATCTGGAACTACTGTGGAAGCCAAGCATCGGGGCAAAGTTGACCTAGGAAAGAAGATTAAGTTCAAGGCTGTTGTTTCAATAGGGAAGACAGACCAATCTTACGTCCAACAAAAACAATGAATGAATAGAAGAATTTAAGAAAAAAAAAAAAAAAAAAGACCTAAGTGGCCAGGGCTGGAGAGATGGCGGCTCAGCCTTTAAGAGCATTCTCTGCTCTTTGAGAGGAACTGAGTTCAGTTTCTAGACATCACCCATGTCTGATGGCTCGAAGCCGCCTGTAATTCTATCTCCAGGACATCCAGTGCCACCTTCATTTATGTGCACATACACACAGACATGAGCCTGTGCGTATAATTTTACAACAAAGCTAAATCTTTAGAAACTTGAGGTGGGGGAGGGGCTGGGGAGATGACTCACTTGGCAAAGTGCTTGCCACACAAAGCATGAGGGGATCCAGGGTGAATCAAACAGATTCCATATTAAAGGAAAAGTCGAGCACAGACATGCATACCTGTGGTCTCACTACTGGGGAGCCAGAAACAGAAGGGGGAACCCCAAAGTTTAGTGGCCAGCTAGCCTAGTGGAACCAGTGAACTCCAGGCTCAGTTTGAGACCTCATCTAAAAAAGTAAGGTAGGGGTGCTGGAGAGATGGCTCAGTGGTTAAGAGCTGTGACTGCTCTTCCAGAGGTCCTGAGTTCAAATCCCACCAACCACATGGTGGCTCACAACCATCTGTAATGGTATCTTATGCCCTCTTCTGGTGTGTCTGAAGACAGCAACAGTGTACTCACATACATAAAATAAAAAATACTAAGGTGGAGATTGTAGAGAAAGGTACTTAATGTTGGCCTCTGACCTTCACATACAAGTACACTCATGTATGTACACCCCTCAGTGAGTGCACACACACACACACATACTAGGGTGGGGAATACCTTAGTACTTAATACCTGTACCTTACAGAAAGGAAAATAAATACTGCCTTATCTTTCTAACAGTTTTACAACTAGGAGTAAAATTCTGAATTTAGGCTCCTATCACACAGACTCTGAGAGGAGTCCTTGATTATTAAGTTTCAAAGATCCTTGAGAATTTTAGTCCTTGGTCCTGGCTGGAGGCAGCCAGAGACTATTTACATCTCAAAGAGGCAGAGTAAGAATTTACAATTACAATTTTTCAAGTGTAAATGCTCTAAGAAAAGGGAGGTCAAGGGCCAGGAATTAGGGAGAAACCCATACAAAACCTCTCTGGAGCTGTGAGGACCATTAAGGCCGCCTTGGTCACTATCTGTATTATCATTGCATTTCTATTTCTCTGAAACTTGAAGTCAGGGACAGCATTTTCACCCAGCTCCCCTTTTGCATCTCCAAAAGCATTAAGATTTATTCTGCAGATGACTTAACCAAGAGTTCAAAAGTTCAGGCCATTGGCCTCCAGTCTCAAGTTCTCAAAGGCAACAATCCAGAAACACACCCCTGTCTCCAGACCTTGAGTTCGGTGCATTTAAAACATCGGTATGTAAGACTTGAAGTAAGTCTTAACTACCTGGAGACACTCCCCCCCCCCCTCAAGTGAAACAGGAGAATAGAGTTTGATACAAATAAAAGAGGTTTATTTTCTGGAGCGTCAGGTGGGCCCTCAATCAGCCCCTCATGACAAGTGACTGGAAAGAGACCCTAAAAGGCTATAACAAGCAGTTTTTATACTTTTTAGGGGTACAGGTTACATCAGCAAGGTGACAGTTTAAATTTACTAGCTAAGCATATTGACCTTTGAATCTATTGGCTAGCAAGCATGACAAATTATGACAGGCATTCAAACTCTATATGGGACCAGAGGGTCAGGTGACTATCAGTCAGTACATTCTGAGTTTTTGTTTTGTTTTGTTTTGTTTTGTTTTTAAGAATATTCCTGCTTCTCCCAAGAACTGTGAGTAAAGAATGGAACTTGGCCTAACCTTGACCCAAGGTGGTGAGAGTAAGTCTGGTGAAAGCCCCTAGAATCCTTCAAGTATATATTACTGACACCACCCCAACTCTGCAGGGTGGAGGTCACCAGATCACTAGGGTCCCTCCAACCCTACTCTAGTTATGAAGTAAAGCATTTGTGTTTAACAGAAAGCTATGAAAGACAAGCTGTAAGGGGCTGCTGTGACACCTTTCAAGAAAACAGAAACCAAGGGACTAAGGGAAGGGCTTGGCGGCTAAGAGAGCTTGCTACTTTTTCAGAGGACTGGAGTTTAGTTCCCAGCATGAGCATGACTGATTTACCATATTCGAGTCCATCTTCAGGAATCTGACACCCTCTTCTGGCCTCCAGAAGCACCCACACACACGTGCACATACACACAGAGAAAGAGACAGGCATGCACATAAACAAATGCAAAAAAACATTTTTAAAGAAGAATAAAAAGAAAAACCAGGAATGGAGGTTGTCTTAGTTACGGTTTATTGCTGTGAAGAGATGCCATGACCAAAGCAACTCTTATAAAGGCAAACATTTAATTGGGGCTGCCTTACAATGACATAAGATTAGCCCATCATCATCATGGTGGGAAGCAAGGTAGTGTGCAGGCAGACATTGTGCCCAGGGAGCCCAGAAAATAACACTGGCTAGCAAGTTCCAGGCTAGCCTGGGCTACATGAGGGGGAAAAAAGTCAATGAGATTGTGTGAGGCCTCTCAGTTTTAAATTTACCTGTACTTTCTGTGTCTGTGTTACAATGTGTTGAAACACAGAGAGATCCAATGAGTCAATGAGGTGGCCTTGTAGTCATAGCAGAAGGAACACTGGTCCCTCAAAAGGCATTCAGAGTCAATGTTACCTTATAAGACAGAAGGAGTCTTTTCAGATATGATCAACTTAAGGAATAAATAATCTTAGATTCTCCAGGTGAGGTCAAAATGCAACCACATGTTCACTAAACAAGGGAGACATGGGGATTTACACAAGAATTTGGAATTTAGTGATGGGCAGAGGCTGGAAGAATTTAAGGCACAAGGTACACAGAGTGCTTCAAACAGACTGATAGAAATGTTGACATTAAAGGCCCTGCTGGTGGAAAGGAATGAGAAGCCCAGCAGCGAGGTTCCAGAGTGCTTGCCTAGAATGCACAAAGACCTGGGTTTGGTCCCCATGCATAACCTGGCATAGTGGTGCACATTTATAATCCCAGCACTCAAGATTCAGAAGTTCAAGGCTACGTGAGGCCCTGTCTCAAGAAGGGGGCAGACCAGGCGCCTAATGGAGAAAGCTTAGAACATCATTGAGACTGTGTACACTGCTCTAAACAGAATATTGTAGAGGCAGGAACAGCATGAACGATGCTCAGACATGATAGCAGAAACTGGCACCTCACTAAACTGCGACCTACCACTGTGTAGAAAGCAGAACTTGCAAATAGTGAGTATGGGTTATTTAGCTAAATAAATTTTTAAGATTTATTTATTTTATTTATAAGTACATATAAATTATATATATACAATATCATATATATATATAATATCTGTATGTGTGTGTACACACACACACACATATATTCAGACACACTGAAAAAGGCATCAGCATCAGATCTCATTACAGATGGTTGTGAGCCACTATGTGGTGGCTGGGAATTGAACTCAGGACCTCTGGAAGAGCAGTCAGTCCTCTTAACCACTGAACCATTTCTCCAGCCTGCTAAATGTTTTTTCTTTTAAGTTTCTGGGGTTTTTTAATATTGATTTTAGTTTATGTGCATGTGTTTACATGAGTGTATACCACATGTGTGCAGGCACCCACAGAAGCCAGAAGAGGGCGTCAGATCTCCTGAAGCTGGAGTCACTTGTGGTCAGTCGTAAGCTGCACAACCTGGTTACTAGGAACTAAACCCAGGTCTTCTGGAAGAGCAACGGGCATGCTTAACTGCAAAGTGTTAAAGCTACAGCCTGGGGCTTTTTTTTTTCTTGTTGTTTGCACTTAAATGATAGTGGAGAGACACCTGGAATAAAGAATCATCATGGAATGGATGAGTTGGAGAAACCTCAGCTTGTCCGGTTGTAAAAGATGCTGAAGTGGAGGAAAGGGTGGAGGTTACCGGAGCAACGAAATGAGCGTGACTGTAAGCTGGTCCAGGGAGTTCTTGTGCTAAGCCAGCAATCTATGCGGTGAAAGTGAGGGTAACCCCTTAGCATAAAATATTGATGCTTCCATTTTAAAAAACTGAATATTTTTCGAGGGTAATTAAATGTAGGGATCCAGAGCTTAGCATCTAGTTCATTCGGCAGCTATGAATTTGAGGTGATTGACAGAATATTTTAAAGCCCTAATGCTTTTGTCATTAAGGAAGAGGCTGTAGAGACAAGGAAAAGAGATGCTTAAACACTGAACAGAGGGGAGCTGGAGATGCAGCTCAGTCAAGAAAATGCTTGCCCGGCGCACACAAAACCCTAGGTCCGATCCCAACATCACATAAGCCAGGTGTGGTGGCACACACCTGTAATCTCAGGACTCAGCAGTGGAGGCAGGAGGATCAGAAGTTCAGGGTCATTCTCGGCTACATGGTGATTCAAGGCTAGCCTGAGCTACATGAGACCCTGTTTCAAAAAGAAAATAAGTAATGGGAACTTCCATAATTAAAACTCTAGGGAAGGGTGAGCAGCAAGAGACTGAGGAAAAGTGGGGTAGGTGGGAAAACCGAGAGAAGATAGCTTTTTGCTGTGTCAAGGAAAGAATTTCAAAGAGAAGTTTGTTTTTTAATGAAGACCTGGGTTCAATTCCTAGCAACCAAGCTGTGCAGCTAACAATCGACAGTGACTCCAGCTTCAGGAGATCTGACGTCCTCTTCTGGCCTCTGTGGGCGCCTGCACACATGTCGCATACACTCATGTAAACACATGCGCATAAACTAAAATAAATTAAGACGTGAAACAGCGAATAACAACAGATCCAACTTCCCCCACCTCTCTCTCTCTCTCTCTCTCACACACACACACACACACACACACACACACACACACACACACACCGGAGAGCACTAGGAGTCACAGAAGACATTGACAGGGACATCCTACAATAACACGGACAGTGACTGACATGTTGGCTTCAGAGAGGATTCAGAGAGAACTTGAAGACAGTGTACATAAGAGATAAAATCAATTTGACTGGAAAGTTGATTGATTTTGCTTTTTAAAACTCCACAAATTGGCTCGGAATGAGTTGTTTACTGGTTTAAAAAGAAGGAAATTTTGCTAAGAGCCGGCAGACTGCTAGAGATGGGGAGGAAGGGAGCAGCTGGCATAGCTGTCCAATTAGAGAGTCTGTAATTAAAGAAAGGGCAGTAGGTGGGTGGCTACTCAGGAGGTGAAGAGAATGTAAACCCCAGGTCTTTGATCTCCTTAGGGTGGTGTTGCTGGGTGGTGAGGGATGATGTTCTTAGAGGTTGAAAATGAGGTAAACAATCACAAAGATGAAAATTCCCTACAGCTGGGAGTTCACCCAGTACTGCTGGTCAGAGGTTTACTATGAGACACTTCTTCAATAGAAGAGAAGGAGGAAGAAGAAAAACACGTGGGGAGAGATGGATAAAGAGAGCTATTTGTGTGCTTCGATCCCCAAAATAAAACCACATCTTGGAAGGAAGAAATAATTTTTATTGTCCTTTGACCCCCCCCACACACACACACACACATATACATAAATTAGTTAACTATTAATTAATTTGATGGACTAATTTATTTTTTAAGGAAAGAAGGGGTGTGGCTCCGTGGGGGGAGTGCCCACCGTACAAGCATAAGGACCTGAGCTCAAATCTCCAGCATAAAACCCTGGAAATGACAAGCACCTTAAACCACGGCTTGGGAGGCAGACATGGGGATATCCCAGGGACTCTGGTCAAATGGAGAACTTTGCGTTCCCCTCAGTGTGAGGGCTTACCTGGAAATATAGACTGGGAGCCCAACAAGATGGCTCCGCAGAGGAACGCACCTGCCTCGAAGCCCGATAATCTGACTTCAATCCCCAGAAGCCACATTTAGGTGAAAGGACACCACAGGCGCCACAAAGTTTTCCTCTGACCTCCTCCTTTACACTGTGACCCCAGACCCACACACTGATAATAGTTTTAAAGTAATTTTAAAAAATACCCCTAGAACCAACTCTGGGACACATTGTTTATTTCCTATATCTATATGTCTACTCTGAAAATACTACACACCATATCAGGAGACAGAACTGACTGCACCCAGGTTTCCGATCGTAATGGCACACATAGAGTTGGAGCAGCTACTTTCCTTTCAAATCCTCTCTCCTTCTACCCTGCCTGCCTATATTGCTGTAGGTCAGCAGCCTCTTAAGGCCAGAAGGAACAGAGTTTTTAAATGTTCTGACCCTGACCTGGTAAAAAATGGCTCCACATCTCATTCTAATAAAGCTGGTACTGGAATAGAAGCCCTTCCCGAGACTGCATTTGATGACCCTGTAGGAGGAGGGGAAACAAAACTGAGAGACAAAGGTGCTTGCTTCACAGATGTGGAGTTTCTCTCCTCTACTTACTGCGCTGCGTAAAACCTATGAGCCACTAACAGCTGGTTGGAGCAGATGTCCCAAGACTTTTGCGGGACCTCAACCAGCCCACAAGTGTTGGGCTTAATCAGCTGTGGGAGACAGTGATGTAGGGGTTGTGTGGTTTGAGCTATGCCTCTGTGCCTTACTTCTTTTTCCAGCCTCTCACATGACAGACAGTGCTTCCATGTTCCTCTCCATGGTATGCTTTCAGTGACCAGAGTGGCCATGTCCACGGTACGCATATGCTGTGATGATAGACCAGGAGTCACTTATTCGGTGGTGTAACTAAAAGCGTAACCACCAAGGGATGGGTAGAGGTTCTGCTATGTTCTCTGGATAAACAGCCTTATGTCTTGTGTCTTTTCAAGCCCTTTGATACTGTCGGCTTAAATTTTTTTAAACCTACTTTTAATAAAGGTTCTCAAATGCTTCAACAAACCCCCTTCTAACCCACCGTCCAAAGGTAGGGGAGAAAAGATAGTAGATGGGGCAGAGGGATGTGGACCTGATTAGAAGTAGTCTCTTTAATATCCAAAATATAAAAGGAGGTGGACTCCAAAAAAACAAATGATACTGTTTTGAAAAATGGAGTACAAAGCCAAACCAAGAATTCTCAATGGAGCAATACTGAATGGAGCAGAATCACCTAAAGAAAAGTTCAACATTCTTAGTCATCAGGGAAATGCAAATTAAAACAAACCTTAGATTCCAACTCACATCAGTCAGAATGACTAAAATAAAAAACTCACATAACAGCAGATGTTGGAAAGGATGTGGAGAAAGAGGAACACTCCTCCACTGTTGGTGTGATTGCAAGTTGGTACAATCATTCTGGAAATCGGTCTGGCAGTTCCTCAGAAAATTGGATATAGTACTACCTGAGGATCCAGCTCTTGGGCCTATACCCAAAAGATACTCCAACATATAACAAGGATACATGTACCACTATGTTCATAGCAGCCCTATAATAGCCAGATTCTGGAAGGAAAGATGTACCTCAGGAGAGGATGGATACAGAAAATGTGGCACTTTTATACAATGGAGTACTACTCACTTATTAAAAACAATGGCTTCATGACATTTTGAGGCAAATGAATGGAGCTAGAAAATATCCTGAGTGAAATGACCCAATCACAAAAGAACACACATGGTGTGCACTCACTTATAAGTGAATAATAGCCTGGAAGTTTGGATCACTCAAAATAAAATTCACAGATGACATGAAGCTCAAGAAATTGGACTACCAAATAGGGGATGATTTCTTCTTCTTTAAAGGGGAATAAAATATTCACAGGAAGAAATACAGAGACAAAGTTTGGAGTAGAGCCTAAAGGCAAGGCCATTCAGAGACTGCCCCTCCCAGGGATTCATTCCATATGGTGTCACCAAACACAGACACTATTGTGGATACCAAGAAGTGCATGCTGACAGTTACAGATATAGCTGTCACATGAGAGGCTCTGCCAGAGCCTGAGAAACACAGAGTCAGATGCTCTCAACCAACCATTGGACTGAGAATGGGATCCCAATGGAGAAGTTAGAAAAAGGACTGAAGGAGTTGAAGGGGTTTGCAACCCTGCAGAAAGAACAATATCAACCAACCAGACCTCCCAGAGAATTAACTACCATCCAAAGAGTACACATGGAGGGTCCCATGGCTCCAGTAACATATGTAGCAAAGGATGGCCTGTTCAGACATCACTGAGAGGAGAGGTCCTTTGCCCTGTGAAGGCTCAATGCCCCAATACAGGAAATGCTAGGGTGGGGAGATGGGAGGGAATGGGTGGGTGAAGGACTTTTGCAGAGGCATGAGGAGGGAGGATGGGATGGGGGGTTCCAGGGGGGATAACATTTGAAATGTAAGCAAAGAAAATATCCAATTTAAAAAAAAGAAAAAAATATAGATTCTAAAAACAGCAAAAAAGAAGAAGAAGAAGAAGAAGAAGAAGAAGAAGAAGAAGAAGAAGAAGAAGAAGAAGAAGAAGAAGAAGAAGAAGAAGAAGAAGAAGAAGAAGAAGAAGAAGAAGAAGAAGAAGAAGAAGAAGAAGAAGAAGAAGAAGAAGAAGAAGAAGAAGAAGAAGAAGAAGAAGAAGAAGAAGAAGAAGAAGAAGAAGAAGAAGAAGAAGAAGAAGTAGTCTCTTAGGGCGATTCCAATTTCTGCTTGTCAGGGTACCAGCAGTCCAGTTCAGTAGTGTCCGGATACCAAACATGAATCAGCAATGGTGGCATGATCTTGCAGAAGCTGCCAGGTCCCCTTAACACGAGTCAGCAGGAGCAGCCAGAACCAGCCGGGACACCAGGCAACGGAAATGTGGGATCAATGAAGCATTGCAAAGCTTGCCATGCGAGCCCATGTCACTGTCCCTTGAGTCCTATTTAGACTCTCTCCAAACATCATGCCTCCTCCCATGGGTCTTGCCTCAGCATGACACCACATGAGTCTGTCATAGCAAAATGCCCACGTGAGCCTGCGTTGCTTGACATATCTAGAAACTTCCACTTCAAATAACTACTAAAAGGCCAGAGTCATAGAATGCCAACACCGGAAGGAGCTTTTCACATTTTTATTTCTTGAATAGGGAAGCACACATAACAATGATCATTATGAACATCAGGGGGGCAGCTTCTAGGAGTCAGTTCTTTCTACTACGTAGGTCTTGTAGGTAGAACTCAGGACGTCAGGCTTAGGGGCAAGTTCTTTAATGTGCTAAGCCATCTTCCCAGTATAGAAATGACATATGTTTTTAGATTGCCATGTCAAACAGAGAGATCTATTTTAAACTTGACAGGGTACTCCTCCACAATCCTGGAGTGTGTTCCAGAGTACCAAAGCATTATCCTATTCAAGAGAAAGCCTAGGGTTAGAGGCATGGCATGGCCAGAAAGGTGCTTGCAGCAGAAGCATGAAGACCTGAGTCCAGTGCCCAGAGACCACATAGAAAGCTAGGTTTATCACTATGTGTCTGTTACCCCTGTGCTGGGAAAGCAACATACAGAATCACTGGGGCTTGGTGGCTAGGCAGCACTGCTAAGACGGTAAGCTCCAGGTTCAGGGAGAGACACTGTCTCAAAAATAAAATAAGTAAAGGGTTTGAGAATGATCAAGGATGGTTGACATTAACATTTAGCTTCCATACTCACATGAGCTTGGGCACTCATACCAAATACATACATGCCAAAAAATAATAATAAATGAGAGAGCCCATACTGTCTTCTGGTAGCCAGGAGGCACCTCGTACTTGGAGCTAGACTCTGCCTGTCTGCAATTTTGATACACCCATGTTAGCAGACAAGGATCAGAGAGATGACTCAATGGTAAACAGCACTTGATAAACTTGCAGAGGACCTGGGTTCTCTTCCCAGCATCCACATGGAGGTTCACAAACTGACATTGCGGCCATAAACCAGTGCTCTTGTCCAGCCTCCAAGGATCACTGCATGTGATGATCGTGCATATATGCAGGCAAACACATACGCATAAAATCTAAATAAAAAAGAAAAGAAAGAAACAGGGCAAGAGAGATGTCTCGGTGGTTAAAAGCACTGACTGCTCTTCCAGAGGTCCTGAGTTCAATTCCCAGCAAGCATGGGGTGGTTCACAACCATCTATGATCTGATGCCCTCTTCTGGCCTGCAGATGTACAAGCAGACAGAGCACTCATATATTAAATAAATAAATAAATCTTGAAAAAATATTCTAAAAAGAAACAAATGTCAGACATAACCAACACGAGTTCAAACAGCTCATGGGCATTAAGAAAAAACTCTTAGCTATCTGGTGTCTCCATAACTGAGTGATAGTCTACCCTTTAAGTAAATTTACTTTGGGGAACCACTGTATTCTAATCAGCTGTAGATAAGATGCCTTCAGTAAGAAATCTGAGAAAGTGCTGGGTGTGGTGGTGCACACCTTTGATCCCAGCACTTGGGAGGAAGAAGCAGGTGGATCCCTGTGGGTTCCAGTCCAGCCTGGTCTACAAAGAGAATTCTGGGACAGTGAAGACACCATAGTGAGACCTGGTCCCAAAAAATTAAAATAAGAGAAGAAGGGGGGAGGGGGATGAAGATTGATTCCTTCCAATACAAGAAAGAAGAAAAAAGAAGGAAGGGAAAACGAAAGGGAGGGGGAGGGAGGAAAGGAAGGAAGGAAGGAAAGAAAGGAAGGAAGGAAGAAAGAAAGGAAGAAAGAAGGGAAGGAAGGAAGGAAGGAAGAAAGAAAGAAAGAAAGAAAGAAAGAAAGAAAGAAAGAAAGAAAGAAAGAAAGAGAAAGAAAGAATCCTAGAAGCTAAATGCCAGACGAGGTTTGATAATTTAACTTTATGTGGCCATTTTCTCTGAGTGTAAAAACATGTAACATAACAGCATCCGGTAAGCAGCTGCTTTAAATTAAATTATTTGTGAAAATTAAGATGAGCTCTGTTTTTTTTTCTTTTTTTAAAATCAAAGGGAATTCACTGTGGCAAATGAGAAAGACTAAATGAACATTACTCAGAACACAGTTAATGTGCCCGAGTTCCTGGGCTACCTGCTTGTGACAGGAGGAGGGAACGTCCGCCAAAATGAGAGCTGCAAATGGGGCGCTAATAGGTTTGCGCATGATGATAGAGAAACCGTAATACAGATTTTCGTTTGAATTTTCCAATTTGTACTATTTTCCTCTAATAACTTCTGCTTCAATGATTGTATATTGATCTTCACTACATGTTACTTTTTCCTAAGTGCTCTATTTTGTACATCGGTGGGGTTGGGGGGGGGGGTCACTCTGTGAAGACGGATCCAAATTCTCATCAAACTACCTTGTCTTCTGTCGGCATGCCCTCCTGTCATCAAAAATAGCTCCCAGGATTTTTTTTTTTTTTTTTTTTTTGCTATGAATATTCAGGAATTGGCTTGCTTCTCCTTCATATTTGATCTTTATTTCTGCCTTGAGTCATTTCACAGTTAATTAATTTCTCTACCTTCTAAATAAGAAGACAAAATAACGAGGCCATTCTAGCAGTGTGGAAGGGAAAGCCGACAATGAGGCTGGTGCTCTGAATCGCAATGATACCCTGACCTTCCCGCTTCCCCACATGCTACCTTCCGCTCTCCTGACGGTGGGAGAGACCTTTGACCCGCTCAGAGCCAACTCTGCCATGTCTGACAAAATATGTCTCAATAACACCATCTGCATGGTGCCAAGGGTCTTACTTCCCCAATCCAAGAGTCTTAGATCTGTTTGGTGACTATTCCCTTCCTGTTCGCCTAATCTCTCCCTTTAAAATGTCTTCATGGGGATGCTGGAGAGCTGGCTCAGAGGCTGAGAACTCTTTTTTTCTCCCTTTTCCTGAAGCTCAGACCAGGCTGGCCTCAAACTCACAATCCTTC
Source organism: Micromys minutus (assembly GCF_963924665.1). Classification (NCBI taxonomy): domain Eukaryota; kingdom Metazoa; phylum Chordata; class Mammalia; order Rodentia; family Muridae; genus Micromys; species Micromys minutus. The sequence continues at coordinate 34,766,222 of NC_137959.1, read as the reverse complement.
AGTATCACAATCTCTCCAGGTACCACGATGCCAGCCCAATTGCTCTTTTTTTTTTTTAAATACGGTTGATTTTATTTTTTATTAGATACTCTCTATATTTACATTTCAAATGTTATCCCCTTCCCACCCTATGCTCCTATCCCCCCATCCCCCTCCATTTGTTTTCAAGAAGGTGCACCCTCTCCCAATCACCCTCTCTACCTCAATACCTTGGTATTCCCCTACATTGGGAAAACATGCCCTCACTGGACCAAAGGCCTCTACTCACATTGATGCCAGACAGTGCTACTTTCTGCTACATATGCAACTGGAGCCATGGGTCTCTCCACAGTTGCTCAATGGCTGGTGTTTAGTCTATAGGAGTTGTGGAGGGTTTGGTTGGTTAATAATGTTGTTCTTCCCATGAGGCTGCAAACCCTTTCAGCTCCTTCAGTCCTTTCTCTAGCACCCTCATTGGGGTCCCCATGTTCAGGAATAGTTAGCTGCAAGCATGCTTAATTATATATATATATATATATATATATATATATATATATATATATATATATATATATATATATATATAATTATATATGACTCTGGCAGAGCCCCTGAGAGAAGGCAACCATATCTGGTTCTTGCCATCTTGGCATCAGCAATAGTGCTTGGGTTTAGTGGCTGCATATGGGGTGGATCCCAAGGTAAGGCAACCTCTGAGTGATCTTTTCTTCAATCCTTGCTCCTCTATTTGACCTTGTATTTCCTCCTGTGAGTGTTTTGTTCTCCCTTCTAAAAACTGAGGCATCCATATTTTGGCCTTCCTTCTTTCAGAGCTTCATAAGGTCTGTGAATTGTTTATTGGGTATTCAGAGCTTTCTAGGTCTAGTATCTGCTTATCAGTGAGTGCATACCATGTGTGTTCTTTTGTGACTGAGTTACCTCACTCAGGATGATAGGCTCTAGTTCCATCCATTTGACTACAAATTTCATAAAGTCATTATTTTTAATAGCTGAGCAGTACTCCACTGTGTATATGTACCACAATTTCTGTATCTATTCCTCTGTTGAAGGACATCTGGGCTCTTTCCAGCTTCTAGCTATTATAAATAAGGCTGCTATGAACATAGTGGAAAATGTGTCCTTTGTTAGATGTTGGAGCAACTTATGGATAAATGCCCAGGAGTGGTATAGCTGGGTCTTCAGGTAGTACTACGTCCAATTTTCTGAGGAACCGCCAGACTGATTTCCAGAGTGGTTGTGCCAACTTGCAATCTCACCAACAATGGAGGAGTGTTCCTCTTTCTCCACATCCTCACCAGCATCTGCTGTCATCTGAGTTTTTGATCTTAGCCATTATGACTGGCGTGAGGTGGAATCTCAGGGTTGTTTTGATTTACATTTCCCTGATGACTAGGGATTCTGAGCATTTCTTTAGGTGCTCCTCAGCCATTTTGTATTCCTCAGTTGAGAATTCTTTGTTTAGCTCTGTACTCCATTTTTTAATAAGATTGTTTGATACTCTGGAATCTAATATTAGATATTAGCCATCTATCAGATGTAGGATTGATAAAGATCCTTCCTGTTGGCTGCCCCCTGTTGGCTGCTGTTTTGTCGTCTTGACAGTGTCCTTAGTCTTACAGAAACTTTGCAATTATTTTTAGATTTTATTTATTTACTTTATGTATATATAAACACTGTTGCTGTTTTCAGACACACCAGAAGAGGGCATTACAGATGGTTATGAGCCACCATGTGGTTGCTGGGAATTGAACTCAGAACCTCTGGAAGAACAGTCAGTGTTCTTAACTGCTGAGCCATCTCTCCAGCCCCAATATTGCAATTTCATGAGTTCATATTTGTCAATTCTTGATCTTAGAGCACAAGCCATTGGTGTTCTGTTCAGGGAATTTTTCCCTGTGCCTATGTGTTCTAAGCTCTTCCCCACTTTCTTTTCTAATAGTTTCAATGTACCTTGTTTTATATGGAGGTCTTTGATCCACTTGGACTGAGCTTTGGACAAGATAAGAAAGGATCAGTATGCATTCTTCTGAATGCTGACTGCCAGTTGAACCAGCACCATTTGTTGAAGAGGCTGTCCTTTTTTCATTGAATGCTTTTAGCTGCTTTGTCAAAGATCAAATAACCATAGGGGTGGGGGTTCATTTCTGGGTCTTCAATTCTGTTCCTTTGATCTACCTGCCTATCTCTGTACCAATACCATGAGGTTTTTATCACAATTGCTTTGTAATATAGCTTGAGGTCAGGGATGGTGATTCCCCTGGAAGTTCTTTTGTTGTTGAGAATAATTTTCTATATCCTAGATTGTTTGTTATTACAAATGAATTTTCAATTTGCTCTTTTCAACTCTATGAAGAATTGAGTTGGAATTTTGATGGGGATTGCACTGAATCTGTAGACTGCTTTTGGCAAGATGATCATTTTTACAATGTTGATACTTCCAATCCATGAGCATGAGAGATATTTCCATCTTCTGAGATTTTTTTCAATTTTCTTCTTCAGAGATTTGAAGTTCTTGTCATAAAGATCTTTCACTTGCTTAGTTAGGGTCACACCAAGGTACTTCATATTTGAAGGTGTCTTTTCCCTAATTTCTTTCTCAGCATGTTTATCCTGTGAATAGAAGAAGGCTACTGATTTGTTTGAGTTAATTTTATATCCAGCCACTTTGATGAAGTTGTTTATCAGCTGTAGGAGTTCTCTGGTAGAATTTTTGGGTTCATTTAAGTATACTATCATATTGTCTATAAATAGTGATATTTGACTTCTTCCTTTCCAATTTGTATCCCTTTGACTTCCTTTTAATGTCTAATTGCTCTGGCCAGGACTTCCAGTACTATATTAAATAGATAGGGGGAGAGTGGGCAGCCTTGTCGAGTCCCTGGTTTTAGTGGGATTGATTCAAGTTTCTCACCATTTAGTTTAATTTGGCTACTGGTTTGCTGTATATTGCTTTATTATGTTTAGGTATGGGCCTTGAATTCCTGATCTTTTCAAAGCTTTTACCTTAAAGGGATGTTGAATTTTGTCAAATGCTTTCTCAGCATCTAGTGAGAGGATCATGTGGATTTTTTTTCTTTGAGTTTGTTTATATAGTGGATTATGTTGATGAATTTCCATATATTGAACCATCCCTGCATCCCTGAGATGAAGCTTACTTCATCATGGTGAATGATCATTTTGATGTGTTTTTTGATTCGGTTTGTAAGAGTTTTATTGAGTATTTTTGCATCAGTGTTCATGAAGGAAATTGGTCTGAAGTTCTCTTTTTTGTAGGGTCTTTATGTGGTTTAGGTATAAGCATAATTGTGGCTTCAAAGAATGAGTTGGGTAGCATGCCTTCTGTTTCTATTTTGTGGAATCGTTTGGAGAGTATTGGTAGTAGGTCTTCTATGAAAGTCTGATAGAATTCTGCACTGAACCCATCTGGTCCTGGGCTTTTTTTGCTTGGGAAGCTTTTGATGACTGCTATTTCTTTAGGTGTTATGGGACTGTTTAGATGATGTGTCTGATCCTATTTTAACTTTGGTACCTGGTATCTGTCTAGAAAATTGTCCATTTCCTCTAGATTTTTTAGTTTTGTTGATTATAGGCTTTTTTAGTAGGATCTGATGCTTTGTTGAATTAGCGTAGTTTTTGTTGTTATGATTTCCCCTTTCATTTTTGATTTTGTTAATTTGGATACTCTCTGTGCTATCTAGTTAGTCTGGCTAAGGGTTTATCAATCTTGTTGATTTTCTCAAAGAACCAGCTCCTGGTTTTGTTGATTCTTTGTATAGTTCTTTTTGTTTCTAATTGGTTGATTTTGGCCCTGAGTTTGATATTTCCTGACATCTAAGCCTCTTGGGTGTATCTGCTTCTTTTTGTTCTAGAGCTTTCAGGTGTGTCGTCAAACTGCTAGTGTATACTCTCTCCAGTTTCTTTTTGGAGGCACTCAGAGCTATGAGTTTTTCTTAGTACTGCTTTCATTGCATCCCATAGGTTTTGGATATGTTCTGCCTTCATTTTCATTAAATTCTAAAAAATCCTTAATTTCTTTCTTTATTTCTTCCTTGACCATGTTATCCTTGAGTAGAGCATTGTTCAGCTTCCATGTGTATGTGGGCTTTTGTTGTTTTGGTTGTTATTAAAGACCATCCTTAGTCCATGGTGTTCTGATAGGATGCATGGGAGTATTTTTATCTTCTTATATCTGTCGAGGCGTGTTTATGATCGACTATATGGTCAATGTTGGAGAAGGTACCATGAGGTGCTGAGAAGAAAGTATATTTTGTTTTAGGATGAAATGTTCTATAGATGTTTGCTAAGTCCAATTGGTTCAAAACCTCTGCTAGTTTCACTGCATCTCTGTTCAGTTACTGCTTCCATGATCTGTTCATTGATGAGAATGGGGTGTTGAAGTCTCCCACTGTTATTGTTGTGGTATAATATATGATTTGGGCTTTAGTAAAGTTTCTTTTATGAATATGGGTGCCCTTGTATTCGGAGCATAAATGTTCAGGATTGAGAGTTCATCTTGATAGATTTTTTTCTGTGATGAGTAAAAAGTATCCTAGTGGGCCTAGCTATTTTGGCAAGCTCTGGGTTTGGAAAATGACTCACCTCAATAAGTAGAATCTATCAAGGACAATTCTGGACATCAAATCCCAGGATTCTATATGCATACATGCAACACACACACACACACACACACACACACACACAAGAAATAGAAATAGGAAAAAAAATTATATTCTCAAGATTCCATGGTAAACCAGGGAGAAGCACAAGAAGGTAACAGATGGTATAACACGTGATAGTGTCAAATGTTGGTTCCTCCAAAAAATACCACCAAAACATGTGCTGATTAAACAAAGTTGAGTTCATTGCTTATCTCTCACTCTATGGGAAAATTCCAGGTCACTAGAGTCTAGATGATGTGCCCAACAAGGGAAGGCCAGGGTTTTAATATACACTGAGATTTTAAAATCAGGTTTAAGGCAAGTTACCCATTGTATAAACTTGATTGGAGTTGAGAAGAAATCCACAGGCCTATAATCCCAAGCAACTCAAGAGGCTAAGGCAGAAAAATCACAAGTTTGAGACCAGCCTGGGAAAAGGGGAGAAGTAAATAGAGACCATGACACAATAGTTTAAAATTGATGGAGACCATAAGAAGAAATTTTGAGGTGAAGGAATCAAAGAGTCTTCTATAAACTTCTTACTGATGTTTGTAAGTTCCTAACACTCTGTCAGTCCTTGAAATATAAAGCAAAGTCAGTGAGACCTTATATCTACCTTGGGATAAATCTCATGGAACCCTCAAGTTCTGTTGAGGATGGTGAAATAACAAACTCTTATTAATGTTGACAGAGATGTGCAAGCAAAGAGCGAAAGATGCAAAACCAAAGAAGAAAGGGCCTAGGCTGCTACAGAGAACCAGAGATGCCTTTCTGGAAAGACCTTTGAAATAAGCAGAAGTTTGCCTGGTTTACAAGAGAGAGAGACAGATTCTGAGAGACAGGGAGTCAGAAAGAAAGAAAGAAAGAAAGAAAGAAAGAAAGAAAGAAAGAAAGAAAGAAAGAAAGAAAGAAAGAAAGAAAGAAAGAGGAAAGAAAAGAAGAAAGAGAAGGAAGGAAGGAAGGAAGGAAGGAAGGAAGGAAGAAAGAAAGGAAGGAAGGACTTAAAACAAAATCAACACATTTACTTTAATACTTTTAGCAAGTCAGAGGACATTATTGTTGGACCCTAAGTTTTCACTTAAGGTTTCATGTTAAGAAGGAGGTAGGTACAGGAAGGTTGGATTATGGGTACCAAAATACAGTTTGATAGGAAGAGTAAGTTTCAGTATCCCACTGCACAGCAGGCTGACTCTTATCTACTCATACTATATATTTTACAGAAAACTAAACGAGAGACACTCGAAGGTTCTAAACACAAGAGAACTTGTGAGTGTATAATAGCTAGAAATGCTAATGACCCTAATTCAGTCATAGCACTGTGTATATCTGTATTGAACTATCACACCAATCCTATAATGTGTATAATCGTCATATACCAACTAGAAAATAATATTTTCTAGACATAGTGGTATACACCTGTAATCCTAGATCTTGGGAGGCCAAAGGAGGAGGCATTCAAAGCCAGCCTCAGTAACATAGCAAGTCCAAAGCCATCCCAGGTTACATGAAACCTTGTCTCAAAAATAAAGAGCTAGAGAGAAGGCTTGGTGGTTGAAAGCACTTCCTGCTCTTCTGGAGAACTCAAAATTGTTTCCCAGATTCATGTTAGGCAATTCACAATTGCATGTAACTCCAACTTCAGAGGATCCAATGCCCTTTTCTGGCCTTGGTGGGTAAACACACACACACACACACTTTTAGAAATAATTGCTATAATTATTAGTTTCTTAACTGCTCCTGAAAGCACTTTGGTGTTTTAAGATTAGCTATACAAGAAAATGTATAATTGGGGGTGAAACCATAAGTCTGTGTGCTTTTTTTAAAACATACACTATATATACAAATATATACAATATATACATATAAACACATATATACATGCACACAAAAACTCAGTCCCACCTAGGAAGGATAAGGAGAAAAGTAGGAGGGAGTTTGCAGTGGACTTTAGTGTCTCTGAAGTAGCATCATGGCATTCAAATCCTCTAAGGAAAGAGAGGAAATATTCTACAGAGCTGAAAGTCAGTGCTGTAGCCGCTCAGACCTCCCTTCTGCGTGTCAGAGGAGCTTCCGCAGTCTAACTTGGAAATGAATCTCAGTGGATTAGGATTGCGGTGAGATGTAATGGAAGAGGTGGCCTCGAAGGAGACTTAATCAGAGAACACATTTCAAAATCAAAAGCACAATTTGGTTCAAGAGTACCAGGAAAACCAATCAGCGCCCGATGCTCCTAATAGCTAGCACCAAAACCAACATCCTCATCCCTTCAGTGCCCCTGTCTGATAAGGGTCAAAGGACCCCCCATCTGCCTCATCTCTGAGTTGGTCAGACCCAGGTCTGCCAGGCAGTGATGAACATGGCTCAGATTCGACAGGCTGTGAGCGTGATAACCCCACACCTGAGAGCCTCGACAGATTCAAAACAAGCAGCTAATTAAACCTGGAACAGTAAGCTATCATCATCCGAGATTCATGGGCGTCCAACAAGCAGAAGAACCAGGAACACGGCATTCGGCAACAGCTGTCACCTGCTATAATGTTCTTTAATTATCTTAAAATCTGTAAGAACTGACAAATGGGTGACAAAATGCAATTTTCTGTGTCAGGAAGCGAGAGACAAGCCTGCGTTACTTTGATGAGAGAAAACACTGTAAAATCGTCTCTCCCGGCTCTCCTTATTGGAGGCGGGGGTAGATTGTTGTCACTCAACTATGGTCTATAAACACACTCATTATAGGACTCCTGGAGGGACACATTTCCATCTTTATAAGATTGAGTAGGAGAGATTAAAATGGATTAGGGAGGGGACACCAGGAGGTGGCTCCTTAGATAAAGGTATTTGCCACCAAGGCTGGGGACCTAAGTTCAATTCTAGGGACCCATATAGTGGAAGGAAAACTGACTCCAAGTTGTGCTTTGACCTCTACACACACACACACTAAAAACTTTTTGGCTTGTCTTTCACAATTTCAATATTTATTTCAAGTTCAGCCTTCAACCTAGCCATACATACTCCAAAACTGCATTCTGGGGTGACCATTAGCAAAGACACACCAAACTCACCAGAATTGTGCCATGCCTCTTGCCGTAGATCCCTCCAGGTGCCTGTGCAAACTGAAGCCCAGCCCCTCTAGGCTGCTGAGATGTTTATGACCTCTGTAAGGATCTCCATTACTCTCTCATTTCATTGGGTCATTATAGTCTACCGAACTTGCATGATAGCATCCTTTGTTCCTTTAGGGTAAGTTTACTTCTATCATTTACACAGTTTTGCCAGCCTTTATGGGTCAAAAATGTTCACCAGAACACAAAATAAATTGCAGAAAGAAAGGTCACTGGGTAGCAAATAGCTCTTAACAGCATTAGCTACAAAACCACATCCCCTGTATAAAGTCGTAAAGAACTCATAAGCCAAGAGCATTGCGCCACTCAGGGTTCCAAGACATAAAACAGAGGAAAATATGAACTAGCTCACATTGGCCAAGAGCATAGGGTGGCCCTTAGAGGCTAAAGAAAGCTTATATAACAGGACGACACAGATCCGTCTATATATAAAATGAAAATGTGTACATTGCTTTATTTTTTGTTGGTTCTTTTTCTAATCCTTTTTTCCTCTTTGAGTCAAATAGCACAGTCAATCAGCATGCTCGGCATGAGGGTGTTGGCAGTCTAATAGGATCTCTCATAATTCTCAGGACGGTCTTTGTAACCTGTTTTTACAAAGCACCTAACAACATGAACATGTGCAAGTAGCATTTTGAACCAACAGAACAGGAATCCTACACACAAATTTCAATTTGCATGGCCATATCTCTGCCCACTAATTAGAATAAAACTGGTGAAGTTTTCTATTTAAAAAAAATATCCTTTTATGCAACTTACATTTATGAATTCCTTTTCATGTAGATTAACAAGTAAAGTTGGTCTGTGTGTGTGTGCGTGTGTGTGTGTGTGTGTGTGTGTGTGTGTGTGTGTGTGTGTGTGTGTTCTCTAAAATGTAGTCTCTCTAGGGCCTGGCTGATTATTTAATCGACACTCCAGCATGGCTCCTTCCTTTCAGAGCTGTCCCTTCTAAAATATGATTTTGAAGTTGTCCACCAAGACATAGCTAAGATCTCCTGGAGATCTAAATCTTTACTCTTAACTTCCCAGCCCCATACATTGCTTTCCTTTTCTATATAAATGTACTTTCCTATGTTCCTGCCTACCATTTCTTGGGCATGCCATGAGTTTCCATGTGTCGATTGTCTTGGCCTTCCTGAACTTGGTGGAGTGATTTTCTCCTATTCCTTAGTTTCCCAGACCATTAGACCCGTATTCACATACGGTCTATCTCTTCCATAACATCAAGGATCTTTCTCTCTATCTGCTTCTACTGCAAAAGATCTCCCTCTGGCTTCCTGGAGTGTACAGAATTCTACAAGATAGAATACCTAATACCATGCCCTTGTGCATCACTGTTTAATTATTTCAAGTTCTTTAAGCCTCTGATCTGAGACAATAAATGTGCCGGAGGCATGAGAGGCTACAGCTGTGAAGTGGAAGACAGACTGAAGAATCCAGATTTTTTTTTTCCTTTTCCTTCTTCTTAAGACAGGTCTCACTTACTAGGTCTAGATGGTCCAACACTCACTACGGGAACCAGGCCAGCCTAGAACTCACAGAAGCCTACCTGTCTCTGCCTCCCGGGTGGCTAGATTAACACTGTGTACTTACTGCACCAACTCTAGGTTTCTTTTCGCTCTGAAATTTGGAGGCTCACTCTTGGCCATTCACCTAAAGGATGATTCCTCTTACCATGAATTCAACCATGTTCATTGTTTCTGTGTTCATGATAACCTGGAATCAGAAACAACAGGTGAATGGATGAAGAAAAAGGACTACACTTACACAATAGAATATTACTTATCAGCTAAAAAAAATGAAATCAATTTATGAAACTACAAAAAAAAAATCATCCTGACTGAGGTAAACCAGACCCACAAAGGCAAATATGCTATGTATTCACTTAAATGGTATGGATTCACTTATATGTGGATATGAGCTGTTAGGTCAATGATAAACAAGCTACAATCCACAGAACCACAGATGTAAGTGACTTTGAGGGGGACAGGAACATAAAGATCTCCCTAGAAGAAGGAAATGGAGTAGACAGTCATGGATGGATTGGAAGGGGCAGGCTGGAATGAAAGGGTTAAGTGGGGAGGGGAAAGGGGGAAAGGGGAAAGGGGTAAGGGAAGAAACACAAGAACAGACAACTAAAACCAAAGACCATTTGGGTGGTAGTAAGAAACCTAATACAGTAGAAACTTCCTAATACATTCCTAAATGAAATACCCAAATAATGGGTGAGACAGAGCTCCAACTGGACATCTCTTCTCACCAAATGAAGCTTCCAGTACTGGAAATAGGTTACATATAATTGAATTATTGGCCAGAGGGGTCCCAAGGGTACCCCCAAACAACCCAGGCTGTTGCCAAGACTATAAGTTGCTCTCCACAGACTACAAGACCCCATTTCTGAAGACGACACCTAAACGACTCATTGAACATGGAGAAGTCGGTCTGAAGGCTACATAGAGTCTTCACCGCTACAGGCTGGTGTCCTGGGTACATAAAGGTTCTCTGAATCCTACTAAAGGAGAAATGTAAACACCGGCCACAAACCCTGTGTCTACAATGGTGTCCTGCCTGCAAGATATGCTAGGACAATGGTGGCACAAAGCTTGGTGGGAGTGAACAAATCAATATCTAATTTGACTTCAGGTCTACTTCACAAGATGGAACCTACACCTCACATTGCTTGAGTGATCAAAAACCTGAGACTACATAGCCCAGGGACCTATAGTAAAATCACATACAATTATTCTATAAAAAATAGTAAGACTGAAATGACTCCTAACGACATTCTGCTGTGCTCATAGGTCAGTGCCTTGCTCGGCCATCATCAAAGACGCTTCCACCTGCAGCAGACAAATACAGAGATCGGCAGCCAGACATTTATGCAGAGTGAGAAACTTGGCACGCTCAGCCTTAAATGGGAGGTCTCCATCAAGCCTCTCCCCTCAGGGCCCAGGGAACCCTGTGGAAGAGGAGGCAGAAAGAGGTGTAAAGAGCCAGAGCGGATAGAGGATGCCAAAAGACAGGAGGCCTTCTAAGTCAATATAACTGCTGAACTTGTTAAGGCAGCAAGCACAGAACCTGCACAGGTCCACAGATGGAGTCCTAGAGCTGAAAGAAGTGGACACACACACCCGCCCCTAATCCAGAAGCTGTTTTTAACTGATAAGCACTAGCAAACGAAAATTTCGTTTTCTCCAAGGGAACCACACTGCCCAACAGAAAGTGAACTCCATGGTGTCTTTGGAGTTTCCCTGTCTCATAATGTCATGTAAGGGATAGTTATAGATTAGATATTGATTAGGTATAGATACAGATTAGATATGGGTATAGATCAGATATAGGCATAGATTACATAAATATAGATTAGATATAGGTATAGATTAGATGTAGATATATATAAATATAGATATCTATCCTACAGATCTTTTGTATATATAGTATGGCTTTCAGTTTAGTGTTTTTATGGGATCCCAGACAAGTGGGTCTCAGTGTCTATGTCTGTTTCCTGTGCCTTTTCCTGGGCTCTTTCCCTTCTGTTTGTTTATTCTGTCCTATTCCGATGTGTTGGGGTTTTTTTTATTATGTTGTTTAATGTTACTGTATTTTATTTTATTATTATCCCTTAGAAGCTTGTTTGTTTTCTAATGAGAGATAGAAAGCAGTTGGAAAGGGAGAGGGGGTGGGGAGGGCCTGAGAAAAGTAGAGGGAGAGGAAACTGTAATCAGGTTCTGCTACAGTGAGGGGAGGGGAGTTTATTTTTAATAAAAGGAAAAAGAAATAAAATGAAATTTGGAGACTCTCTGGTCCCCTTGTCAGTGAATGCCAACCTAATGAACATGGAAATGGTGGCATCTTACCTCAGAAAAAAAGAAGTAACCACCCTTCCCAGGATTCTGTCTAGATCAAATCTAAGATGGAGTAGTAGACTCCTTGCCTAGTGTGTGTGAGGCCCTGGGTTTGACCCCAGTGCCCCTGCATACATATATACATACATACATACATTAAAATATAAGTAAATGCTTTTAAATCAATTATTGCGATGGAAATAGAACAGAGCAGGAAAGGTACATAAAGGAAGGGAAATACAGCCTTTTCTCCCCCACAAAAAAAGCAGCTCCAAAGTAAACTTCCCTCAGTCCTAAAGTGCTTGCACATACTTGTCCACAAGCATAAGGACCTGACTTTGGTCCCAGCACCCACATAAAAAGTCATGCCCGGTGGCAATTCTCCATAGAGAGGCAGATACGGGTTGATCCGTGGGGCTGGTTGGCTAGCTAGCTTACTTAGCAAGCCCCTACTCTCAGTGGGAGAACCTGTCTCAAAAAAACAATGTATAAAGATTCTGAGGAACAGGACCCAAGGTTGACCTTTGGCCTATAAGTTTACATACACAATTGATTGATTAAAATATTTTAAGCAAAAAGAGGACCAAAATTGAACATGGTGGTGTGATAATAGCACTTGAGAGGAGTAGACAGGAAAACAAGAAATCTATGGTAATTTAGCTACATACTTCAGATCTGAATACACACACATATACACTCTCACAAACACACACACACACACACACACACACACACACAGAGGTTATACAGTGAGTTCAAAGTTGAATTATGTAAGACTCTCTCTCTCTTTCCCTCTCTCTTCCCACCCCTCTCTCTCTCATACACACACACACACACACACACACACATTCACGAACACACACACTACACTGGCTACACAGCGAGTCCAAAGCCTCCCTCACTTGCACACGACACACATCCCAGTGAAGGGGCTGGAGATGCAGCTCGTGACAGTGTTCACCTCATGTCCATATGGTATTAATCATGAGGTTTACTACTAAGATCTCGAAAGAAAAGAAAATTAAAAGGTGGAAGGTGACCAAGGATGGCATGTGCTGCAACCCACATGACGTTAAGCTGATATCCAATAAATGGCGGGGGATTTGAGCCCAGGCTTGCCCGACTCTACCCTTGTCACATCAGCTTGCCCACTGCCCGTCATCACTGTGACGCATGAACAGATCTGTGACTCTTTCTTTCATTTAAGACGAGACACTCTGTGTTCAGCGCCTTGGCAGCACCGGCCACTTCCGCACAGGCTTCACACATTTTTTTTCCCTAGACTTTAGCGCCAACTGTGTTCCTCCCTGTAACCACACTTCTATCCAAATTGGATTCCTTGCTTTTGCCAAGTTGTTCGTTCCCACGCTCTCTTCAGTCTAAGGTGATCCAAAACAACTTCGTTTATTGCAGCCTTATTAAATCTATTGCTGAATGGAGATAAATCACTACCACCAATGACAAGGTGTACGCTTGTCCTACACGATCTGCATAAGGACATTCAAAACACTGGGTTAGGATTGTTGTCAAAACAGAGACAGCTCAGCACTTGTTGCTCTTGCAAAACCAGGTCAGATGGCTCACACCACCTATAACTCTAGTTGCATGGTACCTGACACTCTTCTGGCCTCCAAGGCCATCCCATCCTTGGGATGTATGTACACATGTAGCATACATTCACACGGACACACCCATAAATGAAAATACACATTATTTTTAAGACAGCTTAAGAATTATCTTCTAGGCCAGCAAATTGGTTCAGCAGATAATGGTGCTTGCCAACAAGACTGATGACCTGAGTTCAATCCTTGGGACCCACATGATGGAAGAAGAGTTGTCCTCTAACCTCCACATATGTACCATGGTGTGTGCATGCATACACATGCTCACACAGGTGCACACAGACACACACGAGCTCACATGCACACTAAATAGTATGATTTTTTTTATTTAAAAAAAATTATATCCTAAACCAGATGTGGTAGCATACGATTGTAATGCCAGCACTCAAGAGGCTGATGCAGGAGGATTGGCATGAGTTCAAGGCCAGCAAGGCAAGCACAAGATATATACCAAAAGAAAGGTTAAAAAGAAAAGGGAACTAGGGAGAAGGTTCAGTGGGCATACACCCTGCAAAATCATGAGGACCTGAGTTCAGATCCCCTGCACCTACAGTAAAATCAACGCATAACCATCCAGGTCTGTGACCCCAGCACCAGAGAGCAGAGACAGGAAGATCCAGGGAGCTCACTGGCTAACTAAGCTAGCTCACACAGTCTGCTCCAGGTTCTTCGAGGGGTCCTATCTCAAAAGGCCCAAACAGAGAACAGTAGGAGACAGTAGAGGAAGATACCCAGCATGCACCACCGACCTTCACACCCACCTATGTGGATAAGCACATGAAGACACCACAGGTAAATAAACCGAAAGGAAGGAAGAAGAAAATGTGAGGGAGCGACCCAGGAAAAGAAAGCCTAGAGACTAAGACCTGGACAGCAGTACTCGATACTCCAAACACATACATTTTGTTCTCTAAAGGAAGAAAAACATCGATTGTTTTGTTTTGCACTTTGAGACCGGGTCTCACAAAGCTCAGGCTGGCCTCAAACTTGCTTTTGCTGTGTATCAAAAGATGGTCTTGAACTTATGATCCCCCAGCCTGCCCTCCCATGTATGAGGATTACAAGCCCTGGATCACCATGTCTGGCATATACAGCAATGTTTTTATTTAAAAATAAAACACTATGGGGAAAAAAATGACTAATTGTAAGATCAAGGGCATGAGATACGCAAAACCTAGATAATATGCTACCATGCCTGAATCAGACAGATCTTTTTTTTCAAATTTATTTTTTTTTTTTTTTGGTTTTTGTTTGTTTGTTTATTTGTTTCATACCTGACCAGTTTCCCCTCCTTCTCTCAAGGCTACCAGGATACTACCAAAAGGGACAACCTGAAGTAATTCCAGATGACCAAAGCATTGGTAAGAATAATAACTTCAAGAATGCACTCACATCAAATGTATTTTTAAAATATGCATTTTAAATGCTAATGAAATGGAAAAATAAAAACCTTAATTAGTAACTGGTAAAGTGGCAAGGGAATCCATGTGTTTTTATGGAAACAGGGAGATAAGCAAAGAAATCAAATACTTGACCTGTTTTCTACACAACAGCTATACTACAAGGTAACCAAATATTTGATGGGGGGGAGGAAACTCTTTTTCATTGAGAGGAGGAACATTTGCCAAGTCTCAAGAAAGATGGGCAACAGTTATAAATGGCTCCTAACATTCCAGAAGAGACAGACATCTTGTAGTCATGATGAAAGTGCCCAACACCACTTATGAAACATTCTTGCCAAGAAAGAGGCTCAGTCAAGTCACGCTTCTGAATATAATTACCCATACCCTAGGAATAGAGTCGGCAGAGGAACAAATTGCATGACATCAAGAGAGACAAACAGTAAAAAATCCAAAGCATGGGAACTTGTGCAGAACAATTAGCCTGCTTTTCCGGGGAATGACCGCACCACACCTCGGATTTATGATCCATCTCATAATCAATTCGGAGGTATGTGCTTTATCCTGCTTCTCGGAGATTCCTTCTAGGATGTTGTCCCAGTAGTCTGTAGTGACAGCTAGCCTGAAGACCTTGACTTTACAGCCTTGTCTCCTCCCTTGTCCAAATGGTTTCCCTACTTTCCCTTCACTGTCCCCATGGCTTGTCAAATCCCTGTCTTGGGGTCTGCTTTGGGAAGAATCCAAACACTAAACATATATCATATGGATGATAAGTGAGTTTTCACTAAAATAAATTCACTTTAAAATGTTACTATGAGGCCAGCAAAATGGCTTAGCAGGCAAAGGTGTTTGCTGACAAGCCTGAGGATATGAGTTTGACTCCTAGAAACCTCAAGGTTGAAAGAACCAACTCTTAAAAGTTGTCATCTGAGTTGGGCAATGGTGGTGCATGCCTTTCATCCAAGCACTTGGGAGACAGAGGCAGGCAGATCTCTGTGTCTACAGAGGAAGTTTCAGGACAGCCAGGACTACACAGAGAACTCTGTCTCAAGCAAAAAAAAGTTATCATCTGACCCACCACACAATGGACCCTGGCAAACATGTAGTCTTTATAATCAATGTATTGCTATGAGGAAACATTATGACCAAGTCAACTTATAAGAGAAAATATTTAATTGGGGGTTTGCTCACATTTCCAGAGGGTTAGTCCATGATCTTCATGATTGGAAGGATGGAGGCAGGCAGACATAATGCTGGCACAGTAGCTGAGAGCTTACATCTTCTCTGAAAGGCAGAAGTAGAGACAGAGACTGGACCTGCTGTGGGCTTTTGAAGCCTCAAAGCCCATCCCCTTCCTCATGACCAACTTACTCCAACAAGACAACACCTACTCCAACAAGACCACACCCACTCCAACAAGACCACACCCACTCCAACAAGACCACACCTACCCCAACAAAACCACACCTACCCCAACAAGACCACACCTACTCCAACAAGACAACACCTACCCCAAGACCACACCTACTCCAACAAGACCACACCTACTCCAACAAGACCACACCTACCCCAACAAGACCACACCTACCTCAACAAGACCACACCTACTCCAACAAGACCACACTTTCTGATCCTTCCCAAAATAGTTCTACCAACTAAAGGACCAAGCATGCAAATATATGAGTCTATGAGGGCCATCCAGATACAAATAAGAGACAGGCATCGTGGCACATGAGTTTAATCCCAGCACCTGGGAGGCAGAGTCAGGCAGATCTCTGATTACAAGGCCAGCCTGGTCTACAACAGAAGTTCCAAACCAACACAGAGAAACCCTGTCTCAAAACAACAAGAACAAAGATCTGGGGGAGATGGGATGCCGGGAAGACTGGGAAGAGTGTAGGGAGTGAAAACTGTGGTTGAGATGTAATGTATGAGAAACGAATAAAAGCAAAGAGGGATATTCTAGCATCTAATGGACATTTACCATATCATATGTGTCTATTTATCTCACTTAATAGTCACGCTTCCTCTATCTTAGTTTATATTTGAACAGAGAAATTAGTTACATGGATCTGGGAATGTAACTGAGTTGGTACAATACTTACCTAGTGTCTTAGTCAGGGTTTCTATTCCTGCACAAAACATCGTGACCAAGAAGCAAGTTGGGGAGGAAAGGGTTTATTCAGCTTACACTTCCATATCGCTGTTCATCACCAGAGGAAGTCAGGACTGGAACTCAAGCAGATCAGGAAGCAGGAGCTGATGCAGAGGCCATGGAGGTATGTCACTTACTGGCTTGTTTCTTATGGCTTGCTCAGCCTGCTTTCTTACAGAACCCAGGTCTACCAGCCCAGGAATGGCACCACCCACAATGGGCTGGGCCCTCCCCCGTTGATCACTAGTTGAGAAAATGCCTTACAGCTGGGAGGCATTTCCCCAACTGAGGCTCCTTTCTGTGATAAGTCCAGCGTGTGTCAAGTTGACACAAAACCAGTCAGTACACCTAGCATGCACAAGGCCCTATGTTCAATCCCCAACACCAAATAAGGTCGAGTATGGTGGTGCATGCCTGTAATCACAGTGCTTGGGAAGTGAAAGCAGGCAGATCAGAATTTCAAGGTCATCCTCGGCTACACAAGTCCTGGCTAGCCTGGATTCCATGCTACCTTGTCACAAAGAGAAAAGAAATTAAACAGCCTGCTTTTGGGTTGGGTTTTTTGTTTCTCTCTTTTGTTTGTTTGTTTGTTGATGCTGTTACATTTAGGGAGAGTTTGTTGGAGAATATATGCTTGTTGTAATATCTTCACTTGGAAAAATAATGCATGCTCATGAGCCCTCGTTTAAAAAATATTAAAATGCCAAGAAAACTGCTCTGCTACACTTTCTGAGAAGAAATTGGAAGAGATGAATGGGCTCATCCTTTTATCCCATTTCCTCTCCGATAACAGAAGTGCTTTTTTTTTTTTTAATTTTTTCTTCAGGAAAAGAAATGTTTTGAGTACAGAATTGAGAGGAAACACACTCCGGATGGATAATCGCATCACTCCAGTCTTCCTACCCACAGAGACGAAAGCCTTCCTGAAGTTTAAGATGTCACCTCTCACAGAGCACATCGGCAGCTCAAGATCAGAAAGCGCACATGGCCAGATCACCAGAGAGAGCGAAGCAGCAACATGCAGCTGGCTTTGAGATCTGCAAGCAGCCGTCCCCATCAAAGGACGTCTTTGTTAAAATAGAAACATCAAGGGCCTAAATACGAACAATCCTTGGGACAATTCTTTTGTAGCATGTACCTGAAGAGGTAAATGCTGTTCCAGATGCTTCCTGGCCCTCGGGCGATTCGATGCTGGACACCACTGAACCAAAATGACTCATCCTTGGAAGCAGTTGTCCTCTGGTTTAAGAATATCACAGAAGAGTCTGCAAGCGAGCTTGGTTTTTCTATTTATAAAACTTATCAGACCACTTATGCTGATGCCTATCAAAATGTAAGTTATGTTTACATTCAAACTTGAAATTTCAATTCAACCATTGACACAAATACATAAGCATGTATACATACGATTTTTTTTAATTCAATCAAGACTCTTCTTTCTTAGAGAGACTCTTACAGCCTAATCCAGCTTCGAACTCACTGTGTAGCCAAAATGACCTTGAATTCCTCATCCTCCTGCCTCCACTTCCCAGATAACTGAGATTACAAATGTGCACCACCACATACTACTGCAATATACTCAACAGCGGAATGAGAGGGAAGAAGTGAGGCTTAACAAAATGGAGGACAAGCAGTCACCCTTACACATCATCTTAGTACCTCGTCTTGTTGTGACTGCAAAACATCTAACAAAGGCAACTTAAGGATTGGAGGGCTTATTTGAGCTTTTATTTTGAGGGTGCAATTTGTCAAGGTAAAGAACTCATGGCAGGAGGGATATGAGCCAGCTAGTCACACTAACCCAACGCCAGGGAGCAGAGAGACTGGAACACTATATATCAGACCACATTCTGCTTTTTTTAGGCAGCCCAGGACTCTCTTCCCATGAACAGCCCAGGATACCAGGTCATAGAGTAGGCCAAGACCCCAACCCATAGAGCAGCCCAAGATTCCAGCCCATTGAACAGCCCAGGACCCCAGCCCTTAGAGCAGCCCAGGTTCTCAGCCCATAGATTAGCCAAAGACCCCAACCCAGGACCCCTACCCATAAAGCAGACTAGAACCTCATCCCATTGAACAACCCAGGACCTCAGCCTATAGAGGGATCCTAGACTCTAAGACATAGAACTGTGCTGCCCACAGTTAATATAGACCTTCCTAGCTCAACCCAGTCTAGAAACCCCTTACTGTCATACCCACAAGTTTGTCTCCTAAGTGAATCTAGATTGTGTCGAGTCAGCAATATTAACCATAACAAATGAAAAGCCCAATTCCAAACCACATGGTTAGTATAAACCTTGCTTTTTCAGACTGTGTCTCAGGATTTATCCCTACTGTGCCTAGAACTCACTCTGTGCATATCCACTGTCTTAGTCAGAGTTCTCTAGAGTCACAGAATTTATGGTAATCTCTATACAGTAAGGTATTTGTTAGTGACTTATAGTCTGTAGTCCAACTCCCCAACAATGGTCAGCAGCAGCTGTGAGTGGAAGTCCAAGGATCTAGCAGATGCTCAGTCCCACAAGGCAAGCAGGCTAAGAGAGAGAGAGAGAGAGAGAGAGAGAGAGAGGGCCTTCCTTCCAATGTTCTTATGTAGGTCTCCAACAGAAGGCGTGTCCCAGATTAAAGGTGTGTACCTGGATCTGGGACTTGCTTTTTTCAGATGACCTGGAGCTCAGAGATCTCCTTGCCTCAGTGTCCTAAGATCCATAGCCTCTGTGCCTCAAGATCAGGATCACAAGATCACAATTCTGGATTGTGGTTTATTCCAGATATAGTCAAGTTGCCAACCAGCAATAGCAACTACACCCGCAGTACTGAAAGGCTGAGGTAAAGAGGTAGGGAAGTGGCTTAATGCTTAAGACCATTGACTTAAGACCACCTTCCAAGGTCTGATTCCAGGTACCCCCATGGCAGCTAACAACTATTTGTAACTCCAGTCCCTGGGGATCTGATGCCCTCTTCTGGCCTCTGTGGCACTACACACACAAACACACACACACACTGAGGCTGGAAAATTTTCAAGTTTGAGGCTACCTCAAAAGAAAGGGTGTTATAAAAAAAAAAAAAAAAAAAAAAAAAAAAAAAAAAAGTAGGTATTTCTCAAAAGAAGACTCACAAATGTTCAACAGGCATATGGGGAAATGTCCATCATGAAACCACAAATGAGGTACTGCCTCGCATGTGTTGAAAAAGCTATTATCAAAAATATTATCAAAAAGAGAAAGGTAAGTATTTGTGGTGGTTATTTCTAAGTGATGGGACTTGTGGACTCGGCTGGTAAGAGTGTGAATAAACATGGTCAATATAGAATATCACATGGAGGTTCCACAAAAAATTAAAATAGGATGACCACGGGACTGGAGAGATGGCTCAGCACGTAGGAGTGTTCACTATTCTTACAGAGGAACCAGACTAGGTTCCCAGCATCCACACCAGGTACTAATACCACCTATAACCCCAGTCCAGGGGATCAATTGCCTCTTTAGCACCCTTGAGCATCCATACACACATGGTGCAGAGAAACTCACAAAGGCAAAAAACATACACATGAATAAGAATAAATATTTTTTTTAAAAAAATAGAGGGCCAGGGGCTGGAGAGAAGGCTCAGCAGATAAGAGCACTGACTGCTGGAAAGGGCAGCATCCACATGGCAGCTCACGATTGTCTGTAATTCCCTCACACTACAGACCTACAGACAAAATCAAAATAAAATTTTAAGACATAGAGGGCTCAGCAATTAAGTGTGTTAACTATTGTTGCAGAGGACCGTGGTTTAATTACCAGCACCCACAGAGCTAACAACAACTTATAGCTCCAGTTCTAGGGACTCCAAAACCCTCTTCTGGCCCTCCTCGGGCACTGTACACATGTGGAGCACATACATAAATGTACAGAAAACAGCCATATATATAAAACAAAAAAATAAAAACAATAAATAAATCAAATATTTTAAAAAGTCATATTTATTTTATGTGTATGAGTGCTTTGCCAGCATGTATGTAGCCTGTGCTTTGCCAATGTGTGTCTAGTGCCCACAGAGATCAGAAGAAGGTGTCAGGGCCCCCAGGACTGTAGTTATAGACAGTTGTAAACCATTGTGCAAATGCTGGGAATCGAACCTGGAAGAGCAGTCAGTGCTCCTAACTGTTGACCTATCTCTCCAGACCCTCAGAAAAAAAAAATTTAATAGGATGACCATATGATCCAGTAATCTCATTACTGAATGAGATTCTAAGGGATAGAAAAGCAGTATATCAAAGAGATATATGTACTGCCCTATCTGATACAGAATTATTCTCAATGTCCAAGATAGGGAATCAATATCAGGATCCATCAATAGATCACTGGAAAGCTGGCAAACTGGTTCAGAGGGTAAAAAATCTTGCTGTTAAGGCTGATGTATTCTCAATCCCCAGAATACACATGATGAAAGAAGATATCTGAATCCCATAAGTTGTCCTCTGACCTCCACATGCAAATGCACATGCATACACACACATGTACACACACATACACACATGTACACACACATATACACACACAGTTCCTCAGAGACCAGATGCTAAATATTCTCCTGTAATGTGATTTCTGTTAAATCTCTTGTCTTAGCCTTCCACCGTGTATAAATGTACTAAAACATCATGTCATATACCAAAAACGAATACAAATTATATTTGTTAACCACATAAAGTTAACTGGGCATGGCAGTACACACCTGTAATGCTGGCAGTTGGTAGGTAGAGGCAGGGAGATTAGGAGTTCAAAGTCATCATTAGCTATATAGGGAGTTTAAGACCTAAATAAGACCCTGTCTCGAAAAGAAAGAAATAAGAAAGAAAAGACAGAAACACAAGTAAAGAAACTTACAGAAATTGTTGACAGATTTCTCTCTTCAGTCAGAATAAG
>NC_137959.1:34634510-34742010 GCF_963924665.1 Micromys minutus | reverse complement strand
GAAAGAGTAAAAGAGTTTATTTGGCTTATATATCTGATTCTTAATTTTATTTTATTTTTTAGTTTTACTTATGTGTGTTACTTTTTAATTTTTATTTACGTGTGTGTGTGTGTGTGTGTGTGTGTGTGTGTGTGTGTGTGTGTGTGCAGCTATCCTAACTATTGAGAGCTCCAGGGTCCTCTTAACCACTGAGCCATCTCTCCAGCCTCCTGGGGGATCTCCTTAAAGCCAGGATCAGTACTGATATCAACACTGGCATCAACCGGGTAGACTATACTGTCACACTTCCCAAAGGTGCAAAACCAAAGAGCAGACAAGGGACTTCGAGGTATAATATCCCACAGTGTTATCCCCAACACTTGGGAATGAAAACAGAAAGATCCAGAGTTCAAGGTCAGCCTCCACTCCATAGCAAGTTCAAGGTCACCCTGAAATAGAGACTGACTCCAAAAATAAACTAAATAGAGCAAAGGACTTACCCGCTCTAAAGAGGGACCAAAGCCACAGGCCAGAGGCACACACATCCTACGTTATCTTGAATCAGAGCTCCCACCACTGAGTCTCTCTTACTATTAATTTCTTTTTGCATAAACAAAGACCATGCCTTTGTTAGTCTTTGGCACCCTCTTTTGGACAACCTGATTATTTCAAAACTGAAATGTTTCATTTCTGAGTACGTTGTCAGCTAATTGAAATTGGGTACACAGACACAGTTATATATAGATGATATATAGATGGGGGTGGAGGGTTATTGACCTTAAAAGTTTTAGATGTACAGAAAGATCAAACAGTACAAAGCCCCATCTATACCTTTCCCTCATGTAATTTCCTTTAATACTAATACTCTCACTGATGACCCAAGTGTTAAAGGTAATGAAACAATGTTAGCCTGTTATTATTGATTGATATTTATGGTACATATAGTATAAATCCACATGCATCTATGGATTGTGAAGAATTTTGTGTATCCACCATTATGGAATCATAGAGAATAGTTCCACTGCCTCAGACATCACCTTTTTAGGCTGGCTGAGCCAGTAAAGGGGCTTACCATGCAAGCCTGGGGTCCCCAGAACCCACATAAAGGTGGAAGAAGAGACCCACAAGGTTGTCCT
Source organism: Micromys minutus (assembly GCF_963924665.1). Lineage (NCBI taxonomy): Eukaryota > Metazoa > Chordata > Mammalia > Rodentia > Muridae > Micromys > Micromys minutus. The sequence goes on along the minus strand of NC_137959.1, from coordinate 34,740,895 downwards.
CAGAAAGACACAAGTGTGTCATGACACCTGTGTACCACACATACACACATATACATTTTCACACACAATAATAATAATTTTTAGTGTTTAATCACCTGTTTCATCTCTTGACTCTTCTATTTCTCCAAAGTCTGGTAATCACCACTTTTTATTTAATATCTTTTTAATGTTGCCTTTCAAATGTTCACATTGTGGAATAGAAAAATACACCTCTATTAAGTTTATTTCACTTAACACATCTACTTAAGGGACCTCCATATCTTACTATAAATGGCCAATGAACACACTGGGGGGGGTTACTCTAAAAAGCAGTCATGGTAGTGACTTTAATCCCAGCACTCAGGAGGCAGAGGCAGGAGGATCTCCGTGAGTTCAAGGCCAGTCTAGTCTTTGGTGTTCAGGGAACAGAAGAAGAGGAGGAGGAGGAAAAAGGGGGATGGAAAAAGGGAGAGTGGAAGGGAAAGGAGAAGGAAGAAGATAAAGAAGAGGGAGATAAAGAGGAGGAGAAAGAAAAAGAGGAGGAGAAAGACAAGGATGAAGAAGGGGGAGGAGGAAGAAAGAAGAAAGTTCACTCTAGTCAACAGAAAAACGCAAACTAAAACTACCTTGAAATTACATCTCAACTCAAGCAGAATGACAATTGTAAAGAAAACAAAGTTATACATGGCTGGTGGCAGCTAAACTAGATCAACTCCTACAAAAGCCAATATGGAGATTCCTCGGATAACTAAATAAAGTTCTTACCAGTGATCCAGCCACAGTGTTCCTGGGAATGTACCCAAAGGACTCCAAGCCAGCACATCACATGGACATCTGCATCCTGCTGTTTACCACAGCACTACTCACAACATCTAAATTAGGGAGCCGAAAGAGGTGTCTGTCAAGAGAGGGCTGAGCAGAAAGAACATGGTGGACAAGGAAAAGATGGTACACACATACACACACATATACACACAAACACACACACAAGCATATGCACACACGCACACACACAATGGAATTTTACTCTGACATGAAGAAGAAGGCAATGATTTTATTTGCAGGAAAACAGATGAATGCATGGAGACATTACATCCATCAATTAAGTCAGTCTCAGAAATAACACTGCATGATTTCTCTTATTTTGTGCATCTGTGATTCTTTTCATAGATATATAAACATATGGCTTCACTCACCCATGCATGCTTATGCAGAGGACATAGGTCAATATTGAGTCTCCTCTTCCTCTTATTTTTTTGAGATAGGCTTTCTCCCTGAACCTCACAGATCAGCTGGCAATGAACCCCAGAACCTGACTGACTCTGTCCCCATCGCCACTAGAGTTACAGTTACTTGATCTACACTCAGCCTTTACATGAGTGTTGGGGATCTGAACTCAGGTCCTGATGCTTATGCAACAAGCGTGTTTATCCATTCGAGCCATCTGCCCAGCCATCTCTGTTTTACTACCATCCCATTGTGTGGATATGCAAAAGTTTATGGATCTATATTCCCTGTTGAAAAACATCTTAGTTGCCTCCAGTTTGGAGCAATTATGATTAATGCTGCTATAAACATTTGTGTGAGGGTGTTTTGTGGTCATAAATTTTCAACTCATTTGGATAATCAGGAGTTGGGGTTTCTCTGCCATACGAGAATACTATATTCATCTTCATAAGAAACTGCCTGTCCTAGTTTGCTTTCTGTTGCTGTGATAAAACACTGGCCAAACCAACTTGCAGAAGGAAAGCTTTTATTTGTCTTATGCTTTCACGTCACAGCCCATCACTGAGGGCAGTCAGGGTAGGAACTCAAACAGGAACCTAGGAGCAGAAACTGAAGCAGAGAGAGACCACGAAGGAATGTTGCTTAGTGACTTGTTCCCCTGCTCTGCCCTCTACCTTCCCTATGCAGCTCAGGACCACCTGCCTAGGGTTATAACCGCCCACAGTGGGCTGAGCCCTCCCATATCAATTAACAATCAAGAAAATGCCTCAAAAACATGTGCACAGGCCAATCTGAAGGAGGCATTTTTTCAGTTTTGGTTCCTTCTTCCTAAGTATGTCAAGTTGACAACCAAGATTAGCCATTACACCGCCAAACCAATGACAACCTCTGCAATTTGTGTGTGTGTGTGTGTGTGTGTGTGTGTGTGTGTGTGTGTGTGTGTGTGTCCACCTGCAATGAATAAAAGGCTTTTTGACATCCCCATTACCATTTTACTCTCTGAGAGTTTAGCCATTCTGAGACATGCATACTGGTATCTGTCTTAATTTATAATTTCCCAATGTGTCTTTTTGTAGGCTCACTGCCATCTGTACATCTGTGTGGTGTCTGTCTAGCTCTTGGCCCATCCTTTTTAACTGAGCTGTTTACTTTATCTTTAAACTTTCTGCTTATTCGGAAGCAAGTCCTTTCTTGGGTCTGTGTGTTGCAAATATTTTCTCTCAATGTGTGGCTTCTCTTGGGCTTTTATATTTTTCTACATTTATTTATTGGGGGAGTAGGCACACACATGAACAGGTCGGTATGGAGGTCAGAAATCAACTCACAGCAGTCAGTTTTCTCCTCCCACCATGTGGGACCAGGGATCGAACTCAAGTCCTCAGGCTTGGCAGCAAGCCCCTTTACCCGCTAAGCTATCTTGTCAACTCACAGCCCTTTTTCGTTCTCTTAAGAATGTCTCTTTAAATAGAGAGAATTTTAAACAAGGCCAATCAATTCCTTCTGAGGACTGTATTTCTAGAGTTGTACTTAAAGCCTTGACGTCAAATCCAAGCTCTCCCATGTACTCCTTAAGAGGGTTTGTAGTTTTGAGTTTTACATTTAGGTCCATCACTCAGTTTAATTTCTGTTTCAGGGGGTCAGAGAGATGAATCAGCCATTAGGAGCATGTATTGATCTTCCAGAGACCCAAATTTAATTCCAAGCACCTGTACTGGATGGCTCACAACACTATAACTTCAGCTCCAGAGGATTGGATGCCCTCTTCTAGACTATATAGACACACTCACACAGAGAGACAGAGTGCACACACACACACACACACACACACACACACACATACATACATGCATGCATATACATAAAATATACAGACACACATAGAGAGAATGTATGCACAAAAATAATTTCTCTGTTTTATCTCTCTCTCCCCCTCCCTCCTCTCTCCTTACACACATTTTAAACATGACATCACCATTCTCTCCTCTCAGTCCTACTCTCCTTGCTGCCGCTGTCCCCTTTGGGATGCATATCCCGAGCCTGTATCCACACACCAAGAGCAGCTCCACCCTTTGTTAAGACTTCACAATCTCCACCTCCTCCTGCACAGATGAGCCACACCCTCCATCCTAGCTAGCCTCCTGCTGACTGACACGGAGGTAGTCCCCGTCACCTGGTGTGTGCACACGTATGATGTGGAAGCACCACCCTCCAAAGGTTCATGCAAAGCTTTGGATCCACACATGAGTCTGATCCTGGAGCTGACTCCGTCTCTTCCCACTGATGCGTCTGTTTGCTTTTCTTCCTTCCCAGCAAGGCTGGTGTGTTTTTGATGGAAGTGAGGAGGATGGAACTGAGATAGCCAAGCTTACAGCCCTGGTTAGCTCTGGTTATCCCTATGCTTGGAGCCCTGGCAGTGGTAGCAAGTGCTGAGGCCGGAATGCCTGCCATCTTGCGGGTCAGTTCTAAGAGCCAGAGTCCCTGGGCTGTGACCGGAGGCACTGCTTCGTCCTTTTCTCTCTTCATGCATGACAAGGTAGCTAGAGGGATCCAGGGTCATGTAACGATCCTTCCAAGACAGGCAAGCTGTGGTCTAGTAGTGGCCTTTTGAGCATAGGTCCTTGTACAGAATGTTCTAGAGGTATTTCAGTATGGTCAGTTTTCTTTTCCTCCCCAGCAGGAGCCTCAAAATTTTTTTTCAACTTATGCTGACAATCTGGCTGGACTGTTGGAGATAAAACTTACCAATGTGTGCCCTGATCACTAAAATTTAGACATCAAGAGTGCTTCTGTTTTGTTGTGTTTGATTGGTTTTGTTTTTATTTGAGATATGATCTCTTGTAGTTCTGGCTGGCCTGGAACTTGCTTATGTAGACCATGCTGGCCTTGAAGTCAGAGATCTATCTGCTCCTGCCTCTGCCTCTCTTTCTCTGCCTCTACCTTTCTGCCTCTGCCTCTCCTCTGCCTCTCTGCCTCTGCCTCTCTGCCTCTCTGCCTCTCTGCCTCTGCCTCTGCCTCTGCCTCTGCCTCTGCCTCTCTGCCTCTCTGCCTCTCTGCCTCTACCTCTCTGCCTCTCTGCCTCTGCCTCTGCCCCATCCCTGGAATGCTGAACTTAAAATTGTGTGGCACCATGCCTGCTACCATGAAATTTTTGACTCTCAAGCTAGTCCACACTCAGCCTCTAAGTAATTGGCTAATTATGCAAGCAGTCCTGCTGGTTAGCAGCTTCCACTGAATCAGATGTTGGCTGGGTTTCCCTGTAATCACCTGTCTCTCTGGTTTGTGGATATGCCTTGGAAGCAGCTGTAAAGTTGGCTGCCACAGGTATGGTCTGAAATATCTGTGTAGACAGATGCTTCTGTACTTTTTAGTTATTCATAGATCTTTCCCATTCTAACACTATTAAGAACTAAAATATATCTCCCCAAAATCTCATGTTACAATCCTAACTTCTGGTGCTACATAAGTGCTTTTAGAGACAGGGCTTTTAAATGAAGATACAACTGGAAATCAAGCATGGTGATACAGAACTCTAATCCCAGTACGTGGGAGGTGGAAGCAAGACCAAAGGCATCTTAAGCTAAATAGGCTAAGACCAGCCTAGGCTAAAGACACCCTATCTCAAAATAAAGAAGAGGAGCTAGAGAGATCTATCTGCCTCTGCCTCTCTGCCTCTGCCATTGGTTAAATGGCTCATTGGTTAAGAGCACTGGCTATTCTTCCAGAGGTCCTCAAGTTCAATCCCTGCCAACCACATAGTGGCTCACAACCATCTAGAACGGAATCTGACGCCCTCTTCTGTCATGTAGGCACACATGCAAATAGAGTACTCATGTACATAGATAAATCTTTAAAGCAAACAAGATAGGAATGTTTGGATTAATAATGAGGTTATTAGAGTGTGTATAATGTAACATGGCTAGAATCCCTGGAATAGGAGTAAATTGTAACATAGGTTATTGTATCGTTAAGTCTTTAAAAATGTAAAAAGAGGGGAAGGGCACCATGCCACGCTACTCTCTGTCCCCAGCAGTCTCTGTCTTTATGGCTAGCCCCAGGCAATGACCGCTTATCTAGCAGCTCTCTTTCTTCGGACTCTGCTCACATTTCCAGCATCCGCCCCCTGTGGTTATAGTCACAATTCCCAGTGACCCCGGTACAATCAAAACTCTAGGCTTGTAATGTATCAATCAGATTTATATCAGTAAATTCTCACCCCCCAAAACGTCCACACAATAAACCCAGAGCCAAGTGATATTAATACAAACTACCCACCTAGATAAGACAAATTGTCTGTAATAATCCATCCCTTACAAGATATTCATGGCTACCGGTAGCTAATTAAAGGCACACAGATCGGGGTCATCCTTCTCTTCCTCCATCTTGGTTTCTACCTCCTACCTCTCTGCCTCTCAAAAACTTTGTGCCCACCTTTCTTTTTTTACTGCCCAATCATAGGCCTTACCTTATCTTGTGCCTGCCTTCACCTGCATATAGACATCAACCCGCAGGTTATAGAGGGGAGATCATATAAAGACACTTTGAGAGGACAGCCAACTACAAGCCAAGGAAAAGGGCTCAGAAGAAACTAATCTGATACCTGGATCTTGGGTTTTAACCTCAGAATTATAAAAAGATACATTTTTGTTTGCTAACAAACAGGAAGTGTCAAACAGGAAACCAAACCAATACATACTGCTCACCGAGTAACAACAATTCTGAGTAACAACAATGTATCTTTTTATAATTCTGAGGTTAAAACCCAAGACTCAGGTATCAGATGCCTGCTCTGCTGCCAGAACCCAAACTGCTGGCTGTTCCCTCTGGTCTCTCCTAATCACATTCATTAAATCTACACCGATGCTGGGGGCAGGAGCCCGGGGGAGGGGGGGGATGGGAGGTGTTGGGAGGGAGTATGGTGTCTTCTTGTTTCCAAAGTCCTCAAATGCTTTGACTTGAACAGAAGCAGTGATGCTGAGAGGGCAGCTCAGTGGTGGAGCACTTGCTACACGTGGGCCCCACAGTGCAGAAAGGAAACAAAAGCAGAGATTGCAATCAGTGGACTGAATGAGGAGATGCTGGAAACTTGCTGAGGATTTGGACGGCAGTTTTACAGAGCTACCTCCTGCAACCAGACTTCATTCCTCCTCCAGCTTCACACTCCCACCTTGAGGGAAGACTCAGGCCAGGGGTCTCACTTGGCAAAGAGTACCAGTTTTCCTGCACACGGCTAAAGCGTTGATACCCTGACTGATCTCTAAATCTTGTAGCTTCTAACATTATAAATGTTGAAGGATGGACAGGAATAATGCTCACATCTATCATTCCTGCACTTTGGGAGGTGGAGAGAGAGAGAGAGAGAGAGAGAGAGAGAGAGAGACAGACAGACAGACAGACAGACAGACAGACAGACAGACTGGGGTGGAGGCTCAGCAGTTAAGAGCACTCATTGTTCTTCCAGAAGACCCGGGTTCAATTCCCAGCAACCACATGGCAGCTCACAACTCTAAAACTCCAAGATCTGACACCCTCACACAGACAAAACACCAATGCACACAAAATAGAAATAAGTATATTTTTAAAATATTAAAAAGAAAGGAGAGAAGGAGGGAGAGAAGGCAAAAGGAGGAAGACAGGAAAAGAAAGGGGAAGGGAAGGAAAAAGAAGTGAGGGGAATGGAGGGGAGGGAAGAGATGTTCTAAGATATATTATCCAGTAAGAAAAATCTGTCTGTGTTGATGGGCTTTTAAAATTATTATGGGGTGGGTTAGAGAGATGGCTCAGTTGTTAAGAGCACTCTCTGCTCTTCCAGAGGTCCTGAATTCAAATCTCAGCAACCACATGGTGACTCACAACCATCTGTAGTGAGATCCAATGCCCTCTTCTGGCGTGTCTGAAGACAGCTACAAGGTACTTATAATAAATAAATAAATCTTTAGAAAAAAAAAAGATCAGGCTGTAGGGCATTTTCTTAATTAGTGATTGATGGGGGGAGGGTCCAGCCCATTGGGGCTGGTACTATCCCTAGACTGGTGGGCCTGGGTTCTATAAGAAAGCAGGCTGAGCAAGTCACTCTGGGCACACAATTAAGGCAGGCTGGGCACTCCATGACCTCATCAGCTCCTGCCTCCAGGTTCCAGCCCTGCTTGAGTTCCTGACCTGGCTGCTTTCGATGATGAACTGTTATATGGAACTACAGGCAAAATAAACCCTTTCCTCCCCAGATTGCTTCACCACAGCAATAGTAGTCCTCACTAAGACACCCATATGTGTAGGCAGACATTAATACACACTCTGAAGTATTTGCCCAAGAGAAACAAAAACATGTTCACACTAAAACTTGTATACAAACATTCATAGCATAATAGCCAAAAGAACAAAATAAATCCAGTGCCCACTGGGTAACAAATGGATAAATGAAATGTGACACACCTGTATCATGGAACATTGTTCAAACTTAAGAGGGGATAGAATAACAACACATGAGCAGTACAGGTGGATCTCAGAAGCATTATATTCAGAGAGTCAGACAAAGGCAAGCTCCTACTATATGACTTTGTTTCTACAAAATGCCATGAAAAGACAAATACATGGAAATAAGTTCAGGGCTGGAGCTCAGAGGTCAAGAATGCTTGCTTCTCTTCCAGAGGTCCTGAGTTCAAATCCCAGCAACCACATGGTGGCTCACAACCATCTGTAAAGGGATCAGATGCCCTCTTCTGGTTTCTCTGAAAACAGCTACAGTGTACTCACATAAAATAAATAAATCTTTTAAAAAAACAAAATCAATATGGCCGTCCAGGCAGTGGTAGAACATGAATTTAATCCCAGCGCTCAGGAGGCAGAGGCAGGTGGATCTCTGTGAGTCTGAGGCTAACCTGGTCTACAGAGCAAGGTCCGAGACAGACAAGACTACGTGGAGAAACCCTGTCTCTGGGGGAAAAGTATGGTTATGGTTTCATCATTCTGAGTGCATGAAAATATTCTAAAATAGTCGTGATAGTTATATTACGTTGTAGAAACATTGAATATCACTATATTGTATACTGTTACACCAGGAATTTTAAAGCAGGTGAACTATGTGTAAAAATCCGTACAATCACATCAAATACTGCTACTGATTCTAAAACCCTGACCTTAGGAATGGGGCAAACATCCATAAAGATGAGAAAGCACCAGCTCCCCTAGTTTTGACACAGATTCCCACTTGTTTAAAAGCCCCGGATTGCCATCAATGAAGTATTTTCATTTTCCGTGCCGTAATAAGATGGACCACGGTTGTCATCCTTCCTCGTCTGACATGTGATTTGCTTTTATTTCCACAACACAGTGAATCTTGATAGATCACAGTAATTTCAATCCAGAAGGATCTTTTGACTGTATGAGTGAATTAGAAAGATATTTTTATATCGCCTATTTGAGATAACAGGTCTTGGCGCTACGCTTTGGGCAAAATACATCAAAAGAATGAACTGAAGGTTAAATTTCCTTTTAGATCCCGATTTTTATAACATCACAAAAAATTCTTGCCTAAAAGCGCTCGAATTATTCAACGGCGAGACGCTCTGTATTCACCAAGTTCAGCCAGAGGGGAAGAACAAAGGTAACCCCGAGAGACCTGGAAGGTGAGGTACCTTCATCTTGTAATTACGCCCTTCGAGGTCTCCAGTCCCAGAACACCACACCAGAGCCCTGCCCCACTTGAAAAGAAGCGATACAAATTCAAGTAATGAAGCGTAATTTGTGTCAAACAATTATTACCATTTTATTCTACCCAAATCAGTCGATTAAATATAACTGTGTGTCTAAATTAGTTTTAGATAGCTTTTAATCCCAACTTGATTTTTTTTAATTATCTCATGCAGATACAATCTTTCGATGCAGAAAGTTCCCCTCTTTTTAATGCTATTTGTTGTGAAGCAGTGTTTCCGTGCAGTTAAAGTGGGGTCCACGGGGGTCTTTACTCCAAGGTGTCTATTTACCGAACTACTCAGAGATCCTCATTGTGAGATGATTTCAAACATAAGGGAGACGGCTGTCATGTTACCCAGAAGCCACGCCGTCGGCACATTACCATCTGGCCAGCTCTTTATTTGCTTCAACCTCTTCAGTCCAGGGCCTCAACCTGTACCATACAGTCAGAGCCCTCTGGGAGCCTGCTGCCACCTGGTGCATGTTCTTTGACACTGATGATAATGACAAAGGACGTGACACCAGAGTCTTCCGAGAATACTCATTTACTCACACAGACAGTGAGTTTGTATTTGATTGTCCGGTGTGGGGCAGGTCTTCTCTGAGCACGTGTGATAAAATTATGAGCAAGAGAGACAGGGGTTCCTGGGCTGGGGATGTAGCTTGCCTGGCATATGTAATCTGGTGAACAGTAGTTGTCATGTCACCTTGACACAAGCTAAAGTCATCTCAGAGCAGGTAGCCTCAGCTGAGAAAATGCCTCCATAAGATCAGGCCATAGGAAGAACGTCACTAATTTGTTCGTTATTGATGGAGGGGGCCCAGCCTGTTGTGGATCGTGCCACCCCTGGGCTGGTGGTCCTGGGAGTATAAGAGAGATGGCTGAGCAAGCCATGAGGAGCAAGTCAGTAAGCAGCACCCCTCTGTGGCCTCAGCATCCGCTCCTGCTTCCAGGGTCTTTGCCCTGTTTGAGTCTCTGCCTTGGACATCTCAATGGGCTGTGGTTCAAGATGCATAGCTCAAGGCAAATAAACCCTTTCCTCCCCACATTGCTTTTGGTTGTGCTGTACATGGGAGTCAAAAAAAGCAACTCATTGCCTAGGTTTGTGTGTGTGTGTGTGTGTGTGTGTGTGTGTGTGTGTTTGTGTGTGTGTGTGTGTGTGTTTGTGTGTGTGTGTATGTGTGTATGTGTGTGTGTATGTGTGTATGTGTGTATGTGTGTGTGTGTGTGTGTGTGTGTGTGTGTATGTGTGTACATTGGTGCTGTCTTCAGACACACCAGAAGAGGGCATCAAATCTCATTACAGACGGTTGTGAGTCACCATGTGGTTGCTGAGAATTGAACTCAGGACCTCTGGAAGAACAGTCAGTGCTGTTAACTGCTGAGCCATCTCTCCAGCCCTAGTGTTGTTATTAACATCATTTTTGGATTCTGGGGGCAGATTGTTTTGTTTGTTTGTTTGTTTAAGACAGGGTTTCTCTAGGTAGCCCTGACTGTCCGGAAGCTCACTCTGTAGGCCAGGCTGGCCTTAAACTCACAGAGATCCACCTGGCTCTGCCTCCCGAGTGCTAGAGTAGTATTTTAATATAATGGGACACACCTGTAATCTCGGAACTCGAAAGCAAAAGCAGGATGGCCACAAGTTCAAGGCCAGCCTAACCTACATAGCGAGTCCCAGGCCAACCAAGACTTCCTAGAGAAAGACCCTATTTCAAACACTGAAGATAAAATCCCAGTACTTGGAACATGGAGAAAAGGATCAGGACTTCAAGACCAACCTGAGACCTTGCCTCAAAAACCAACTGGCACTGCAGAGACACATGGCTCGCAATTAAAAGCACACATTGCTCTTGTTCGGTTGCAAGCACCCACATCAAATCTCTCACAGCCTCCTATAACTTCAGCTCCAACGGAATCCAACACCTCCAGCATCCATGGGCACCCCCACAGGCATACATACCCACACAGAGACACACACAGGTGCACATATGTACTTTTAATTTTATCTGTCTAATTAACGCACATAAGTGTTTTGCCTGAATATATGTCTGTACCTCGTGTACGTGCCCGGTGCCTTCAGAGGCCAGACTAGGGACTAGATTTACCTGGGACTAGGCTTACCGACCGTTGTGAGCTGCCATGTGGGTGCTCAGAATAGAACCTGGGTCCTCTAGAAGAGCAGTCAGTGCCCTTAACCTCTGAGCGGTCCCTCCAGACTCTGTAGATACATAATTTAAAATATTAAAAATAAATCTTTTCTAAAGTACTAAGACAGACAGACAGATGAAGGAAAAAGGGGGTTACTTTGTTTTAATAACTAAAAGGAAGCTGAAGTGACATGAAACTGAGCTCTGCTTTTTTAGACAAGACTTATTTATCCTCCATGTCTGTCCCTTGTTATTAACTAAGATGGATGGATGTGTGGGTGAGTAGATGAGTGGGTGGGTGGGTGGGTGGGTGGATGAATGGATGGGTGGGTGGGTGGATGGATGGGTGGGTGGGTGGGTGGATGAGTGGGTGGGTGGGTGGATGAGTGGGTGGGTGGGTGGATGGGTGGGTGGGTGGGTGGATGGGTGGGTGGGTGGGTGGATGGGTGGGTGGTGGATGGGTGGGTGGGTGGGTGGTGGATGGGTGGGTGGGTGGGTGGGTGGATGGATGGATGGATGGGTGGGTGGGTGGGTGGGTGGATGGATGGATGGGTAGGTGGGTGAGTGGGTGGGTGGATGGGTGGATGGATAGATTCACTGACAGACTTATATTTTAAGTGTACTATGTTGAGACTGACCTGGAACTTCCAGGCTCAGACAACCCTCTGCCAGAGCTGGGCCCACGGGTGCATATAACCACATGGCATGAAGTCCCCGACTCCCTCAGTGTGACACGTGCATCCTTAGGAGGGGACAACCACTGCTTCTTGGTGTTTGGGCTAGGAGCACCTGTTTTCTCAAGTGGGAAATGCCCTCAGACCTTGCTCCATGGTTCTCCACTCTCAGCGGCCCGCAGACTCCTCTAGACGGCTGTGCGCATGCGTCGTTAGGGGGTCACTCATGTCTTCCCCGTGAGGACAAGGAACACTTCTAATTCTGTGTGTGTATATGGCATGCATGCGGTTAGTGCGTGCATGCCGTGGCACACGTGTGGAGGATACTTTGTGGAGTGTTTTTAGCCACTGAGCCCTCTGGCCAACCCAATCACTTCTTTTTCCCTCTTCCTTGGGTTAGTTTTATGTAACAGACCAGCGTCCTTGTAAATATAGTTCAATCCCTCTGGAGGCTGAATTTTCCCTAGCAACTGTATCATTTCTACTACTAAAACCTAATGAAGAGTAAGTCATAAATTATTTCCATCTACAGTGTATATTATTTCAGGCAAAATATCTTAATAAATCTTACACTGACGTTACAATTCCACAGACATAGCAATAAAATGGAGCTCAGCGAAACAGACCTGGGTACCCAAACCAGGACCAAATATATCATCTCTCAACCTAGAAAATGCTTTGCCTCCCGCCTTTCCCGAAAATCATCTCAGTTGTACAACACTGCCACCTAGTGGTCAGCTTCAAAGCACGGTCATGAAACCCAGACTCCTGGGTTACAAAGATTGGAACTAGGTTAGCTTCTGAGCTGATGAGTAAGGAGATTCGAACTTCGATTACACCAGGGGCTGGAGGAAAGACAGACAAAATATATGACAATGGTTTTTCAAGACATTGGACAGTAGTCACTAAGGGACCCAAACGAGAGGGTTACTAGGAGACATTGTTTCTGTTGCTGTGGTAATACTGAGACCATTACCAAAAGCAACTTGGGGAAGAGAGGGTTTATTTCCTCTTACACCTACAGTCCGTTATTGAGAGAAATTCAAGCGGGAACGTGAGGCAGAAACCTGGAGCCAGGAGGAGCTGAGACTGATCGCAAGAAAAAGAAAAAGGAATATTCTGGACTTGGGCACCATAGATGGCCAATCATTTTAAGATAATGGAACCAGAAAGGTGGCTCGGTGGGTAAGAGCTTGCGCTACTCTTGCAGAGGACCTCATCTAGGTTCCCATGTCAGGCAGCTCAGAGCTGCCTGCAACTTCAGTTCCAAGAATCTGACAGCTCTGACTTCTGTAAGCACCTACATTCACACACACACACACACACACACACACACACACACACACACTTTAAAATAAAAATCTTGGCCAGGCATAGCAGTGCATACTTCAGTAAAAATAGATAAATAAATGAAAGGGGGCTATATGTGTCCCTTGATTGTTAGAGTACTCTCATGGCATTCATGAAGGCTTGGGTTTGATTCTGAGCACCAGATAAACCTAGAATGGTGCACACCTATAATCCCAGCACCTGGAAGATGGAAGCAGGAAGGTCAGTAATTCAAACCCAACCTCAGGTGTAAATTAAGTCCAAAGGCATCCTGACTACATGAAACCCTGTCTTGAAGAAAGAACGAGGAAGAGAAAAATGAAAGGAAGAAGAGGGAAAAGGAAGGACAGGAGGGAGGGAGGGAAGGAGGGGGTGGGAGAACAGGCCAGAGAAGTGGCTCAGTGTTAAGAGCACTTGTTCTTCCAGAGTTCAGTCCCCTGCACCCACCTTATATAGTTTTCCACTCCCTGTAACTCTAACCCCAGAGGGCTCTAATGCCCTCTTCTGGCTGGGATGGGTACTGCATACACATGTGCACAGACACATAAAATAATAATAATAATAATAATAATAATAATAATAATAATAATAAAATAAACCTTTTAAAGGAAGTATTTCAGGGTGGAAAGATGGTTCAGCAGCTAAGAGCACTGACTGTTCTTCCAGAGGTCCTGAGTTCAATTCCCAGCACCCACATGGTGGCTCACAACCATCTGTAATGGGATCGATCCAATGTCCTCTTCTGCTGTGTCTGAAAACAGCTACAGTGTACTCATATAAAATAGATAAATGATTTTTTTTAGTTTTTTTTTCTGCAGCGCTTTTGTAATATGTGTGTGTAGTTTAATGAGTGGATTTATGCAGTCAGCTCTTGAACACCACTGTTTAAGTTGAAACAGAGAGGATTACAAACAATTAGCTTCTTTCCAGTTGAATCTATAACACGGTCCCGCGGGATCTGGACTTTGGATAGAAGCTAGAACTAATATCTTCCTCATTTCCTTGAACACTTACGTTCTGTAAGTCTAAACAGAGCCAACACAGACTTAAATGTAATCCCCTCTAGTGTTGACTAAAAGTACTTGTGAACAATGTTCTGGATTAAGAGACTGACAGTTTTAGGGGAAGCATGTCACAGACAGTATATATATATATATATATATATATATATTCCTTGTGCGTTTGCCTTCTCTTCGTCCTTCTTGCCTCCGTTTGGAGGCATTTGGGGTACATTCTCTTATCAGGGAGGATCAGTCCACCTCGGGGTTGAAATGTGAGGCTACAAATGGCTTGCTTCTTCCATTTGGCTCTGGGGTGACTGGAAAGAAACTGGCCCCTGCTACATCTAATAATTGTGTGTGTGGTCTTTGTTAAATGGCTACCACTATACTCTCCTGTAGCTGAATGGCATCTACCCTGAGCTCCCATTACTAATGTCCTTCCTGGAACTCACAATGTCAACCAGGCTGAACTCAGAGATTCCCCTGCCTCTGTCTCCTGAGTGTTTGAAATATGTGTATGTTACATGAATTTGCATATATACATAATTGCATATGTATATATATATATATTGTTAATTTGCTCCTTTCTGCTGTATCTGATCAGTTATTATATTCATCTAACATTTTAATGTTTTCTTACCTCTCATTTCAGTTCTTTAAGATTTGAATTTAATCCTTTCCATGAGAGACTGAGTAAAAATTCCAACTACTGGACAGACAAGATGGTTCAGCCAGTGGATAAAGGCATCTTGCCCCCCAGGCCTGAGTCGGATCTTCAAAATCCACAGGATGGAAGAAAACACATATCAGTTAATCTCCAGCCACCACAGGTGTGCCCTAGATTGTGTCTGTGCACACACACACTCATATACATATGCATGTGCACACAAAAACAAATATATACATATACACAAACACTAAAACATATACTCACATACATGCACACACACTCAAGAAAAGTAATGTTTTAAAAATTCAGTTTCTGCTTAAATCTTCCACTTGGTCATTTAATATCTTTAATCATCCCCAAGTGCTTTTCTATCTCTGAATGTCACAGGCTGTTTTATCTCTGTGCATGGGGGGCGAGGTCGGCTGTCCCTCCAAATTGTAGCCTTGGAGAAGTTTATTTTTCAGGGTTTGCTACTTCTATCTGCTTGGACTGTAAGCCTACCCACCTCTCACTTCTTCAGTCAGCAAATGCTTTGGGGAATACACTGCCACCCCTTACACTCCAACCTAGTTCTTCTTTCTTCAGGAACTGGTTCCAGTAAGCCTTTGCTGCTCTGGCAGTTCCTCTAGCTCATCAAAAGTATCCAGTAGGGGCTGGAGAGATGGCTCAGTGGTTAAGGGCACTGACTGCTTTTCCAGAGGTCCTGAGTTCAAATCCCAGCAACCACATGGTGGCTCACAACCATCTTTAATGGGATCTGAAGCCCTCTTCTGGTGTGTCTGAAGACAGCAATAGTGTGCTTATATACATAAAATAAATAAAATCTTTTTTTAAAATCTGGTAGCTCAACCTTTAACTGTTGTTCTGCCAAGATTCGCTCACTTGATTTTCTCTTCCTTATTCAAAAAGGAGAGGAGAAATTAGGGATTTTATTTGTGTGTGTGTGTGTGTGTGTGTGTGTGTGTGTGTGTGTGTGTGTGTGTTTGGGTGTGCCCTCAGAGGACAGAAAAGGGAGTTAGATCCCCTGGAACTGGAGTTACAGGCAGTTGTGAGCTGTCTAATATGGGTATGGGGAACTGAACCTATGACAGCAATGAGCACTCTTAACCACTGAGCCAGCCCTCCCCCCTGAGAGAGGGAATTTTAAATAGCACAAATATTAATAAATGTTAATGACAACATTTGGCTACTAGAGGGGAAAAAACTGTACTGGCTGGTTTTGTGTCAACTTGACACAAGCTGGAGTTATTACAGAGAAAGAAGCCTCAGTTGAGGAAATACCTCCATGAGATCCAGCTGTAAGGCATTTTCTCAACTAGTGATCAAGGGGGGAGGGCCCAGCCCATTGTGGGTGGTGCCATCCCTGGACTGGTAGTCTTGGGTTCTATAAGAAAGCAGGCTGAGCAAGCCATAGGAAGCAAGTCAGCAAGTGACATCCCTCCAAGGCCTCTGCATCAGCTCCTGCTTCCTGACCTGTTTGTTTGAGTTCCAGTCCTGACTTCCTTTGGTGATGAACAGCAATGTGGAAGTGTAAGCTGAATAAACCCTTTCCTCCCCAACTTGCTTCTTGGTCATGATGTTTTGTGCAGGAATAGAAAACCTGACTAAGACAAAAACCTTGGGCAAAATCATAAAATGGAATAGTTTGGGTCATTTGACTTCTTCATTTTATACCATTTTAGCCTTGGCTGTTCTAGAACTCACTCTGTAGACCAAACTAGCCTTGAACTCAGAGATCTGCCTGACTCTGCTTCCTGAGTGCTGGATCAAAGCCAGGCACCACCACTACCCAGCTTTTGTACCATTTCTTACATTTGCCATTTTTTAATTTATTTATTTGGACTATGAGGTGCACAGATGCTAGGGAGCACGTGTGGGGGTCAGAGGACAACTTGGGGTTGGTTCTCTTCCTCACTCTGTGAGTCCCAGGGATTAAACTCAGAGCATCGGGCTTCATGGCAAGCACGTTCACCTGCTGAGCTGCCTCATCAGCCTGCTTCCATTTCCTTTCTCTCAGGATGCAACATTTTCATACTGTCTCAAACATTCTAACCTGAAATCATCTCAGTCTTCCAAGAGGAGTCTAACTCAAACTAAGAAACAGGGAGTGGTCAATGACAGACACCAAGAAATTGCACGTTGCATGCAGAATTGCCTCTGTCTGGCTTAAAACAGTCTCATTATGTAGCCTAGCCTAGCCTTGAACTTGAGATCTTCCAACCACAGCCTCTCCAGGGATGGAACGACAGGTACTCAACACCGTGCCTAGCCACGCTACTGCCTCCGGAAATGGTCGGTGAGGTTGTGTGTATCCTAGAAATCAAACCCCTGGTTATCCCTTGAACTTTGACTCTTCCTGCCTACACCTCCCAAGCCCTGAGACGGCAGGTGTGCACCCCACCACACCCAGATCCCAAAGTCACCTTTCATCTTCAAAAAGAGAAGAGGAGAAGTTGTTGTTGAGGGCCAGCAAGATGGCTCAGCGGGTGAAGGAGCTTGCTACCGACTCTGACTACCTGAGTTCAATCCCTAGAACCCACGTAGCGGAAAGGGAGAAGTGACTTTTGCAAGTTGTCCTCTGACCTCCACAAGCACATTGTATAGCACCTGCCTCTAGTTCCTCTCCTAGCTGGGGTTGTATCTCTGTGATGCAACACCGTGACCAGAAGCAACTCTGAGAGACTTACGATTCCGCATCACTGTTCATCATCAAAGGGAGTCCGGACAGGAATTCAAAGAGAGCAGGAACCTGGAGGCAAGAGCTGATGCAGAGACCCTGGAGAGGTGCTGTTTACTAGCTTGTGCCCCAGCTTGATTTCTTTTATCACCCAAGACCGCCTGCCCAGGAATGGCACCGCCCACATCAAGCTGGGCCCTCCTACATCAGGAAAATGTACCACAAGCATGCTTGCAGGCCGATCTGGAAGACTCATTTTCCCATATGACTATCTTGTGTCGAGTCAGCATCAAACTGGCCAGCACACAGGCTGCCTGTTGATGTCTGTGGGCTGTGCTGCCTACCACGGAGGAAGCCTGTGCCACGGCAGAAGGCCATGTTGATCTCCTTGGTCTATACTGCCACCAGAGACAATGCTGAGATCTGTGGCGTGTGCATGCCGGAGACCATGCGGAAATCCAGGATCCATGCTCCCACTGACTATAAAGGGCAAGGAAGCTACCTTTGCTGTAGTGTTCATGACTGAAGAAACTTAACTGAGAAAGGGGGACATAGAAGGCTTATGTGACAACCCCCACTCCCATCCTACCCCCTACAAAGAAAGAAAGGAAGGAAGGAAGGAAGGAAGGAAGGAAGGAAGGAAGAAAGGAAGAAAGGAAGGAAGGAAGGAAAAGAAACAGCCTAGATAAGAAGCCATCAAAGAGAATTCTTAAAAATCATGATAAGGATTCTAAAGGGTAGGTCTCCACAAGTGATGACTTCTGGTGGGGATGTGGGTGGGAAAGGACTTGGTTTTCTTTAAAGGGCTGGGAGTTTGACCATACTCCTGTGGACAACACAAATTAGATGACTTTCCTCCTCTTCCTCCTCCTCTTCCTCCTTTTTCTCCTCTTCCTCCTCTTCCTTCTCCTCTTCCTCCTCCTCCTCTTTCTTCTCACAGGCTCAGAGGACAGACCTGGGAGAACTGAGAAGAAATTGTAATTGGGGTTCATTATGTGAAATTTCCAAATAGTCAATAAAAAAAAATGAAAAGGAAAAAAAATCTGCCTTAAAAACATAACATACACAGAATGGAGAGCTGGCTAAGATGTTAAAAGTACTTGCTGTTCCTGCAGAGAGCCCAGGTTTGATCCCCAGATCCCCAGCATCTTCGTCGGGTGGCTCACAACTTCCTGTAACTGTTTCAGAGAGTTCAGTGCCCCCTTTCTGGTGTCCTCTTGCATTTGTGTTCACAGAGATTGCACAGACGAACAGGTTCATAAACATTTTTTTTTTTACTTATTCACTTTACATCCCGCTCACTGCCCCCTCCCAGTCACCCCTCCTACCATCCTTCCTCTCCTTCTCTGAGCGGATGAGGATCCTCCTGGAGATTCCCCCACCCTAACACCACCTTGGCACTTCAAGTCTCTGGGAGGCAGGTGCTTCCTCTCCCACTGAGGCCACACAAAGCAGCCCAGTTGTAGAACATCTCCCACATACAGGCAACAGCTTTGAAACAGCCCCTATTCCAGTTTTTCAAGAACCACATGGAGGTCAGGATGCATGTCTGCTACATATGAGCAGGGAGGCTGGGTCCAGCCCATGTATGTTCTTTTAACCAAAACATTTTTAAGTAAGGTATAGAATGATAAAGGAAAATACTTGAAGACCCCTTGCTTTCTCCAAAACAGGAACAGGTGAATGAGTCCACCTGTACACACATACATCTGCCATAGTTCACACATATGTGTGTGCACAGACACACACACCACATGTCTGTCTGACTGTTATAGTTTCTGGGGGATGAAAGCGCTGTCATTGGTGATAGAGTGGTTGGTAAGATGTCCATGTTCCTCTGAATAGCTCCTCATCTAAACTTCTGTAAACAAGTTTAATTAAACTCTTTGGTTAAGAAAGATGGAAGTGCCAGGCAGTGCTGGGTGGTGCACACTCCTAATTCCAGCACTCAGGAGGCAGAGGCAAGCAGATCTCTGTGAGTTCAAGGCCAGCCCAGTCTACAAAGTAGATTCCCGGACAACCAGAGCTACACAGAAAAAAAAAAAAAAAAAAAAAAAAAAAAAGCCCTGTCCCATGAGGCAGGGGGGTAGGGAGATGGTCATGGGTCATTGGCTTAACTCTGCAACTTTCTAATGAGATGAACTTCCCTGAATGAAAGACTAAATAAGAAATTTGAAAAGGAAGAAATATCTTGGCAGTAAGATGTCAGCAGTGATGTGAGAAAGTTCTGCCAAGGCCCCTGAGTGACCTCACTGGTGTGGCCATGCCCCCTGACAGTCTTTCTTTCCATCCCTTTGCTCCAAATAAAATCGCTTTGCTACTTGACAAAAGAAAAGTTCCAACAAATCATTAGGGCTCTGGATCACGTGTACGCCAGGGACAGTACACAAGTGACAGAAAGATCTAGAAAGGCCCCCAAGGGCTCATTTCTGATTTATATTAAGTAAAGGCTTCAGTGAGACTACAAACTGACAGATAGGTTTTATGGGACTGGAGGGCCTTAAGCAGGCTTTTGGTTGGTTGGTTGTTGGTTGGTTGGTTTCTACTTCAGTGAACTAGTATTTTTTTTTTTCAAAAAAGCTCTTTCTATGTAGCCCAGGCTGGCCCAGAACATATTATGTAGCCCAGGCTAGCCTCAAACCTGTATTCTTCCTGCCTCACCTCCTGCATGCCCAGATTACAGGCATGCACCATCATGTACATCCTGGTTTTGAAGACATGACTCAGCATCCACAGAGCCCCGAAGGAAACAAGACATTGGTTCCAGAACTTTCCAGAAACTTCAGTTCTATTGTCAGGTGACTACCAAACATACTGCTAAGCAGAGACACCACTGCACACATGTGACAAAGAACAAAGATGTGACGGGGTAGGTTTAGAAAGGTAACTAAACAGCAGGGCTTAGTGGTTCGCGCCTGCCATCCCAGCACCGAGGAAGCTGAGACAGGAGGATCACAAGTCTGAAGCCAGCCTGGGCTACCATGTGAAAGTCTCCAAGCAATAGCAGAAACCCAGTTGACACACTGTGGGTTCCGTGGTGATTGTTTGGTCCGTTTGCATTTTTACACCAGGGAGTGGGACACTGGAATAGCCTCCGTATAGAGACAGTATGACATGCTATTATTCCATTGTGTTGCAGGACCTACACACAGGGCTCTGGGGCCAGAAGTTTCAGTCAGCACTCACAGGCCTACTCTCAAATTGCCATGTTGGTTCTGAATGTTTCATGTTTGGTCTGCACATGTATACATGCAGGCCAATAAAAAAAATACACGCTAAATAAATAAAAATGTTAAAAGATAACATTTTCTCAACTTTGGAAAGGGCCACGGTATTGATGCATTTGTTTGTTGTTGTTGTTGATGTTAATTTTTAAAGATTTATATATTTATATATATATAAGAATTTTATATATATATATATATATATATATATATATACTGTAGCTGTCTTCAGACACACCAGAAGAGGGCATCAGATCTCATTACAGATGGTTGTGAGCCACCATGTGGTTGCTGGGAATTGAACTCAGGACCTCCAGAAGAGCAGTGAGTGCTCTTAACCACTGAGCCATCTCTCCAGCCCTGTTGATGCATTTTTAAACGATATTTTTATTGATTATTTGAAAATGACACATACTACACCCCATCCTGATTACTTCTTGGTCCTTCCATACACACACACCCTCACAACCTCCCCCAAAACAGAAAAAAAAGAAAGAAACAAGGCACCAAATCCAACTGTGTTGCCCATATACTCACTGGAGCATGGTCAAACTCCATGGCCAGCCTCTTAAAGAAAACTGAGTCCTTCCCCACCCCTACCCCCGCCAGAAGTCATCACTTGTGAAGAGCTACACTTCAGCATCCTTAGCCCAATTTTTCTCTTCGATGGCTTCCTGGGGGCGGTGGAGGGGTGAGGTAGGGTGTGAAAGGTTGTCCCACAAGCCTTCTATGTTTTCTTTCTATGTCTTCCTTTCTCAAACTGTGAGTCTGCAGTCATCCACACCACTACAAAAGAAGCTCCCATGCCTCCTTTTACAGTCAGCGGGAGCACGGGTCCTGGACTTGCCCGAGGTTTCTGTCTACATCACAGACCACTGCATAGCTACCCGTGGTTTCCACAGCTCCCCCCTGCCCCGGACCCACCGTCACACCACCTCTTTCTGTTCCATCCTTACTTCCTTTCAGTGTCATGAGTCCACTTTTGAAAGCATCGTCCCATGGACCTGCCCTTCCCTAGTTTTTCCGAGGATTCTGCGGGTTCTGCAGACTCCTCTGCCACCACCCTGTCACCCTCAGAGCCACCCTGTCATCCTCAGAGCCTCTGTGTCTTTCTCTCCTGAGCTCCTCTGAGCTGCTTCCTTATGGCGAGCGCTGGCTTCAATCATAGACTCGACTCAGGGTTTCATCTCTGATGGTGATTACTCAATCCTGGGTCTGGTTCTGCAACATGGGCTACTCTACCCGCTTCGGCAACTCATGGATGGAGTAAATGTTGGGATGGATTTACTCCAAGCGTTGGATCTGGGCCTGGCTAGCAGCAAGGTTGGTCAACCATGAAGCTCCCTGTGCAGGCAGCCCATGGATGCATTCTTAACAGTTTCCAGGACAATATATGTGGAGTTTATTTTGTAGAATTGAGTTAGGGAGAAGAGTAAAAGAACCTCTTTTTAGCTGTCCTTTATAATTTGTATGAAAAGGGCTATTTTCCTATGCCCTTGCTCCTGCTCTGATAATTTGCAGATTCTGTTTTTCTTTTGTTCTACGTTAGCCACAGTCTGTTGTGTGGGAGAGGATATTATGATGTATTCATATGCTGGCACCTACTATGGTAACTAAATGAAATTGCTGGAGGCAGAAAAAAAATTACCTCCCCCGCGCCCCTCCCCGAGAAAAATGTGTTAGCTTGCGGATGCTCCCTCTGTCATAAAACTGGAATACGGCTGTTTATTTCCCATTACTACGTCTGAATTAGCAGGTTTGGAGATAATATTACATCAAAGGCTGGTTTTTGCAATCCTATGGCTCATTTCATAGAGAACCAGGGAGCTGGAACTGAAACAGAAAGGAGCTTCTTAATCCAGTCAAGTAGAAACGTGTGGCTTCACATGTCCAAGGAACATGAAAAAAACAACCATGTGTGCTTCCCGCTCCAACTCAGGGACGCTGGGCCAGTCTGTGATGCTGGGCTCACACTCACTCACTCACTCCAGGAAAATAATTCCTCCTTTGATCAGCTTGCAAGAGCATCCACATTACACAGTCAATCATGACTGCCGATATAGTTCAGTTCATTAAGATGCTTGCTGCCAGGGCTGGAGAGATGGCTCAGCGGTTAAGAGCACTTCCAGAGCTCCTGAGTTCAAATCCCAGCAACCACATGGTGGCTCACAACCATCTGTAATGGGATGCTCTTCTTCTGAAGTGTCTGAAGACAGCTACGGTGTACTCACATATAAATAAAATAAATGCCACCAAATCTGACAGCCTGAGTTCAATCCCCAGGACTGGCTCTCTCGTCAGTGGCATGCAAACAAATTAATCAGTTTTGAAGTCCAATTGCCTGAGCTAGGTTGGGGAAATGGCTCAGCGGGTAAGAGCACTTGCTAAGCAAACATGAAGACACTTAACTTTGCAAGGAAAAGTAACTCCAGCACAGTGGGACCAGAGACAGGAGAACCGCTGGAGTATGGTGGCAGCGAGGCTAGTTCCAGGTTCAGTCCATGTTCCCGGACTCCAGGGAACATGGCAGAGAGTGCTAGGACAGGACATCCTACATCCTCTGACCTCTGGACACATGCACACAAAGCATATATGTGCATACAGCCCACACACACTCAGTATAACAATAAATCACACGGGCCAGATAATGGACTGGATTGCATGCAGATGTTTAAAATAAAACAATGCCAAAAATTAAATGGAGATATTTAGTATTCTCATTGCATACACTAGATTGTGATCCTGAGAGGCTAAATCTTTTAAGTTTAGACTCTATTTTAGAGAACCTAACCTAGATTTGAACTTAGGTAAAATAACAGGTTGGTACCTAGCATTAGTTTCCAAGTTGCCCCCCCCACACACACACACACACAAAACCTGAGCCTACCTCCAGTTTCTAGGCTAATCCTCAACAAGACCAGCGTTTTCAGGTTACACCCTCAACAAGACCAGTGTCTCCAGGTTATTCCCCCAACAAACCTGCACCCTCAGGTTACAAGACCACCCCCTGCCTAACAACCACCAATGCAGAGAGAAGCAGAAATTAAGTTTATGATATGACTCCCAGCACCAACCAATTATGTTAAAGGCCACAGCAGCTTCCCAATCAGATGCTTGCACACTTACCCCTCTCTTGCTGTTTACTATAAAGCCTTGCCCCATGGATATTCAGGTCTCTCCCACCACCAAAACCATCCTACATGACAGCAGTGCAATGGAGGGGCCCAAGCTAGCTCCAAAAGAATAGAGACCCTGCTGTGAATTGCATCACATCAGCTCCTGTCTGGTTTTTGGAGAATCACTAACATTTCCCTGGCACCATAGTACTATTCCACTAACTACCAAGAATTTAGTTTTTAGGGCTGGAGAGATGGCTCAGTGGTTAAGAGCACTGGCTGCTCTTCCAGAGGTCCTGAGTTCAATTCCCAGCAACGAACGACATGGTGGCTCACAACCATCTGTAATGGGATCTGATGCCCTCTTCTGGCCTGCAGGAGTACATACAGGCAGAACACTGTATACATAATAAATAAATCTTTTGAAAAAAAAAACAATTTAGTTTTTTTTTAAGATTTATTTAATTTTATCATATATAAGTACACTGTAGCTGTCTTCAGACACACCAAAAGAGGGCATCAGATCCCATTACAGATGGTTGTGAGCCACCATATGGTTGCTGGAAATTGAACTCAGGACCTCTGGAAGAGCAGCCAGTGCTCTTAACCACTGAGCCATCCCTCAAACCCGAGAA
This sequence comes from Micromys minutus, assembly GCF_963924665.1. Taxonomy (NCBI): domain Eukaryota; kingdom Metazoa; phylum Chordata; class Mammalia; order Rodentia; family Muridae; genus Micromys; species Micromys minutus. Next base: position 34,716,526 of record NC_137959.1, on the reverse strand, counting down.
GCTAAATTTTTAAATGTCAATTTACTTTTGGTGTTCCTCTGGCTTCTCACTTTAAGAACAAACAAAACCTTAAAACAACAAGAGGGCTCTGTGGGTACAGGCACCTGCTGCCAAGCTTGACGACAGGAGTCCCGTATATGCTCCATCCCCCGGACCAACACAGAGAAAGAGAGAGCTGACTCCGAAAGCGTTCCTCTGATCTCCATTGTGTTCACACGCCCACACAGACACAAGCACATCACACATATGCACACGTTAATAACAAAACACACACACAACACAACTGTGAAATAGTGCTTTATACTGCGGATAATCTTTAACTCTGTTAACAATAATACCATCTGTTCATTTCATTAAAAGAGCTCAAGCTTCCACAAACATGTGTTTGCAGAAACCTATCAGTCAGGAAGGTGGAAAACTGTAAAAAGATAAGGGGTCATAAAGGAGCAAAGGCACACCTTATCTTCGACCACAAGGTGGCGCTAATACACTATGACTCCGTCAAGGAAAAGCTATCTGCTTGTGGAACAGGACACTAAAAAGGGCACAGAAACTCCACCGTGTATAGCCAGATGTATAAAATTCTGCCCCAACCAGACATGACCTATGCGGTCTTGGGTGGTAACAGAATATGTGGAGTGTGGAGGGTTATCTTGAAGAGGGGGGCTCCATTTCTGCCTCAGTGGGTGATATGGTTGCTTTAGGGCCACCCATATTCTGTAAGCAACCCCTTATCCATACTATATAAACATGTCTGATAAATTCATATGAATAAACTTACCCTCCCCCACACACAGACATCATTGTCTTTCCCAATAATTGGGTCACTTGGCAGCCTCATCTGCTGTCGATCTGAGAACTGGCAGAGGCTATCTAATGACAATATTAACCATAAATATCATGCCGAGGACCAGCAGGCCCCTCTTTTCTACTAAAACTGAGCCCAATGATAACTTAATCATATAGATATGTAATATGTAATTTAAGTCACATTCATGTGTAAGGCTATAAATGAAGTAAAATGTTCTGGTTTCTTTGGAGACTCAGCTGTGTCCTGTGATGTTTTTCTGGAAGCCGTCTTATGAGCGGATGTTTTGCTGAAGCAGACACATGGGGTAATGTTTTGGTGAGGACAGATATGTGGTGTTTTTCTGGAACCTGTCTTGTGAAAGGGCATGTGGTATTTTGCTGGAGCGGATGCTCTAGAGGGTGTGTGATGTTTAGAAAAAAATAAAATATAATCCTACAGACAATGAAAGAACACTCCTGCATTGGTTCATCTTGCAACGCTTTGCTAATCTTCCCATGGTATGGTATTCCAGCTGCTTCTTGCTGCTTCTAAGGGCACATGCTAATTCGGCAGAGCCTCGAGGTTTCTTCTGGATCAAGTTGCTGCTGTTATAAGAGCCTGAGGAGTCTTAGCTCAGGAACGAGACTCACAGAACACAATTAGATAGACCACTGCAATGGCCAAGAGGTTTTTATTCCATGTACATGGGGTTGGTCATCCTCGCGGGGAGAGTCAACCCTAAACTCAAAAAGCACACATCTTCCACACTCCTTTGTGAGGGGGGCAGACCACTACTTCACCATTGGTCAGCAGTACAACCTTTAGAAAGAGGAGAGGAGGGGGGCGATTTTGGCAACAAGGCTGTTGACAATCTGCTTTCTCTGTTGGAAAGACACTTAAGCACAACTCTTCCTTACAGAATCTTGTAGTGGTTCTCCACCCCACCCCCTTTCTCTCCTGTTCTTCATATTATTCATAACTCTGACTTTGCTTCGGTTTACGGCTCACTCTACAATTCATTTTTAAGTGAGTGATGGTGATACAGTCCTTTAGTCCCAGACAGAGGCAGGTGTCTCTCTGTGAATTTGAGGCTAGTCTGGTCTGCAGAGCTAGTTCCAGGACACCCAGGGCTACACAGAGAAACCCTGTCTTGAAATGAATGAATCGAAGGAAAAAACAAAAAAAGAAAGAAAGAAAGGAAGGAAGGAAGGAAGGAAGGAAGGAAGGAAGGAAGAAAGGAAGAAAGAAAGAAAGAAAGAAAGAAAGAAGAAAAGAGGGGCTAGATATTCTGTGGTTAAGAGCACTGACTGCTCTTCTAAAGGTCCTGAGTTCAATTCCCAGCAACCACATGGTGGCTCACAACCATCTGTAATGAGATCTGATGCCCTCTTCTGGTGTGTCTGAAGACAGCTACGGTGTACTTACATATCATAAATAAATCTTTAAGAAATAAAGTTTTTTGCTGAAGCCACAAAACCAGATTCTATCACCAGAGGTCTCTGAAAAGATCAACTCCTTTGTCAGCAGCCAGTGTTTTGTGAGGCTATGTTCCTGTTGTACGCACTCTCCTGAGACCTGTGTGTCCAAGACTGAAGTCACGCCCACTTCCTATTATGATTGCCTTAGAGAGTTTTAGCTAAGAGTACTTATTTCCATAAATACACAGATCTTGGCAACACAGAATCCAGGGGTTTATTATGCGAGATCCAGGGGATTATTATGCAAGAACGGAGTCTACATGGCAGACCCTTAAGAAAAGCAACTGGAAAACACACAGGAGGAAAACCAAGAGTCTGGTTCCTTTATGAAAGTCTGAGCTTTGCTCTACTGGAGTCTGGGCTGTTGTTTTGTGTTATTGATTTGAAGACAGTGCTTCATTAACTTGTCCTAGGGAGACAAGAACAGATGTCTTTTTATCCCAGAAGGACATCAATAGCAGACCAACTTAAGCATCTTCCCAGAGATTACTTCGGTGGGCCAATATACACTTTCAGAGGGCAGTTGAGGGGCTACTCTCAATAGAGTGAGTGGCCCCCCAAAAGCTGCATCATCAAAAAGTCCCATCCCCTCATGGACCTAATGGAATCTGCATCTTGGCGCCTCCTCTCGGGTAAGCATCCACCTCTATGCTCCAGTGTCTCTGAACTCCAGTGTCTCCCAAGATGACTAGCAGCCGAGGTAGGGCAGGACCAAACAACCGCCCGTAATCCCAGGAGGAAGTCCTGTGGCTCCTACTGGCTTCATTACCATGACCACACCTGCCTAACCCTGCATTGTTATTCTCAATTAATTAATTGTGTCCTCCCCCGGGCCAAAGTAGCCTCCGAGGTAAAGCGAGAACTTGACAAACTTGGAGGAAAAGCAGGCCCTCCTAGAACAGCCAGGGTTTAATTCTGTGCCGTCTAGGCTGGCCTAAGAACTCTCAGAGATCCTCCTGCCTCTTCCCTGCAAGTGGTGGGGTTACAGCTGTAAACTAGACGCTCTCCCATTAAAGGCTTTTCCCTGACTGTCAAGCCCACTAAGATGATACAAGCTAAGGATGTTTCGAGAATGGCCGTTGATTATAAAAATCCAACTGAAGCTACAAAATACCCTCTCAGACAAATGGGGTTTTTGTTTTATTGTTGTGTATTACAGTTATAGCTTTCACGTGCCTTTTAAAAATAACTAAGAAAGAAGACCCTTTTGAACATAACCGTAAGATGTCTCTTTCCTCAAGGCACAGCCACGAACACAAACTCAGAGTATCTGGTAAGGTATTACAGTAATAAAATCCACTCTTGATTAGAAATTCCATTGCTTTAGATTTCTCCCCTAAAGTGCTGAATATTTAAGAAGATTAAGTCCCAATGTCCTGCAATGGGGGCAGGGCCATCCCTTCTTAAGTGCCACCTCAGTCACATTCTTCTCATTCTGGAGTCTGGATCCTTTTATGGAGACCGATTCGCTCACCTGTGTCTTCAGTTCTGCCGGATGCTTTCTGTGTAGGGGAGTGACACACAGAGAGATGGAGCCTTGGATTGTTGGTAAGGAGGGTTTTCTAGTGACGTCTTGTTAGGGATTTGAGGTCAGAAACGAACTTTAACGTAAAACGGTAGCCGGGAGCCCCTTGCATTTAACTCTTACCTACCTAAATTTGTTTTTGTTTGGGGTGACTTCTATTTTGTCTCGTTGCCTAAAGTTTCAAAATTGTCACTTGAAGTAAGGAGTGAGGGGTGTGAGAGTGTGTTTGTGTAGGTGTTTGTGTGTGTGTAGATGCACAAACCACTTAATGGATGCTACTTAATTTGTATTTTTTATTTTCCTTAGTATTGTTTTGTTGTTGAAGACGGCGTTATTTTGTGTAGCCCCGGATGTCCTAAAATTACCTCTGCAGTCCAAGCTGGCCTTGAACTCACGAAGATCCCATTACCTCTTTTCACCCAAGTGTTGGGATTAAAGGCCTGTACCACTGTCCCCAGGGCTAGTATCACTCCTGTTTATTAATTTTCCTCCTTCCTGTTGTTCCTTTGTGGTTTCTTTGTAATTGTGTGTACTTCCTAGGTTCATTTTTTTTCCCCTTTCTGAAACAGGGTATCTCTGTGGAGCACTGGCTGACCTGGACCTCACTGTAAACGATGCTAGTCTCAATTGTTGTAGAGATCCACCTGCCTCTGCCTCCTGAAAATCTTTCTTTCTTTTTTAAAATTATCTTTAATCTTTTTTTTTTTTTACACTCCAGTTGTTATCCCCCCTCCTGGTCCGCCCTCCTACAGTTCCTCCCTCCACTGTATTCCCCACCCCCATCTCCTCTTCACCTCCTCTCCACTAGTCCTCCGACTCCCTGGGGTCTCTCATGGGTTAGGTGCATCTTCTCTGAGGCCAGACCAGTCTGTTCTCTGCTGTATAAGGGGTGGGGGGAGATGCAGGGGACTCATATCAGCTGGTGTATGCTGCCTGGCTGGTAGCTTGGTGTATGAGAGATCTCGGGGGTCCAGGTTAGTTAAAACTGCTGGTCTTCCTTTGGGGGTCACCCTCCTCCTCATCTTCTTCCAGCTTTTCCCTAATTCAATCACCAGGGACCCAGCTTCTGTCCATTGGCTGGGTGAATCTGTGTCTGACTCGTTCAGCTGCTTGTTGGGCCTCTCAGAGGGCAGTCATACTCGGCTCCTGCCTGTAAGCACACCACAGATAGTATCAGTCATAGTGGCCTTGGAGCCTTTCCTTGAGCTAGATCCCAATTCAGGCCGGTCACTCCTTTTCCTCAGTCTCTTCTCCATTTTTGTCCCTACTGTTCATTTAAGACAGTCTTTCTATACAACCCTAGCTATCCTAGAATTGTAGACCAGGTTGTCCTTGGACTCACAAAGATGAGTTCAAGCACTTTGCCTCTTCCTCCCTAGCACTGGCAAAGCATGTGCCACCTTTCCTAGCTCTGAGTCTGAAAGACCCCCGAAGGGAGACCCTCACTCAAATCTCAGGAGAGGCGCACACCCAGCGAGGCACCGAGACCAGACTTGCTGCAATCGCACAAGGAAGTTTATTGAAAGTGAAACAGAGTGAGATCTCAGGCCAGCATGCTGGGGTCGAGACTCATACACCACGCAGGGGTAGAGGAGTTCGACCCCGGCCTGAACTTGTAACGGGCTTATAAAGGCAAAAACCACAAAAGAGGGGAAAACAGGGGGAAATGAGGAAATTCAAAGGGGACAATGAGGAAATTCAAAGGGGAAGAATTATACATTTTTTTTTAATCAGTACACCCGGGGCACACCTAGGGCGTTGAAACCTTCCACAGAGGTCATCCGGACCTTCTGTAGTTATTTTGGGAACTCAAATCTCAAAAAAGTGGGATTTCCTGGGAGCGATTTCCTGCAGAGGAGAGGGCCCTAGGGCAAGGAATCAGTGTCCTTTGACTCTTCAAGTCCTTTTCTTTTTTAGATTTTATTTATTTATAATATATGAGTACACCAGAGGAGGGCATCATCAGATCTCATTACAGATGGTTGTGAACCACCATGTGGTTGGTGGGATTTGAACTCAGGACCTCTGGAAAAGCAGTCAGTGAGCCATCTCTCCAGCCCCCTTTTCTTAATTTCGTTTAGACTTGTTGCTGTTCTAGAAGTTGTGGAAATTTTAGGAGGTGGAGTTGCAGGAGGAGATGGGCCCTGGGGGCCTCCACTTCCTGTTCTCTCTGGTTTTGAGCATGAATGCCGTGTGACCAGCCACCACACCTTTGTTGCCATAATAGACTGTATTTATTTATTTGTTTGTTTGTTTGTTTGTTTATTTTTAGCTGTACACCAAAATCAATCCTTCCTCCCTGAAGTTGCTTCTTGATAAGTATTTGGTTGCAGAAATGGAAAACATAACTAAAATAAATTTTAGGAAAAAAATTTTTCCTAAAAAATATTTAAGTTTATATAAACTTATTAATATAAGTTTATATAAACTTATAAACTTGTTAATAAGGAATGGTTCCTGTGCATGGGTGAGGTCAGAAAATAAATACAAGCAAAAATATAAAATCAAAACATGACATTCTTGTGGTAAGAAGAATACCACAGTTATACCAGAATATATTTACTCAAACGTTTTCTACAAGTGTGTGTGATATTTCCAATGATACAAGATCACACTCTGCACACTACTTCATGTGATGCACATTTTCTACTTGGCTCTCTGTGGGATTTACAGATCAGTATGTTTTTATCTCCAACCTGAACACAATGGAGATTTCCCAAATGTCCTAATTATATTTTTCATAGCTGACTTGTAGGAATCAATGTCAGGACTGCACCACGAACGGGCCTGCGCTTGGGTAGCTTTGCCGGTATTTTGATTGACTCATTATTGGCTTAATTCACGTGCAGAAAATTCAAGGATCATAAGTGTAGAGTTGAATGAGTTTGGACGTGTGTATAAACCTAGGAAGGCAACATACATCTCTGTGGGGGTGGGCGGTAAGCCACAGAGGCAAGAACAGGGCATTTGATCTCTTGGAGCTGGAATCACAGGCATTTGTGAGCTCCCAATATAGGTGCTAGGCTCTAAATTTTGGTCCTCATGATTGAATAGCAAGCCCTCTTACTGCTCAGTCATCTCTCCATCCTCAAACATTTTCAGATTCTTTCACAGTGCTGTGTGTGTGTGTGTGTGTAGTTTGATCACATGAGTTCTGTTTTTATGTCAGCTACATGGATTTGGATAAGCCATTGGGTGTATGGCTTTGGTCCAAGATGATGTAAGAGGTGCCATATTTATCCCATGTATCTATACTTGATATGAGAGACAGCTTACCCAAATTGCAACAATAATAAAAGGTACTTCCTATGGGAATATCTGGTGACTGGTTTGGACCGAAGGCCTTCATGTACTTAAACTAGCAGTAGGGAGGATAAGTCCAAGAAACAAGACAGAGAGAGCAAGGCTGGCTCTGCCACAGTATTTGCGCTTCCAGGTTCCACCTGTGCTTGTGGTGTCTTACAAGATGTATTTACTTATTATATATAAACACTGTAGCTGTCTTCATTCACACCAGAAGAGGGCATCAGATCTCATTACAGATGGTTGTGAGCCACCATGTGGTTGCTGGGATTTGAACTCAGGACCTCTGGAAGACCACTTGCCTAGCACACACAAAGCCTCAGGTTCCATCCCCAGTGCTGCTTAAAGTGGACCAGGTGGCACATGCTTGTCATCCTAGCACTGGGGAAGTAGAGGCAGGGAGGTAGGAAGTTCAAGGTCATACCCCTGCTACATGGTGAGTTATCAGCTGGTCTAGATCACATAAGATGCTGTTTTAAGAAGTATAAAGTTGAGGTGGAGAGATGGCTCAATTGTTAAAAGCAGTGTCTACTCTTCCAGAGGTCATGAGTCCAATCCCCAGCAACCACATGGTGGTTCATAACCATCTTTAATGGGATCTGATGTATCATCGATAGGGTGCTCATACATATTAAATAAATAAATCTTAAAAGAAAAAGAAAAATGAACGGGTTGACAATCCCCACCACCACCAAAAAACAAAGTATAAAGTTATCAAAAATAAAACATGGGGAAAATTAGAAAATTGGCTAAATTTTGACTCTGGTAACAAAGGAACCAACAAAGCATCTGCTGTTTGTATTAGTGACAGTAGAGACAGAACAAGGTGACCAGTCCCATCTACTGCTGGCCTTGGAACAATTCCAATCTGGATATAAGAACTTACTGGTCCAAGGGTATTCCCTAGAGTCCAGAGAGTAGAAATGACCATTATCCAACTCCTAAAGATTGTTCCATTTAAGAACCTTCTACAGCTTGCTCTGGATGATAGAGCTTCAAAGAAATCATTCCCTGTGGGTTGTGGTGGCCCATGCCTTTAATCTCTGTACTCCTGCATCTCGGTAAATTCAACATCAGCCTGGTCCACGTAGCGAGCTCGGGCCCAGCCAGAGCTACAAAGTTAAGACCCTATCCCAACAAACAACAACAAAAAATCCTAACCATTGGTCCTGCGGCTGTCTGGAATCCGAGGTTCCACAGAGGCCTTTTTGTCTCCCACCGCAGGGAGTCTCCCAGAATAACCGCCATGAGCATTATTTTCCAGCACACATGTGACCTGACCTAAGTCCCCTTTCGTTTCTGTGATCTTAAGCCAGACCACACCACTTGCCCTTCCAAAGAGGTCAAGTGGGCTTCCTAAGTGAAACCTGTGAGAAGAACCAACTCCCTGACCTTGCTGCCTGGAAAGAGATGGCAATGGGAGCAGGCATTGAAGAATCAAGAACTCAAGTAAGTTGATGTCTGAGGCACTGAGTCTGCTTATTGTATGTGACATTGTCCCTAGGTTGAGACTGAAGCTTTGGGCTATCTTGGGTGGACCAAGAGAGGGCAAAGGACTGGATGGTAAACGTGCTACAATAAATGTCACATTCCAGCAAAGGAAGACTTTTCAAACTTGACGTGAATGCATAAACAGGGAAGCTGGGAAATGTGTAATTTAATATTTCTCCACCCTATCCAACTCCCTCTCTCTGGCCAGATAAAGTTTTGTTTTGAAGAATTATTTATATATTTTACATATGTAAAGTATGTACACTTACATACACTGTAGCTGTCCTCAGACCCACCAGAAGAGGGCATCAGATCCCATTACAGATGGCTGTGAGCCACCACATGGTTGCTGGGAACTGAACTCAGGACCTTGGGAAGAGCAGTCAGTGCTCTTAACCGCTGAGCCATCTCTCCAGCTTCAGATAACTTTCTTTTGAGGGTTTCTGTGCATAGTAGAATCCAGATCTGTCCTGCCAAATATATGCAGTGGAGCCCATGCCCATGCACATCCTCTAGCCTCTTAGTGACAACCAAAACAATTTACAACCAAAACTGTCCCCATTGAGACCGGTTTGGTGATATACACCTTTAATCTTAGCACTCAGGAAGGCAGAGGCAGGCAGATTTGTAAATTCAAGGGCAACCAGGGCTATCTAGAAATCCTGTCTCAAAACAAAAACAAAAAAAGAAAGGAAGGAAGGAAGGAAGGAAGGAAGGAAGGAAGGAAGGAAGGAAGGAAGAAAAGAAAAAAAAAAGCGGGGCTGGAGAGATGGCTCAGGTTAAGAGCACTGACTGCTCTTCTAGGTCCTAAGTTCAATTCCCAGCAACCACATGATGGCTCACAACCATCTTGAAATCTGATGCCCTCTTCTAGTGTGTCTGAAGACAGCAATGGTGTACCCACACACATGAAATAAATAAATCTTTTTAAAAAAAGAAAGAAAAGCAAGTTAGAACAGTGGACCTCAATATCTGACTTCCCTATGCTCATACATCCAACGTTCCCATAGTGTACACATACACACACACTCACATACACATGAAAGTAATATACGGTCTTTTTATTTGTTAAGTACCCATTTGTAGGTGTGTGCCCCTGGATTCATACTTCTGCCAGTAGCCTGACTGTTTACAGGAAATGAGAAGCTGAGCTAATGTCCTCTGAACTTTCCTTGGGTAAAATGTTTACACTAACAACAGACCAGAGTTCAATCTGGGGAACCAGTGAGTTTTGTGGGCTTACTCTAGCGAGCATGGGTGACCCCAAAGCAATTGCATCCCTAGGAATTGGCCTAGAGTAGACAACAACTTCACCATAGCTGCAGTTAACCCTCCAAGAGTTATAAATGTTATCACTGCCTGAAACCATGTGCTGTTAGGGCAGAATTATATACAGCAGATAGGAGGTGCAGGGGGCGTGGCTGGAGTCTCAGGTGAGGGTCTCCTGCCCCTCCTCACCCCCTCCTGTGAAGTATGTCAGTAGTCAACAGGCCCAAGCTTGTGGCTCTCATAAATTAGTCACAGCTACTCTGATGAAGATGCTGACTTCCTCCCCTCCCCGAACTCCTCCCAGTTTCTCTCCCCTCCCCCTCCCATCTGAATCCACAAACCAACTAAAGAGCCAACAGAAAAGTACAAGAAACACGAAGGTGCAGAGCCACACACAGGGATCCCATGACATCACAAATATATACACATATATTTGGAAGCCATAATATTACACAAGGAACTTTTGTTGTTCGTTTGTTTTTGTTTTTTTATCCTAAATGGGGATTCTTTGTGTAGTCCTGGTTGAACCTCAGCACTCAGAGATCCTCTTGCTTCTGCCTCCCAAGTCCTGAGATTAAAGGTGTTCGCCACCACCTGGTCACAAAGTTCGTTATTTTATTTTATTACTTTAGTTATCTGAGTACACTGTTGCTCTCTTCAGACTAACCAGAAGAGGGCATCAGATCTCATTACAGATGGTTGTGAGCCACCACGTGGTTGCTGGGAATTGAACTCAGGACCTCTGGAAGAGCAGTCAATGCTCTTAACCACTGAGCCATCTTTCCAGCTCAACAAAGTACTTTCAATGTTTAAAAAAAAAAAAATTGCCCTGACAAAGTGTTAGGAGACAAAGAGCCTCCAAAAATACCACTGAATTTGATTTGTGTTAACTATCCACTGCTGGGCCTGGGGCCTGCTCTCAAGATCGATATGCCCAGTGATCCTCATGGGGGGGGGGCAGTAACTTTTCCTTTTCTAGGGGTAAGAAGTTGGGGGTAGCTTCTGGGTTAGGGATAGAGGACTGTGTCCACTGTGCTTGCTGCCACAGTCTCTGTGATTTCATATGTCTGTTGGCCCTGCTGTGTTTACATAAAGCCTTCCCATCCCTAAGGATGGTGACTTCCAAGCTTATGGAATTTTGCAACCTCTCCTATCACTTGTGTGATGATGTTCTTCTCTTTGTTTTCCTCAGACATGGTTTGAGAAGCAAAGGACCCTAAATCCTAGGCACAGAGAAGAGCCCATGACTTTATCAGGATATGGCACAAACAAGGGGCCACCCCCAGCTGCTCAGTGGCAGTACGTCAACCCAGCCACTCCCCAAGTCAATTGTCTCCCTTCCTCTAATCCTGGCTGCAATGACCACACATCTCTACCTGCCCCTCGCAGATCCCAGGCATTTGTTCCTTGGGATTCCTTTGGGGTCTTTGGGAGCCAAGTCCCAAGCACTGTGACCATGCAGGCCCCAGAAGCTGGGCAGCGAAGACAGGAACTTGATGCCCCTCTGACTTACATGAATCACTCACTGGGACAGCCAATTGCAAGACAGGGTTTCTCAGATACCCAGGTTCCTTCCTATTCTCTGCCTGATGCAGAACATGAGAAAGGACACTCTGAGGACCCAGATTACATCGACGACATATCTTCTATTATGCAATGGTGGGACAAGGACCGCCTGGATCTGATTGCAAGATGGGACCCTCTGAAAGAGACATAGTTTGCTCTGTCATCCCCGTGAGGTTCACCAAAGCCTTGAACTCCTGCAGTTCACTGTCTGTGTATCCTCTCCGCATTGGGTGAACATTCATGTTAGTTTCACAATGAGGTTCTGATTATTACTATGAACATTTGTGCACACATGTGGGTGGACACTTTTTTATTATCAAATACATGTAACTAGAAGTCTAAGTGTTGGGTCGTGTAGTAATTTAATGTGTGTTACTGGGGGCTGGATCTAGGGGACCACATCACTATGATGTCGCGCGCCCCACGTCCCGCCGGCAGAAACAGGCGTGCAACAACAACAAGATTCTTCTGCGGACAACCTTTATTGTACAGCACTCTGAGCAGGGGACTTCCTGAGCGGGGAACTTCTCTCTGAGCAGGCGATCTCTCTTGGTGCTTGCCTGATGGGATCTCCCTGGACAGGCGATCTCCCACGTGCTTGCCTGTATAGAGATCTCCTCCTAAACCCGTGATCTCTCCTGGTCGGGGCATCTCCCCTACCTGGTCTTCTCTCCCGAATCTCTCTTACCGAGTCTCTCTCTCACGTGCGATCTCTCTGCGATCTCTCTTACCGGGTCTCTCTCCACGTGCGATCTCCCTACTATCTCCTCACGTGGGAGAGAAATGCACTGCTATATATGCCTAAGAGACTTGTGTTGCTACCTGATTGGTGCATCCTCCAGTAGCTCAATCACGTGCCCCGAGATTGGGCTATGACTTATGTGGTTGCCAAGCAACACGAGGGGAAAGGTTTCTGTAGGCTGAATAATGGGCGGGAAGCTGGCGCCATCTATTGGCGCCAATGGCTTCCTACACTATATTGTGCTCTTAATCAATAACTGTTTAAGAATGTCATGTGTGCATATAATTAGATTAAGTCCAAACCCCCCACTCCCCTCCAATAATAAAATATTTTTAATAATCTTAATTCCTTTATTTTTTGAAAATCACAAATGACACCATAGCTGGGTTGGTGATACAGACCTGCATCTAGCTTTCTGGAGACTGAAGCAGGAATATTTGGCTATACTGTTCAAAGGCAGCTGGAATGCAAGACCCTGTCTCATAACAACCCAGTGTGCTAGAATACACCTTGTCTTAGTCAGGGTTTCTATCACAAACATCATGACCAAGAAACAAGTTGGGGAGGAAAGGGTTTATTCAGCTTACACTTCCACATCGCTGTTTATCACCAAAGGAAGTCAGGACTGGAACTCAAGCAGGTCAGGAAGCAGGAGCTGATGCAGAGGCCATGGAGGGATGTCACTTACTGGCTTGCTTCCCCTGGCTTGCTCAGCCTGCTTTCTTATAGAACCCAGGTCTACCAGCCCAGGGATGGCCCCACCCACAATGGGCTGGGCCCTCCCCACTTGATCACTAGTTGAGAAAATGCCTTACAGCTGGATCTCATGGAGGCATTTCCTCAACTGAGGCTCCTTTCTCTGTGATAACTCCAGCTGTGTCAAGTTGACACAAAACCAGCCAGTACACACCTGTGTACACACCTGTAATGTTAGCACTCTGGATGTGGAGGTAGGAGGATCAGAACTTCAAGGTCAACCTCAGCTGCCTAGCAAGTTCAAGACCAACCTTGGTTACATGAAACCTGTCTCAACCAAAACCTGAAAAAAAAAAAAAAAAGAAAAAGGTAAAGAATAATGCTCTTAGATAATGCTTGTGTGCATTTCTGTTGCCATGGTAAAATACTCCAGTAAAGACAACTTTAAGGAAGAAAAGACTTAATCGATTTAAAATTCCAAGTTCTAGTCCGGCACTGAGGGGAAGTCCAAACAGAAACTAGTCATCTCCATGGCAATAATAGAGAGAATGAACACATACATGCTTAATGTGCTCAGCACCTCTCTTTATGTAGTCCAGGACCCAAGTTTAGGGGAAGGTGTCACCCGTAATGAGCAATTCCCTACAGATATGCCAAGAAGCCAACCTGATCTAAATAATTCCTTATTGAGCCTCTATAAATCCAAGTTCCAGGCCAGTGAGGGCTAGACAGAGAAACCCTGTCGAGAGAGAAAAATAAAAACAAACAAAAAATCCCCACTAAACTAGAAACTGACATAAGAGGACCTGGCACAGACCTGTGCTCTTGCTGCCTCAGTGTCTGTGAGTTCATATGTACACCAATCATGTTGGTTTAGAAGCCTTGTTTCCTGGATTCTCCATTCCCTCTAGCTTTTACATTCTTCCTGCCTCCTCTTCAAGGTTCCCTGAGTGCTGAAAGACTTGATTTGATGGAGGCATCTCATTTAACAAGGCTGAGTGTTCCAAGGTCTCTCACTCTGCATAATGCCTGGCTGTGGGTCTGTGTATTTGGTCTCATCTGCTGCAGGTGGGAGTTTCTCTGATGATGGCCGAGCAAGGGATGGATATGCTTTCCTGACCAGAATGCCTGTGTGTATTGACTTTTAAAAAATTTTTATGTTATGTGTATTGGTGTGAGGGTGTTAGACCCCTCTAGAAGTGGAGTTACAGTTGTGAGCTGCCATGTGGGTGCTGGGAGTTGAACCCAGGTCCTCTAGAAAAGCAGCCAATGCTCTACTGAGCCATCTCTCCAACTGATGGTTATGTTTTTGTTGTTTGCAATCAGGCCTCCTGCTAGAAAATACTCTTAGAATCTTCCTGTCCTAGTTAGGGTTTTGCTGCTGTGAACAGACACCATGACCAAGGCATGTCTTTTGTTAATATTTATTTCATGTATGTGAGCACACTGTCACTGTCTTTATATCAGAAGAGGGCATCAGATCCCCATTACAATGAGCCATCATGTGGTGGCTGAAAATTGAACTCAGGACCTCTGGAAGAGTCAGTGCTCTTAACTGCTGAGCCATCTCTCCAGCCTGACCAAGGCAATTCTTATAAGGACAACATTTAATTGGCACTGCCTTACAGGTTCAGAGGTTCAGTCCATTGTCATCAAGGCAGAAGCAGGGCAACATCTAGGTAGACATGGTGCAGGAGGAGCTGAGAGTTCTACATCTTCATCTGAGGGCTGCTAGAAGACTGGCTCCCAGGCAGCTAAGAGCCCATGCCCACAGTGACACACCAACTCCAAGACCACACTTCCTAATAGTGCCATTCTCCAGGCCAACCCTATACAAACCATCACAGGCACCAAACAGCAGATACCCAGTCTCCTTCCACCAAGGTCTTGAAAACAGTCAGCAGCATGCACTCTGTGATAAGGTCTTGTCACTGCACATGCAGGTCCCAAGCTCTGGGACACACCTCTAGGGGTAGGTATTTAGTGAAGAGCTGGTCAAAGCAGGAAGCTAATACACCATGGGTACCATTAGGCTTTAGTTAGATTTCGGTTGAACATGTTCCTTACTGACAGTCCTTTGTGTGTGTGAATAGTGGGGGGTGTAGTAGCAGGATTCAGCTTAGTTGGATTCAACTGCACGACTATACCCAATCACCAGAAGAAGCTCTCATACACCATCCTAGACCATCTTGGTCATGTTTGGTGCAGCAAAGAAACCCTAAGACATGTATCTTCTCATGGTTTATTAGTTACAAAATAAAAATTTACCTAAACTGTTTATTATATAAAATCAAAGAAAACACTTGTAAGCAAGACTCAAACACAATATATTTATTTTCATTGACAAAAACAAAGTGGACCAATCAATCAACTAAATTTTAAGTCTATATAATTTTCAGAAAACTCATGTTCCATAAAATTTACAAACAAATTACAGTTAATGGTATCCAGCCAACAATGTCTGGGGATAGCTACAGGGTGAAACACAGAACCACAAACTCACAGCACAGCGTTTTAAGATCTGTATGTGTGTAACTTGATTTTTTTTCTTTGATTTTTTTAAAAGATTTATTTTATTATAGTTAAGTACACTGTAGCTGTCTTCAGACACACCAGAGGAGGGCATCAGATCTCATTCCACTGAGATTTGAACTCAGGACCTCTGGAAGAGAAGCCAGTGCTCTTAACCACCGAGTCATCTCTCCAGCCCTTTTCTTTGACCGTTGACTGTGCAGCCTGTATATGACATCTTTTATAACGTCAAAGGGTGCTGCTCCGAGCCTTGGGCGCCATGTGCACAGAGAACAGAGGGGTGCTAGAGACTGGCCTCAGAACTCAGAAAGCAACCGCCAAGGAGGGGTTTTCAACACAGTTAACACGAAACAGAGCTCCCTGGGGATGGGATAGTTTGGGACAGTCCATGTACAAGTTCTGCAACTAAATCTCATTTCTAGACTCTTGGGTTTGGAACCCTCCATCTAAAGCAACTTCTGCCAGAAGATAGGTTATTCACTCACCAAGTCAAATGCCCTTTCATTTCTAACCTTGACTTTGTCACTTGGTTCCTGTCACCTGTATAAGGGTGACCACATTCCAACCAAGGGTCTCTACTACACAGACCAACCACTCTGGCTTAGATTTGCCTCTCATAAACATGGGATACTTACTCGCCATGGACAGCTCTAGCTCCAGGTTCTTTTGTTTTATCCTGCTACACTACACTGCTTAGCTACAAAACCCGGGGTTCAGAGCAGCAGCATGGGTCAGTTTCAATGGTCACAAGACACTTGTATGGTCACCTGCCACATCTTCATTATCTTGTCCATTATTTCTTCCGGAATTCGATCCTCCGAGCAACATTCTGAGCTCCAAATTTTTTGACCAGTGCGTTTCTAGTGTCGTCATCGTCCTTTTGCAAATCTAAGTCATCTTGTCGGCACCAAATGGGATAACCATCAGGTCTCTGGCCCGACTCTAAGAAAGAGGAAGTAGCCTCCAGCTCACCGCTGTTTTTTAGCAAGGCCTGTGTGACTGTTGAGAGATCCAAGTTAAACTTTTCCATTAGCTGCCGGATGAGCTTAATGGCAGTTCCCACTTCCTGTGTAGAAGCCTTTGGTTCCTCTTCCTCCTCATCCGGCTGTGTTTCTGAATCTTCCTCAGGTGTAGGTGGATCACCGTCACACATCGTTATATGTATTTCAAAGTCAGGGTTCTCATCCACCTGGGAAGAATGAGGAGACAAACCAGTTCCTATTTATTAAGCCTTGAATGCTTGTAACATATATCTCCCCAACTATCTATCACTCCCTGGCTCTTCACACAACAATCACCCTTGCTGCCTTGTGGGTGCTGGAAATCAAACCTGCATCCTCTGCAAGAGCAACATGTGCTCTAACCCTCTAAGGAAACTTTCCAACCCTCACCTTTAACTTGAGTCCCTCCTTTTGACTCCCAGGTGCTGTGATTATAGGCATGTGCCACCACATTCACTGAGGTAGGTTCTTTTGCCTTCTTTTGTTTTAATTTTAGACAAAGTAGCTCAGGGTAGCTTCGGAGATATTATAGCCAAGGATGAGCCTGAACTCCTCCTGCCTTCATCTCTTCAGTGCTGGGGTCACAGACAAATACCACCATGACAGGCTGAGCCAGTATCTTTAAGAGGAAAGGGCAGAATGTTGCTTGGAATATATAAAGTTCAGCGGCAGAGCATCTGCCTAGCATGTGTGCAGCTCTGGATTCAGGCCTCAGTTCTAGGGAAAATGTATTTAAGCAGGACATGACGGCCAGCCTGGGTTACAAAAGACCTTGGAAGGGAAACGAGGAGGGCAGGAGGGAGCAATAAAAATAAATCGTAACTTTTTCTTTCTGTTCTGATATTTTCCAAGACAGGGTCTCACTATGTAGCTCCGCCTGTCCTGGAACTCACTTATGTAGACCAGGCTAGCCTGGAACTCACAGAGATCCACCTGCCTCTGCCTCCCTCCCAAACACTAGGATAAAGGCACATGCCACTATGTTTGGTTCTGTAGCCACATTCTTTTGTGTCAATTCAGGGCCAGCAAGATGGCTGGGAGGGTAAAAGCATTCGTCACCAGAATATACATGATAGAAAAAAAAAGGACAGACTTATTATCTAATAAGTAAAACTGTAATAAACTCCTAAGATCTTTATTTATTCTTGGAGAAGACACAAAGTCATCGTCATTATTTTGCAGCAATGGCCTTGCTCCAAAGCTATTATTGTGGGACTCTAGTAGCATTTTCACAGAAAAGCTGATGTAAAGGAACAAGAATATTTCCAAAGTTCTAAACACAGAGAAACTTAAGTTAGGTTTATGCTCCTGGGAAGCATAAGCACATTCTATCTAAAACAAACAGTTCTTTCAAAGCACACACTGAGACCCAGGTGTTCATAGTGGGATACTTGAAACTGTTAGAACTGTCCCGTGGCACTCAGAAGGTGGAGGCAGGCAGATCTGTGAGTTCAAGGTCAGCCTGATCTATGCATCAAATCCCAAGCACCCATGGCTACATAGTGAGACTCAGTCTCAAAGCAAACAAAATAAAAATGAAACTGTGATTATTTCTCCCTCAGTCACTTATACCATCCCATCAAATACTAAAAGCTCTGTAAACTCTAAAGTCAGATCACAAGGGTCTTCTCTCCTCCATCTGGTACGTTCCTGTTCCTGGGTAGATGTTCCACAGCTCAGTAAGCAAATGAAGAGGGAGCAAGGGGAGGGAATGAGTAAACCGAGTTAAGGTACCACGGCTTCTCCGAACTCCGGAGTGGCTTCCTCAAACAGCTTGTTGACTGCCTCTCCATTCTCCTTGGCCACTTCCTTCACACACTCCTCTTCAGGCAAGTCTGGCGTTCTCTTGTTCTGTGGCTCTATTAAAGAAAAGAAGAGCAGATCAACAAGGCTTATCCGCACAGACCATCTGTATCAGTTCTGTGCACGCAGATTCTTTTAGGAAATTCCTGTTTATTATTCAGAAGTGCACAGGGCATAAGATATGCACACTCCATAATTCTCACACTTGTTTCCAAAAATAAGCTATAATCCCAGCACTCAGGAACGATGCAGGAAGATTTTGAGTTAACAGGCTACTCTGGGACTCTTGAGTTCTAGGCCAAATGAGATAATAAATGAGGACACAATGATTAAGGAATAGTGGACGTTTATTATAAATATGAGAGCATAGCCAGAGGCATCTGGAAGGGTCCAGACTAAACTGGCCATGAGAGAAGAGAGGGAGGGGTGGAGGGGAGAAAAGGAAGGAGGGAAAGGGGAGGAGCAAAGAGAGTACTTGAGAACCTGGAGGCCAAGAGACTGGCATAACCAAAATGGTTGGATTATATAGGAAGCTGAGGTTGATGATAGGGAGTAGGAAATGGATGTCAGCCTGGATGACTCTGTAACAGGTAAGGAGAATATGGCAGCTAGCATCTGCTTTGATATGTTAAAATAGGAACCTAAGGGGCTGCTGAAATAGAGAAATACATACAGAAAAAGGCAGTTATATTAGCAGGAATAGTGGCTCAACTGTGTAATTCCAGCACTCTAGAGACTGAAGTAAGAGGACTGCCTAGACTTGGGAGGCCAGCCTGGCTGTCTCGAAAACAAGCTTACAACACGATTTAAATAAGAAAGCAGCACCTTGGGCTGGAGAGATGGCTCAGCAGTTACAAGCACTGACTGCTCTTCCAGAGGTCCTGAGTTCAAATCCCAGCGACCTGGGATCTGATACTCTCTACTGGTGTGTCTGAAAATGGCAGTGTACTCACATACATAAAATAAATTTTTTTAAAAAAAAAAAAAAGGCAACAATCTCAACCTCAAGTGCTTAGAACTCACCTCACCTGAGGAAGATCACAAAGTAGCCTTCCTTTCTATATGGATGTACATCCAATTAAACCAAAATACAGAAATAAACTGATCTGCCATGCCTTTTATAGTTTATACTAGACAAGACCAGAATATAAACAACATTATAAAAGAACAGCCAGGGGTTTTTTTCTCAAAAGAGAAGAGGGAGGGAGAGAGGGAGGGAGGGAGGGAGGGAGGGAGGGAGGAAGGAGGAGAGAGAACACAAGTGAGGGAGTAAGGGGAGAGGGGGAAGGAGGGGAAAAGCATCTTTGAAACCTCTGAAAACAAAAACAGGTTACCCCGTTACCTCCTGGTGGAAATCCGGATAACTGGTGGGTAGTAAGAGTAGAACTTCATGTATATTGTACTGTGTCCCTTTTGAACACAAAGCCGTTCTTGTAAACTAGTTACTGTCCCGTAGTCCCAGCCGCTCCGGAGGCTGAGGCAGGAAAGAACGTTTCAGCCTGGGTGAACTAGGGGACACCTGGGCGGCACAGCAAAGAGACTTCGAGTTCCCCTCCCTCCCAAACCTAAACCAATCAACGTACAATATCCACTCCAAAGAAAGGAAAAGTTAATGAGAAGACAAATGAAAACCAGAGAGCAAGGGGCAAGAGGAGAAGGTGCCCTGTCGCTTCGGACCTCAGCAGAGAGGGGCTGAGCTATGCCACCAACGACGCCAAAAAGGAGGCTGATGAGCAGGGACCCCTCCCCGCCCCACCCCAATCCCTGAAGGTGCAAGCCTCACCCCCACTATCCGCGGCCTCGGGGTCCTGCTCTGCCTTCCGTTTGAGCTTCTGGGAGGACGGGCTGACTGGGGCGTTCCCGAGCAGGTACTTGTGCTCCTGGCCCCGCAGGTGCTTGAGGTAGCGGTCCTTGAGCGACTGCCAGGAGTGCTGCGTGAGCGAGCTCTTCTCCATCGCTTTCCACAAGGCGTTGCCTGTAACCGAGCTGGGAGAACGGGCGTTTTCCTTCACGTAGGTCAGGATGGCCACATCGTCCGCGTCACTGTAGGAAATGCGCCCGGTCAGGGGCTGCGGCTCCGGTTCCGTGGAGCCCTCGGCGGAAGCCCCTGGCTTGGGATCGGACGCCTGCTCCGTCGGGCCCAGCCGATAAGCCTCCATTTCCAGCTTCTCGTTGCGCTCCACGCAGTCTAGGATGTACTGCGTGGAGACGTAGTCGCCCGAAGCCTCGGCCAGCGCCTCCCCGGGCTGGGCTAACAGCACAGCCCCGGGCTCCTGCACCCGACACACGGTGCCCCCGCCGTGCAGGATGAGCGTCGACAGCCGGCGCTTGGCCGAGCTGGGCCGCAGGTAAAACGACATGGAGCTGCCATCTTCCCTCGCAAACAGAGTGGAGGAGTGAGTGGGCCCATTGGGGTCTTTACCCAGATCCAATGCCTCCGCCATACCTGTCGCTCCGCTGTACAAGAAAAGCTCAGAAACAACGTCGCCGAGACTGACTCTCCGCCTGCGCCTGCGCAGCGAGAGCCCAGCCGAGGGCCCGCCCTCTTCCCCGGAAGAGGCGGGATTTAAAGCCATGACCTGGAAGTTCTTGTTCTACGCTAGTCACTTTTTTTTTTCTGGGTCGTACCAGTGGGGAAGATGGCCACGCTGCAGGAGAGTGAAGTCAAAGTGGATGGCGAGCCGAAACTGAGCAAGAAGTAAGTGTCGTTGAGGGTCTTTAAGTGTCTCTTATCGCAGAGTCCAGATTTAAAGTACCCAGAGTTTTCCCGCCAAGGCGACTGTGTCTGGGGTCCCTCTGCCTTTTCTGGTGGGTGAGCACATGCTAGAGATACAGTGCCCTGGAACGTACAGTCTCCGGGATGCTCCAGAGTCAACTGCGTGGCTGTTGGGTTCCCTGGTCCTAGCTGTGGGGACGAGCATATTTAGGGAAAGCCAGCGCAGAAACTGGGAATGGCAACAAAGAAAAGTGAAACTAACTTTCTCCGACCTTTTAAGAACTGCTTTTTTTTTTAATTGAGCCACTCCCCCCCAAGATTGGAAAATGGTTAAATATCTTTGTTCATTAAGGAAGAACCCTCAAATTATTCTTGACTAACCAAGGCTATTCTTTACCTCAGATGTTAAACCGGAGGTACGTTCTGAAACTGTAGGGCTCTTACCCATATGTGTCACTCAAAGAATCTGTGACAAGGGAGCAAATGGCCTTATTTAGTAGGATACACCAGATTCCCTTTGCACTGATGGTGTATCTTTGTAAAAAGACTCCAAATCCAAGAGTTGGGTAGACAGATAAGATTAGCTTCTCTTTAACTGGTTGTATTTGAGAACTACACACTAGTCCAGGGTTCCCCCACTTGAACCACAGAACACCAGCAACATTTTTTTAATGCCTGGAACTACATAGTGCCCTCCAGAGCTGTGGGAAATAGCTTGGTTAAGCGATTACATACCATGGCTGCTTTAGTTAGTGCCTTAGCAATAAATAAATCCTCTTGTTGAGCCCTGAGGGAAATACCAGAGACAGTCTAGATAAGAACTAGTTTTCCCTTTTATGTCTATGCTTCTACTTTGTGTGTTTTAGAAGGATTTCTTTTTAAATGTGTAAATTTATGGGTTGTTAGGTCTCTAATTGGTTGTCCTTTGTGTGAACGATTTGATGGATTCCTAAGAGGAGACTGAGTGAGTTTATTAAATCAGTAGTTGAAATTTTGAGTTACAAGCGAAAGTACCTCCGTTTTCAGGTAAATTAAAAGATTTACTTATTTTGCGTTTGTGGGTACACTGTCACTTTCTTCATTCAGACACACCAGAAGAGGTCATCAGATCTCATTACAGATGGTTGTGAGCCACCATGTGGTTGCTGGGATTTGAACTAAGGTCTTCTGGAAGAGCAGTCAGTGTCCTTAACCACTGAACCATATCTCCAGCCCCACTTTTTTTTTCTTTAAAGCAACATTTACCTGTTAAACACCACCCTGGCACTATACAAACTTTGTCTAATCTCAGTAGTAATCTTGCAAGAGAAATATTAATGTCCACTTTTCAAAGTCACAAACTATGGCCCAAAGTGATGGTTTTTATGGGAAAATGTGTGTCCCCAGGAGTTGAGTGTGGCTTAGTGGCTGCTTTCATGCACAAGGCTCTTGAATTCCAGTGCACTACTAATAAAAGTATATATAAAATGTTCCTGGTGTGTCTTCTAGCACTGCTCTGATTCACTGGGAAGTCTGTACCAAGTCTGTGGTCCTCGGTTGTCTATTAAATCAGGTGGTGGGTTCTTTTGTTTTGTTTTGTTTTTTAACCAGACCGGGTTTCTCTGTGTAGCTTTGGCTGCGCTAGAACTCACTCTGGAGATCAGGCTGGCCTTAAACTGAGAGGTCTAGATCTACCTGCCTCTGCCTCCTGAGTTTTTGCACAGTCACCAGCTGGCTTTAAAATAAAACAATTTTGATGTACGTTCCTGGCTAAAATAATTTTTTTTTGTGCACGTGAATAATGGATATTCCTCTCTTTTTCCCAATTGTTCTTGGAATTTCTTGAAGTTTTTACTGAGGATCATTTTATTCCTGAAAGTCCCCAAAGTTAAAACCTGATGGGCTTTTTAAAAAAAGATTTATTTATTTATTATACATAAATACACTGTAGCTATCTTCAGACACACCAGAAAAGGGCATCAGTCCCCATTATAGATGGTTGTCAGCCACCATGGGGTTGCTGGGATTTGAACTCAGGATCCCTGGAAGAAAGGCCAGTGCTCTTAACCACTGAGCCATCTCTCCACCCCCCCCCCCATGGGCTTTCTGCTCAAATCACTTATTCTCAAAAGATTCCTCTTCAAATTACTTGAACACAGTAGAGTATGATCCTGCCTGGTATGTCTGAGGCTATCATGTTCACAACACATGAACATGGTGTCGTCTGAGAGCCTGTCTTCTTCGTGCTGGCCCTTTGACTCAGAGTTTTTTCCTGTGGCTGGCTTCTGTGTGCTTTGTTTATTGTCTGGGACGGGGTTTCACTGTATCCATCAGGCTGGTCTCAAGCTCCTAGGCTCAAATGATCCTTCCCAAGCTCCCAGGTAGCTGGGACTGTCTAAAATTTGCATGTGATATTTTCAGTGTCAGGATTCCATCTTCAGGGGAGAAACCACACTTGAGAGCCCCACATTTTGCCTTCCATACTTTAGGAAGTTGTGAGCATTTCTGCACATAAGCTATTGATTGACTTGTATTTGAGTTTCTAATCCCAGATGTGAAGTGTTATTTCCTATCATAGGACTAAGGACATTACAGATGTTAGTCAGGAGGGACTGAAGTTCAGGGGGACATTATGTGTTAGTATAAATTATGACTCCACGCCTCAGGAGTGTAGAATGAGTGGGTGTATACTATTGGTCCCCTCTGACTACACATCTCTGTTTCCTGCTAGGTGGTGGTAATCATTAGTTCCAGGGTGTTCTGCCATGTTGATGCAAGCTGCTGTCAGGCTTATTAGGGGGTCCCTGCGCCAAACCTCATGGGCAAAATGGGGTCAGAGGGAACTTCGACTGGGCCAACTTGCTCCTTTCACAACGCTCCACAAGGACAAGCCACTTTCTGATAGAAGGTTGGTGCCCGTTACCTTTATTGCTTTGGGAGCAGAATCCTTCCTTTGGTGTCTGTTAGTTGGCTAAGTCTTTGGACATGTTAAGGAAACAGCTCTATTGCTTAAGCCAAGATTCCCTTCTTTGTGAGTTCAGAGTCCTTCTCCCTGTGGTCCCTTCTCTGTTCTCTTTTTTCTTTTCCCCCCTTTGTCTAATTTTTGTTTGAGACAGGATCTTGCTGTATAGACCAGGCTGTAATGAAGGCTGACCCTCAACTAAAGGTTGTTCTGCTTTAGCTTTCCACGCTAGGATTACAGGCATGTGCTACACTGCCCTGCCTCAAGTAAGGGATTTCTAATGCGAGTTATTTTCCCCTTTTTTGTCTTTCTGGGGTTTGTTTATCAACTTGTCCTAGTTTTGGTGCTGCCTCTAGGGTCTTTTTTGGACTGTCCTTACAATCTACAAGAGCAAATCCTGAATGGAGCAGAAAAGAGATTTATCTTAGTATTGGGATGGGATAAGGGAGGACCAGGTAGCCTTAAAAGCCAGCTCACTGAATTACAGGACGATAGATCTAGTGGGCTGTTAGAAAGATGAGTGCAAGACAGATTATGTTTAGAAAGACTTGTCTGTTTTGAAGCTTTCATAATTAATTTGCACTTAAAAGATAATCAAGTTCTTTTCTTTTTTTTTTTTTTTTTTAAGATTCGTTTATTTACTTTATGAGTACACTGTAGCTGTCTTCAGACACACCAGAACCCAATCATTACAGATGATTGTGAGCCACCATGTGGTTGCTGGGAATTGAACTCAGGAGCAGCCAGTACTCTTAACCACTGAGCCATCTCTCCAGCCCAAGTTCTTTTCTTTAAATTTTTCTAAAATCATATTAAAAACAAAGCCAGAGCAAAGTGCAGTCAGTGGTGCATATCTGTAATCCTTTGGGAAGCCAGGGGAAGAGGATTGCAAGTTCAAGAGTAAATTAAACAATTTAGCAGTCCCATTTCAAAATAAAAAGGAGCTTGGAGGTAATTCAATGTTAGACCTCTTGCCTAGCACACTGGGACCCCTGGGTTCAACCTCAAATAACACAAAACAAATGAAAGAAAATGAAGGGTGTCTTCTTTATAAAACCAGACAATATGTAGGCACGACTTAGAATCTTTTGCCCGGATTCACTATTGAAGACTCATCAGTTGTAAAGGATGATCTATCTATAAATTCTCTTTGAATAATGAAGACATTCTTGTGTAAGGAAGTTTATTTTTCCTGGATTCAGATAGCAAGTTCAGGTCAAGGGTCACAGGGTTGCCCCCATTGTTTTAAGCTTCAGGTAACATGAAGTTTGGATGATGAGACACTTGATTAGAAACGGGTCCAGATTTGTCTGGCTGGGTTTTGTCCTGGAGGCAGAATGTGAAGAGTTAAGTGGTGAGAGACCTAGAACCCACTACTAACTACACTCTGGGACCAATCATTTCTTATTCACATCTCAGTCCTCACAACTGGTGAGAGGGTGTCTTATTTCCTTTTTCTAGATGATGGTAAGTCATTTGCTTGATGCCATTCAAGTGGTTAGTGTTTTAGAATCTAGTGCTAGGCAGTTTAACTACAAACACAGCATGATATTGCCTTCATTGTGCTGATTGGTAATAGTCTTCCATTCTGGTTAAAGTCAGAACAATTTTGTTTTGCTCTCAGCTGGGTGTCAGGCTGGCCTCAAATTCACTGCATAGCTGTAGATGACTTTTTTTTTTTAAATCTATTTTGTATATGTGAGTACACTGTTGCTCTCTTCAGACACACCAGAAGAGGACATCAAATTCCATTACAGATGGTTGTGAGCCATCATGTGGTTGCTGAGAATTGAACTCAGGTCTCTGTGCATGTTAGGCAAACACTCTATCAACTGAGCCACATCCCCACACCAGATGTTCTGAAAATTATCTCTTGAAGACCAGTTCTCCAGTCTAACCCACTTCTCTAGGTGACCCAGAAAGTATAGGCGACCCAGAGCCAGAGGTATTACTGTATTACACCTTTACGTGGTACTGTAGGGACTTTATCTTCTAAGGATACCAAACTACCAGGATGCAGTTTCTAGTGTCAGGAAGCTTAAAAGTTTATCCTGCATATTTTCTGGGAAATCTCTATTCCAGTACTTGCATAAACTAGTAAATGTACGCTTCTTCACCGTTGAGTAGCTTGATTCTAATTGGTTTCTGATGCCAAGTAGAGACTGAAAATGGCCTGTTGCATCTTTGTTCAAAGCTTAGGCTTTATTTTTGTCTTGTTCCCATAAATAGCTTAGTGACTAATAGGTTAGAGGTGGGGAGTAAAATCACTTAGGGGCGTGGGATGCAGCAAGAGCATTGTCTGCAGGCTGTTCATATGGTTGGAAAGTGCTGGTGGAGCTTCTGACAGGGGGCTCTTTGGGCAACTGTCACACTGGTGCTATCATCTTCCCAACAGTGAGCTGAAGAGGCGTCTGAAAGCTGAGAAGAAGCTGGCAGAGAAAGAGGCCAAGCAAAAAGAGCTCAGTGAGAAACAGCTAAATCAGACTACCACTGCTGCAGCTACCAACCACACTGCCGACAATGGTGTGGGTGCTGAGGAGGAGACTCTGGACCCAAATGTGAGTTCCCCTGGGCCACTGGGATGACCGGACACAGGAGAGCTTCTGAAAGGCTGTGGCAGACAGCAGGAGAGACTGAGTGACTGACAAGATAAATAAGAACTTGAACCAGCAAGAGAATTGGGAGGGCAGTGTCTGCCTTTGTTTGTTTAAAGGCATCTGCCCTGAGTTTTTAATATCAGGTCTAAGTAGGCAATTTTGAGAGGCCAGACATCCTAAGTAACTACTTCTGTGGAAGTAGCTGAGCCTGTAGCAGCAACAGCAAGGTGTCTTCCCTCAGATAGACTAGAGCTTCTGTTAGTTGGCAAAATACATTCCTCATGCCAATCTACCTCTCCTCTCCTACTTCCTAGTTTTGTACATAAACACAGCCATGCTCATTTGTTTGTATCACTCCAAGGCTAAATTTCCACTATTAGGAGTAGAATATTAGGAACCCTGTCTTAGTTAGGGTTTTACTGCTGTGAGCAGACACCATGACCAAGGCAAGTCTTATAAAGGACAACATTCAATTGGGGCTGGCTCACAGGTCAGAGGTTCTGTCCATTATCATCAAGGAGGGAGCATGGCAGCATCCAGGCAGACATGGTGCAGCAGAGCTGAGAGTCTTACATCTTCATCTGAAGGCTGCTAACAGAATATTCCTTTCCAGGCAGCTAGGGCTAGGTAGGGTATTAAAGCCCAAGCCCACAGTGATACACCTACTCCAACAAGGCCACACCTCCTGATAGTGCCACTCCCTGGCCTAAGCATATACAAACTATCACTCAACCCCTGTGGTAAAAATACTCCATATATGCACTTTATATGTTTGCTGAACATGCCCAAGGGAAGGGTCTAATATGTGGTCAGAGGAATAATTAAGAAAGTGATTTTACCATGCAAGTGCAGTACACAAAAGAGACTGTAACAATTAAGTTTTGTTATTTTACGTGAACCTCCACTGTTTTTATTCTATTGAATCTTGTATTTTAAGTTCATTCAGTGAATCTACATATTTGTGATACAAATTTCATTCCATAGTCCTGTTTTAAAGATGGAGAGGTTAGTGTTGTGGTCATGCCCCCCACAGGCTCATGTGTCCTCTTGATGTCCCTACATGGTGCTGCTGTTTTGGAAGGTTATAGAAGCTTTCGGGGCGGAGCCTTCTGGAGGAAGTGTGGTGTTATTTTTGCTTTGTTTTTTTGAGACAGGGTTTCTCTATGTGGTCTTGGCTCTCACTCTGTAGACCTGCTGGCCTCAAAAAAATCTACCTGCCTCTGCTTCTCAGGTACTGGGTACAAAGGCGTGCACTACCATTGTTGGGCCTGCTGTTGGTGTGTCTTTTTTTTATTTATTCATTCATTCATTCATTCATTTTTTATTTATATGAGTACAGATGGTCTTTTGAGCTACCATTTGGTTTCTGGGAATTGAACTCACAACCTGTGGAAAAGCAGTCATTATCTGGTCTGGCTTTTTTTTTTTTTTTTTTTTTTTTGTAAAGATTTATTTTATTTATATGAGTACACTGTCGCTGTCTTCAGACACACCAGAAGAGGGGCATCAGATCCTGTTACAGATGGTTGTGAGCCACCATGTGGTTGCTGGGACTTGAACTAAGGTCTTCTAGAAGAGCAATTAGTGCTCTTAACCACTGAGCCATCTCTCCAGCCTTGCTGGTGTGTCTTATGGGCCGTGGTTCCGCCCATTCTTCCCAACATGGTGTCTGTCTTGCCTGAGCTGTGGAGATGAAGTTGTTCCATAAGCCTCTGGCAGCCTGAACAAGCCACTCTGCTGTTATGCTTTCCCTGCCCCAACTATATTCTTTTACACCAGAATAACCCTATGAGGTGTTATGTCACAGCAACAAGGACATAATTAATGTGATACTCTGCTCAAAAAGCCACACTTGACAGGGTTCTGATTCTGAACGACTGGGTTTTTTTTTTTTTTTTTTTTTTTTTTTAAAGCAATACTACAAGATCCGAAGTCAAGCAATCCAGCAGCTGAAGGTCAGTGGGGAGGACCCGTACCCACACAAGTTCCACGTGGACATCTCACTCACTCAGTTTATCCAAGAATACAGTCACCTGCAGCCTGGGGACCACCTGACTGACATCACCTTAAAAGTGGCAGGTAGGAAGGTTCCCTCACAGTCCACTTGCCTCTTATCTCACTCATGCAAGCTTCTGTGCTAACACAGGAGGGCCTGGGCTGGTTTTGTGCCTTCTGCCCCTTTTGGTTATTTTTGAGTCTGGATCTTGCTTTATACGCTTGGCTGGCCTCAGACTTGAGGTCTCCGTGCTGCACTATCCCCAGCTGGTGTTGGAACTATTTACTGGAGACAGTACCTCTATATCTACTCACAGAATAGAGCAGCCCTGAGCCATGGGTCCAATTCTAGAGAAGGTGTTGCTTCTGGGGAACAGATATTCTTTGAGGGACCTCCTGGCTGGAAACTGCTCTGCCTTCTAAGTGCTGGGAGGAAAGAAGTGTGCTACTGTGCCTGGCCTTTCCCCACATGACATTTCTTACTGGGTTTGACTTAGCCTGTCTAGTCCCCATCTACTGATACTTTGAATTTTTATGTAAAGATTCAAGGAGACCCAAAACCTTTGTTTGTCACTACCACTGCCATCATCCAAGAACCCACTGACCATCTTTAAAGAAAGGTCTTGTGCAGCCTCGGCTGCTTTCGTGAAAATCACTGACATGAAGAAGAGAGCAGGCTGCAGACTGGGGCCACACTCAGGTTATTGTGATCAGTCTCGCACAAAGAGCTCAACAGGCTTCTCTCAGTATGTTCGATGTTTTCTTTCTAGGTCGCATCCATGCCAAGAGAGCCTCTGGGGGAAAGCTCATCTTCTATGACCTTCGAGGAGAGGGGGTCAAGTTACAGGTCATGGCCAACTCCAGGTATATAGAAATGGACAGTTAACGATCTCGTCTTGGGTGGGTTGGGGAGAGTGAGAGGGGAGCTCAGTAGTTAAGACCATGCTCTTCCAAAGGTCCTGAGTTCAATTCCTAGCAATGACTCACAAGCATTGGTAATGGGATCTGATGTCCTCTTCTGGTGTGTCTGAAGACAGCTACAATGTACTCACATACATAAAATAAATAAATCTTTTTTTTTTTTTAAATCTTGTATTGCTGGGTGGTGGTGGCACAGGCCTTTAATCCCAGCACTCAGGAGGAAGAAGCAGGTGGATCTCTTGAGTTTGAGGCCAGCCAAGGCTGCAGAGAAAACCTTCTCAAAATACCAAAAACCAAACAAACTAAAAAATTACTTGTGTCACACCCCAGAGTAACAGACAAACAGGTGAAGATCCCATTCCAGATGGTTGTGAACCACCATGTGGTTGCTGGGACTTGAACTCAGGACCTCTGGAAGAGCAGTCAGTGCTCTTAACCACAGAACCACCTCTCCAGTCCTGAAGGTCTGTTCCTATAGAAGAGTAAACATATCCCTGAAGCAGGGGTTCTGAGTGAAGGTGTCCTGAGTAAGCCAGGAGTCTGTATTAATTTTTTAGAATTATACATTAATTTACTTTACTGTTCACTCAGGAATTACAAATCAGAGGAAGAATTTGTCCATATCAATAACAAGCTGCGCCGGGGTGACATCATTGGAGTTGAGGGCAACCCGGGGAAAACCAAGAAGGGTGAGCTGAGCATCATCCCCCAGGAGATCACACTCCTGTCCCCCTGCTTGCACATGCTGCCTCATCTTCACTTCGGCCTCAGAGACAAGGTAAGCTCTGACAGCCGTTCTCACGTGCTGCTGCTGCTGCAGCCATCTCGGAAGATACTGCTCTCTAATGCCGCTTTTGCTTTAGGAGACAAGGTATCGCCAGAGATACTTGGACTTGATACTGAACGACTTTGTGAGGCAGAAGTTTATCGTCCGCTCTAAGATCATCACATATATAAGAAGTTTCTTGGATGAGCTGGGATTCCTGGAGGTGACCAAGGGCGAAGGGTTCTTTACCTGAGATAGCGCCTGCCTTGCTAAGCTTGTCTCTCACTATCCCATCTTTCTTTTACACGGCATATCCTGCCAGAGTCCTTCACGCCTAAGTAGAACTCTGCTTTGAAAGTGTCTCTTCTACCTTGTTTAGTGCTCATTAGGCCTGCATCCAAACAGTGCACCATCTCTGTGTTACTGATGCCATTTTCAGTAGTTTCGGGGACCTGGAGCATTAAAATGTCTTTAGAAACCAGGTAGCGTGGCACCCCTCAGTCCAAGCACTTAAGAGGGATAGGCAGGCAGATATGTGCACATACAAATACACTAATTATACATAATATGTGTTCTCACTACATGTGGAGTACACATGTAACTGTTTTGGAGGAGTTTTATTTTTGGTTTAAATATAAATTGTGCACTCTAATAAACCTGCCTCTTTCCAGCCTATGTTAGCTGTGTGTGCATTTCTGTGTACTGGTGCATGTATCTATGTGCATGTGCAAAGCATAGGGGAGGAAGCCCAGTGTCCCCTATAATTCTTAACCATTTCTTTTTAAATACATGTGAATGCCGGTGCCTTTTGAGACCAGAGAAGTTGGGTCCTCTGCAAGAGCAGTATGTACTTTTAACAGCTGAGCATCTCTCCAGCCCTCTGATGCTTCTTAAAAGACGTAGATAGTAAATATTGCAAATGTTTTAGTTTCTGGGAAGAGACACTATGACTGAGACAACTCTTATAGAAGGAAGTATTTGATGGGTTGGCTTGCTTATTGTTTCAGAGGGTTGGACCAGTATCATCATGGCAGGAAGTGTGCCATCAGGCAAGCAGGCAGGCCTGGGGCTGAGAGCTTCTTATGTCACGGTCCACAGGTTGCAGGTAGAAAGACTGAGAAAGAAAAAAAAAAAGACAGACAGACACTGGGCCTGGCATAGGCTTTTGAAACCTCAAAGCCATTACCAGTGACCCATCTCCTCCCAAACAGCTACACCTCCTCCTCCTCATCCTTCCCAAGCAGTCACTTTCCAACTAGAAATCAAACCTTTAAACCTATGGGGCCCGTTCTCATTCAAACCACCACAGTAAATTAAACCTAAAAGCTGCAGCACTCATAGTTCCTTTACAGCTTGACAGCACGTACAGTAGCGTGTATTAGGAATGGAGATGCTGTTCTAATAAGTGCAACAATCTGTTCGTCTACTTTGTTATATGACAGGCCTAGACTATGTTACATGCGGAGAATGACCTGTCCTCAATGCCTCTGGTTATCTAAGAACAGTTTCTTTCTGTCTGTTTTAGATCGAAACTCCCATGATGAACATCATTCCTGGGGGAGCTGTTGCCAAGCCTTTCATCACCTACCACAATGAGCTGGACATGAACTTATATATGAGAATCGCTCCAGAACTCTACCATAAGGTAGTCAGCGTCATACACTTTCCTTCCTGTAGCAAGAGGCTGGGAGGCTACTGCTACACTAGTACAGTCTGAAATAAGCAACAGTAAGGATAGAGCAGCTAGAGAGTGTCCTAATTCTGTAGCTTGTGGGTATGATTTCCTTGTAAGCAGCCGAGGATTGAAGGTATCTGTCGTATTGTACAAATGTACACACATCCTGTTCCAGCACCCCAAACGCTTTAACTTTAGTCTTCCTTGGATTAGATCTCATTTCTTTCCTTTTCCCTCCCTCCCTTTCTTTATGTCTGTCTGTCTGTCTGTCTGTCTGTCTGTTTTAAAAAAAAAACTCTACAACTAGCATGGTGGCAAACACCTTTAACACTAGAACTCAGGATGCAGATCCCCAAACTCTTGTCTATACAATAAATTCTAGGCCAGCCAAGGCTACACAGTGAGACCCTGTCTCAAAAGGAAAAAAAAAAAATCTACTATTGAACTGCATCCCACAGTCCTTTTTGAGTTTAGTCTTTCATAAAAGAACTTTCGTGGTCTTGCATCCTTTCTAGAAAATCATAGCTACACCTTCCTTTGGTAGCTTTCATGCTAATGTGTCACTAGTATGTCTAGTAGATGGAGCTGGGTCACTTGCATAACCTAATGGCCAAGAGGCTTTGGAGAAACTCAGACCCAACAAATAAGAAATGGCAAGGACACAGGAAGAAGCTTGGGAGTCCTGCACAGCGAAATAAAAACAAAAGCAAGTTGATATCTAAAGACAGCAGGGCACTGGGCATTTTGAATGGAGAGCATACATACCTAAGCTATGAAAAGCAGTTAGTTCATAGGAGCTTACAGGGCTGTTAAATACGACTATGGCTGTGTGGTTTTGGTAGATGCTGGTGGTTGGTGGCATTGACCGGGTTTATGAAATTGGGCGCCAGTTCCGGAACGAAGGGATCGATTTGACTCACAATCCTGAGTTCACTACCTGTGAGTTCTACATGGCCTATGCAGACTACCATGACCTCATGGAAATCACAGAGAAGATGCTGTCAGGTGAGTCCTGCTGCCTTCAGCTCATACTCTAATGGGTGACTGCTGTGCTGCCTTAGGAGGAGAACTTCCTGTTTTCAGTCCATAAGGTGGCTGCTTTCTTTCCAGGGATGGTAAAAAGCATTACAGGCAGTTACAAGGTCACCTACCACCCAGATGGGCCAGAGGGCCAAGCCTATGAGATTGACTTCACCCCACCCTTCCGAAGAATCAGCATGGTAGAAGAGCTTGAGAAAGCCCTGGGGGTGAAGCTGCCAGAAACCAGTCTCTTTGAAACTGAAGGTAAAATACTACATTCCACCATTGCCTTCCTTCTTGTTTAGCTCCAAACTAGTTTAGGTCAGAGCTAAAATGTCCCACGTGTTATATTTATAGGCATTTTACACAGTGATGTTTCCTGTCCTAACTTATACTTTTCTGTCACAGAAACTCGAAAAATTCTTGATGATATTTGTGTTGCAAAAGCTGTTGAATGCCCTCCACCTCGGACCACAGCCAGGCTCCTTGATAAGGCAAGAGACCATGCTCATCCAGTGCTTACCAGCACCCTGATCCCTAAGAAGTGGGTCTCACTGGGAGAACTGAAACTTTGAATTGGGATTGGGAAATGTAGCTCACTTGGCAAAGTACTCATTTAGCTAGTCAAGGCCAGGGAATGGGTGGCTCAATCCCCACCCCCAGATCCCATTCACCTATCTGGGTCACCTTATCCAGCCACAGTGGGAGAGGATGCACCTAGCCCTGCATAGAGTTGATGTGCCAGGGTGGAGGGATACCCAGGAGGCTCTACCCTCTCAGAAGAGAAGAGGAAGGGCATTGAGAGGAGGGACTGTGTGAGGACCAGGAGTGGGGTACAGTGATCAGGATGTAAAGTGAGTATAATAAACTAATGAGGAAAAAAGAAATAGAAGCAAAAAGGAGCTTTGAAATACAATATTACACTCTGTGCCAAATAGTTTGAGTGTATTATTTTACTCAATACTCTGTCCTTTGAAAAAGCTACAAGGTGAACTGTCTGTATGGGCATTAAAGTTTTCCTTCCCTTGGGCTGAACTGTCAGGGATGCTCAGAAGCCAAGTCTAGCTCTGCTCTGTTTTCTCATTAAGCTTGTTGGAGAGTTCCTCGAAGTGACATGCATCAGTCCTACATTCATCTGTGATCACCCACAGATCATGAGTCCTTTGGCCAAATGGTAAGATACAGTTTGATACTGCATCAAAAACCCTAAAGTGGGGATTGGGCGGCTGTGGCTGTACCTGTGCAGTAGAACATTTACTTAACGTGAATCTAGGCCTAGGTTCAATCTTCTGCTTTTTTAATCTCATGTATGTGAGTACTGTTGCTCTCTTCAGACACACACAGAAGAGGGCATCGGATCCCATTACAGGTGGTTGTGAGCCACCATGTGGTTGAGCAATCAGTGCTCTTAACCACTGAACCATCTCTCTGGGCCTTCGGTAGCGCTTTTATTTTATTTTATTTTAAAGATTTATTTATTTTATTTATATGAGTATACTGTAACTGTCCTCAGACACACCAGAAGGCACCAAATCTCATTACAGATGGTTGTGAGCCACCATGTGGTTGCTGGGAATTGAACTCAGGACCTCTGAAAGGGCAGTCAGGGCTCTTAACCACTGAGCCATCTTACCAGCCCTCAGTAGTGCTTTTAAAAAAACAAAACCCAGAAGTCAGTGGTATAAAGCAACAGTTTGTTTTGTTGTCTTGTGTTGACTTGGTGGTGGTCTTTCTGTGACATGCATTGATACAATATCTAAGATAGGAATCCTGCCAGGGTTTCTTCCTGTAATCTCTCTGGCAGTAGTCTGCTGTCAGCATGGTGGTTGGGTTCCCAGTCCAGGCATCCCAAAAGAAGAAGCCTCAACAAGCAAATATATGCTAGACCTTTGCCATTGCCTCCTTGACCAAAACAAGTGGGCAGCCCACAATATGAGAGCAAAGCAGAAGGGTCTGGGTTCAGTCTGTCCCGCTGCCTGTCAGGAATATAGTTAAGTCTCTTGTCTTTCTCACTGTCACACTGGCACCAGAGATTGGTGCTTAAAGTTGGTAAGGCTTCAGGTTTCGAATTTTGGGTCAGGTATTGCATTATGAGAGCGCTGAATATTCATCCTCTGAGGTCTCCTGTCCCCAGGCACCGCTCCAAAGAAGGTCTAACTGAGCGCTTTGAGCTGTTTGTCATGAAGAAGGAAGTATGTAATGCCTACACTGAGCTGAACGATCCCATGCGGCAGCGACAGCTATTTGAAGAACAGGCCAAGGTGAGTGAGTAAGAATAGCATCCCTTATACCCCTGAGCTCACACCAGGAAGCACCACCCTTAACTGTTGCTGGACATCTTCTTGGTGTTTCAACCAAAGCCAGGGATGCTGTCCAAATTTTTTATTGTATTGTGTGTATGTGTGTGTGTGTGTGTGTGTGTTGTGTGTGTGTTTTCTGCCTGCAAATGTGTCAGTGCGCTATGTGCACACAAAGCTCAGGAGGGCAGGAAAGGGAGTTGGATCCCTGAGAACTGGTGTGACAAATGGTTGTGAGCCACCTTGTGTGTTCTGGGAATCAAACTTGGATCCTTTGGAAGAGTTTCTGTTAATACTGAGCCAACTCCCCAGCTCCATAAAGAGCCTTTGCAGGAGGAAGTCCCATTAAAACAGAGCTGCTCTTTCTGTTTTTGAGATAGTCTTTTGGGTAGCCAGGGCTGCCTTGAATCCTTAGCCCTCTTGTCTCTGCCTCTAAGGGCTGGAATTATAGGACTACGCACCACACTCAGCTGACACTTTGACTTTGATCATACAACTCATGAAATGAGTTTAAGATTGCCTGTATTTGGACACTCATCTTAAAAATACATGTAACAAGGACATCCCTTTTCTTACCCTACACCTCTCCCCTTTGTTTTGAAGGGGGCAGGTGTTTTGTTTCTTGAAACAATCTATATATATAGTCCTGGTTACCTCTGCCACTGATAGGTGGTTTCAGGAAATAGAGAAAGATTCTTTAGTATCATACTGTAGTAGCTGAGAACTAGTCCATTTTAAGTCCCAAATCCCCAAGCAGAAAACAGATTTTGTCTTTTTAAAAATTACTGCATATTATTTGTATAAAATAATGAGAACTACCTGCCTCCCTTAGCTTTCAAAACAGGATCTTACTGTTCAGGCCTGGATGACCTGGAATGTTCTGTAATCCAGACTAGCCTCCAAATCTCAGCAGTCCTCTGTCTCAGCCTTCCAAGTATTGGAACTATCGACATGTACAGTCCATTCAACTTAAAACATGGGTTTCATCTCTAAGGTAGATTTTGTTAATCCTAACCTGTAGGTTTCCAGAAGTCAGTTTCTAGCATTGATCAAAATTGTCCTAGGCATCTTTGGTACGCCTTTTGAAAGTTTGAATGTATTTATATGGACACTGAGATGACCTAGAACTGGAGGTCAAGCCTTTTTTTGGGTCTCATACCAGACATTTACAATACGATTCCTAACAGTTATGAAGAAGCAATGAAATAATTTTGTAGTTTGGGTCACCACAACATGAGGAACTGTACTAAGGGGTCACAGCATTAGGAAAGTTGAGAACCACTGACCAGAAAACTTGGATCCTTTTGACCATCTGACTCTTATTTATTCTAGGCCAAGGCTGCCGGAGATGACGAGGCCATGTTCATAGATGAGAACTTCTGT
Source organism: Micromys minutus (assembly GCF_963924665.1). NCBI lineage: Eukaryota > Metazoa > Chordata > Mammalia > Rodentia > Muridae > Micromys > Micromys minutus. The sequence continues at coordinate 34,680,019 of NC_137959.1, read as the reverse complement.
ACTGCCCTGGAGTACGGGCTGCCCCCAACAGCTGGCTGGGGCATGGGTATCGATCGACTCACCATGTTCCTCACAGATTCCAACAATATCAAGGTATGCACTGGAAAGAGCATGGAGGGCCTGGGAAGTACAGGAGAGGCTCAAGAAGTTCCCTTCCACTGTACAGTAGACGAAAGAGCGTGTGACAGGATTTTAGTCTTCCTGCTTAAGACATGAGGGATACTAATAGTTTGCTTTAGTCAATATCCAGAGAAATGCTAAGCCCTCTCTACATGTATTGCCTTAAATCAGTCAGTTCTATGAGGTATGAAGACTGTTTTTGCTGATGCTATCACTCTTTGAGGCAGGATCTCATGTAGGGATCTTGGAACTCCATCCTTAGTTTATAGTGACCCTGGTATTCCTGACATCCCTGCTTGTACCTCCAGAATACTGAGACTATATTGGTGTGTGCCTATGAGGAAGTTCACTTTTGCTTTGTGTTTTGTTTTGTTTCCATGTAGGGTTTCTCTTCATAGCCCTGGCTGTCCTAGAACTCACTCTATAGGCCAGGCTGGCCTCGAACTGAGAGATCCCCCTGCTTCGGCCTTTTTTTTTTTTTTTTAAGATTTTATTTATTTTACGTAAATGAGTGCACTGTTGCTGTCTTCAGAATAGGGCATCAGATCCCATTACAGATGGTTGTGAGCCACCATGTGGTTGCTGGGAATTGAACTCAGGACCTCTGGAAGAGCAGCCAGTGCTCTTAACTGCTGAGCTATTTCTCTAGCACCAAAAACTCAATTTTGCTAGAACCTATTGATTCATTCTTTTGATGTGGGACCCTAGCAATTTCTGTACTCTTGGCTGGGTGCATATTTCTGGATTTTCTAGCAGCAGCAAAAGTAGGATAGTGGGGAGGGGGTTCATAGTGCCCCCCCCCTTTTTTCGACAGGGTCTTACCTTACTACATAGTTCTGGTTGTTCTAGAACTTAACCGTATGTAGACCCAGCTGGCCTTGAAGTCAAGTCACAGTGGTCTGCCTGCCCCTGCCCCCTGAGATTAAAGAGGCGTTCCACTGCACCCAGCTCAAAGGATGCTTTGCTCTTTTCTAGGAAGTACTTCTCTTTCCTGCTATGAAACCTGAAGACAAGAAGGAAACTCCATCAGTCACAGAAAGCACAGAGGCCAGCCCCTCTGTCTAGAAGACACAGGCAACTCTGGCATCTGCACTTGAGCAGCAGATCTGGTCTGAGGGACGAATTCCCGTGTGGCGCCGTTCATCTGGCCACTGCAGTCCAGCCACCACAAGAGAGAAGAATTAAAGAATTTCTTTTTATTCCTTGTTACTAAATAAACCATTTCTCTCTTTACCTATGCAGTGTTACTTTTTTTCCCCAGATTGCTGATCTAATGAATGTTTGGAACTCTGTCATTGTATTTTTTTAATATTTATTTTTATTGTTATATGTGTGTGCCGGTGCCCTTTGAGGCAAGGGATGTTGGGTCCCTTACAGCCAGAGTTATAGACATTTCCAGGGATGGATGCTGAGAAACAAAGTTTAGCCCTATGAGAGTAGGATGTGCTCTTAACTCCTAAGCCAACTTTCCAGCCCCATCTACAGTTATAATCTTTAACAAATGTACATTAATGTCTTTTCAATACAAAGCATTGTTCCGAAATACTGGAAACACTACTTCCATAGAAACTGCTTTTATGTTCTTTCGTGCTTGTGTGGGAAGTTGAGGGAGAACCAGACCAGGTCAAGTACATGTTCCTTTTAGGTGGTAGCACTCAAACACAAACCAGGGTAAGAGGACTACAGTATAGTTTACATACAGTAGACCAGGGCAAGAAACATGGCTCAGTACTGCAAGTGGTTACTGTTCTTAACAGAGGACCAGGGTTTGGTACCCAGCATTTATGTAATGCAGCTTGCAACCCGTGATCTGGTTCTCCATGTCCTTTTCTAGCTGCCTTGAGCATTTGCATTCACATATGTTCATAAATTGACAATTAACTCGGGCACATAAATCTTTTAAAATCTATGTATGCATATATACATAAGATTGAATTTGAAGAATAACAGGGGTCTGTTACCCCTGAGAGAGATGAATGAGGGGCATTTGCTTATAGTTCTGTTCAAATTTCTAATGAGTTGCTAGCTAGGTCAGTTTCATAGCTCTGCGCCTTGGGGTAGCAGCTTCCTTCACATCCTGGCTGTGGAACTGAGCTACCTTGACTCCGTTCCCAGAGACTACAAAGACCAGCGTGCTTTGCGGGCGGAGCTGGAACGAAGCTGTCCTTTAGGGCGTCACTTCCGCTGCGCAACCGGGTTCTGCAGCAAGCGTGGCGGTAGATGGGTATCGCGTGGAGGGAGTGGTGGAGGGTGCGGCGCGTGTATAACGGGGTGTCAGGGACTCCGAATCGGCATCCTGGGGTTAGCGCTAATAGCTACGGGCGGAAACTGAGGACCCGTGTCCACCGTTCCCGCGGGGAGGGGGTCTCAGTCCTGCTAGGCGCTCCAGTTCGGCCGAGCCCCACCTCGGGGTAGGAAGGGTGGAAAAAGAGTGGCTTTTTTTTTTTTTTGAGCCTTATTGCGACTGTTTACAGTCAAAACAATGCCTGTTTGAGCTGCTTCTTATAAAGAGTTGTAGAGATGAATTACAGCGGACCCAAAATATCGAAATATCAACAACTGCATGGTCCTTCAGTCGGCTACCTGGGCGACGTGATGTAGTTTGGGCTGCTTCGTCCCCTTGTTTTGTAGTTTGTAATATGTACCTCGAATTTAATGGCAGGTGTCTACCTTTATAAAATAAACTATTTTGTGATGCCTACCTGGAACCTACAGGATTCTCTTGCTTGTGCTCCTAGAAATACAAGTCCTCTCTGTGTGAGACTTTAAAGTAGCAATATCTGTCAGTCCCTGCCAGAATAATCATTGCCATTTATTGCAAAATGTGCCTGCATTTTGCAGAAGTCTTAGAAATACCTTGCCAAAACATCGCATCGGAGCTCAGTAAAAATTATTCTGGTGGTTTTTTTTTTTTTCTACAAATGCTCTGCTATGTCTAGCCATCATATGAGCTCATCTACAAAGTGTTTTATATAATCGATTGAAGTCAAGATATATCCAGTGAGCACTAACAGCCAAGAGTGGGAGAATCTCTGCCAACCTTTGCGGGCCTCTTTCAGATCTGTTCTGCTTGATGTTTCTTTCTTTTTTTTTTTTTTTAAAGATTTATTTATTATATATACAGTATACTGTAGCTGTCTTCAGACACACCAGAGGGCATCAAATCTGATTACAGATGGTTGTAAGCCACCCTGTGGTTGCTGGGATTTGAACTCAGGACCTCTGGAAGAGCAGTCAGTACCTTAACAGCTGAGCCATCTCTCCAGCCCGGCTTGATGTTCTGTTAGGTTGTATGTGCCCATTCCATTGCTGCTTCTCTCCCCCCACCCATTCAAGTTTCCCAGATCACCAAATGTTTTATTTTCTTAATGCTAATTACAGTCGACATTGTTAGAGACATTTGCTTTTTTTTAAGTATTTATAAGATATTTTAGATACTAGCCAGGTGACACGTCTTTAATCCTAGCACTAGGGAGGAAGAGGCAGGCGATCTCTGTGAGTTCCAGGTTACCCAGGTCTATAGAGCAAGCCCTAGGACAGCCAGGACTGTTACACAAAAAACCTATCTAGAAAAAAAAATGTTAAGTACTATTAGTCATGTTTTAACACATGTGAAAATTAATCTACCCAGGAATCACACAGTTAATCTGTATTAAGACTGAAAGTGAAACCTAAAAATATAACTCCATGCCTACACCCTTATGCACAACTGTTGTAAGAGCTTTCAGTGAGAGACTTTGGAAATTTGCTGGAGTGAAGTAGATTCACTCTTCTGTTTGGAAAAGAAGAAAAAGAGCATTTATCCAGAAAGAAACCTTTTGGGCGGTGACGGTCCGCCCAAAGCAAGCTGAAATCTGAGAGGACGGTGTAAAGCCACATTTATTATAATTTGTGTTACTCTTGAAGAAATAGCTTGTCTTCCGGGGCTTCACTCTTTTCCTTATTAAAGAGGGGAGGGGAAGGGATTAGTAAGAGAAAAACCGTAGTCTGAGCACTGTGGGTCTACATCTGAGGCAGCTGAGCACTGATGTGAGGCCCTATCATTCTACACTGGCTTTCCTCTGATGTTTTTGGCTTTCTATCATGGCCTCAGCTCCAGCTCCACCTATGTGGACCGCAGATGAGATTGCTCAGCTGTGCTATGCACACTACGACGTCAAACTGCCCAAGCAGGGGAAGCCTGAGCCAAACCGTGAGTGGACTTTGTTGGCAGCTGTGGTGAAGATACAGTCTCCAGCTAACCAAGCCTGTGACACCCGGGATAAGGAAATGCAAGGTGAGAGAGACCCTTTCTCCCTGTCAACAACCACAGAAATTAGTGGTCAGAGAGTGCTGGGTGGGGTGTGAATTACGTTAGGTGTCCACCAGGTGGCACAGTACTTCTGGTGGCTACAAATCACCCCGAGGGAGCTGCAGCTCTGGTTGATTCCACCTGTGGGAATCCTCCCTCGAACAGAGGAGTGTGGACTTATTAAACCAGAACGCTAGGAAGCGTTCAGCCTCTGAGAGCTCTCCCAATTAATGATTTGTTTTTTAACTCACAGTGACAAAGGAAGTTGTCTCAATGGGAACAGGCACAAAATGCATAGGCCAGTCCAAGATGAGAGAGAGCGGTAAGCAAAGACCGGGTTCTAAACAGTTGTCTCTGTGCTAAGTCCATACTGACCTTTTCAAGGAAATAGGGCCATACTGGTTGAAGTGGCTGACCCCTCATTTACTACTGATTGTCCCCTGAGTTAGAAGACCGTTCTTTTATTCGGTTTGGTTTGTTGTTGTTTTTTGAAACTGGGAGTCTTTGTGTAGCCCTGGCAGTCCTGGAACTCCAGAGACCAGGCTGGCCTTGAACTCACAGAGATCATCCTCCTGCCTCTGCATCTCAAGAACTGGGATTAAAGGTGTGTGCCACCATCACCCAGCTGACCTTTTTTTTTTTTTAAATATAAGATTTATTTATCTATTATATCTAAGTACACTGTAGGTGTCGTCAGACACACCAGAAGAGGACATCAGATCTCATTACAGATGGTCGTGAGCCACCATGTGGTTGCTGGGATTTGAACTCAGGATGAGCAGTCGGTGCTCCTAACCACCGAGCCATCTCTCCGGCCCCCATTTATTTTTTAAAAATGAGAATTCAGAGCTGAACCTGGTAGTGCATCCCTGTAAACCCAACACTAGATGAGGGGAAAATCAACAGGAACATGCTTCTGAAAGGTGGTCGGCATTCTCATGTTTGAACCAAAGCTTCCTGAGTTTCGTCATTCCACATTATATCTGGAAGGCAGCCGGGGTTAGGAGCGGGGGGAAAAGGAGCGGCCTCAGTGGCTTCTGAAGCCCAGAAAGCAATCTTGAATTAAATAGACCTTCAGCATCAGCAAGAATGCTGAAGTCCCTTCCATTCGCCCAGCCATGCCTCCTGGATTCTAGAACTGTGTCACAACCACTGTGGAAAGTGTCGACTGCTCGTGTACCACTATGGACAGCACCCAGTGGCAGTTCTGTACCCAAGGTATCTTGGGATTGTCCACAAGTGTTTTGGTCATTACCACATGGGCAAGGGATTCTTGGCATCTTGTGGGTAAAGGATCCTGTATGGTTTTGTTTGTTTGTTTGTTTAAGACAGTCTCTCTGTGTAGCCCTCGAAGGCCCAGAACTCCCTGTATAAACCAGGCGGGCCTCAGGCTCACAGAGATCCACCACCTGCTGCCTCTCAAATGCTAGGATTAAAGATATGCACCACCACCCCACTTCATCCTATATTCTATAGGCTTTCCCCCTTTATGAAGGATTTTATGGTCCCATATATTGAGAAACTCAAGCTCAAAGCCCTCCAAGAGGTAACATGATCATCCTGAGTGCTGGTGTGGGGACACAGCTTTCCAGATCCCATGTCTTCTTTTACAATATATGTCCCATCTTTGCCACAGGAGACATCCTCAATGACAGCCATGCTGAGATCATAGCCAGAAGGAGTTTCCAGAGGTAAAACCACACTCCTCAAATAGTCTTGGTTGGCCATGTCTTGGGGTGGGGTTTGCATCTCTAAAAAGCTTGAGCTAATGCAGCAGGTCATGTCTCATGGAACTGCCAGGTTTAGTGGTTCTCAAACTTGGGTCTGCCTCAGAATCACCTGCTAAGACCAGGTTTCTGGGGCCAGGGTATGAGCTGAGTGATAATCCTTGCCTGGCATGTCAGGATTGTGGGTTCAAACCCAGCACCAGGAAGAGAGTGAAAAAGATGACTAAGCCTCCCTGCAGAGGTTCTGAGCTCAGTAGATCAGGGTGGAGCCTGAGATCTTCCTAACCTTTGCAAAGGACTCGTTTCTATCATCCCCATGATGCCAGACCAAGACCAGTCTCCTTGTTCTGTTGTGACCCTTTCCAGCCAGAGAGCTCTCTCTACCACAGGAGTGTGCTGTTTGTTCTTTTTCTCCATTCAACTGATTTTCTAGTGCTGGGGACCAAGCCAAGGAGTATCTGTCCCATATGCCAGGCCCTCAGCATGTAAAGCGCCGTGAACCGTCGCCAACCTACCCGTTGACTCTGAAACCTTGTGCTCTTCAGATACCTTCTCCATCAGCTGCATTTGGCAGCCGTCCTGAAAGAGGATAGCATCTTTGTTCCGGGGACTCAAAGAGGACTGTGGAAGCTCAGGCCCGACCTGTCCTTTGTGTTTTTCTCCAGCCACACACCCTGTAAGTATAGACAAGCCTTGGGAGCAATGTTGCCTAGACCACTCCCAATGCTCGTCTCCCTCATAGAGGTGTTTTCCAAAAGGTAATTCTGCCTGAAAACAGCTAAAACTAATGGCAGTGACTATCTGTAGACACAGTCACATTGCTTCTGGGGGAAAGCAAAAGGCAGGTGTAGGTGTGGAGTCTTACACTGTTAATTGTCAAAGTCAGGACTGGGCATCTTTCAAGCTTAATCCCTACAAAGTACAACATAATTATTGGGGCTCAAAAGCACAAAGTCTTACTGCAGTAACTAGTCTTAAAGCCCATTTTATTCATTTCAGGTATTCATTGAATAAATATATATTCTTTTTTGGAGTCTCTTTATTTAGAGAGACTGTGTGTATATATTTGCCACTGTACATACACAGAGGTCGAAAGACAACTTGTAGTTACTAGACTATTCTCTGCTTCCACCGGCGGGGCTCCGGAGACGGAACTCAGTTAGGCTTGGCAGCAGGCACCTTTACAGTCTGAGCGCTCTCGCTGGCCTGACACAAGTTTCTGCTAAGTTATCCTGGCTGGCCTTGAACTTCAGCCATCTTCCTGCTTCGCTCTCCCAAGTGTCGGGAATGCAGACATGCTCCACACACCCAGGGATTTTGTATTTTTAGCACAGTCCTGCTGTTAGTCTGCCTTGACCCCCTGAGGTTACAGGAGTGAGCCACCGTTCCTAATTCTGGACACAATAGGGACACTGACCATAAAGCAATAGATCAGGGTCTAGGAAGAGAACTCAAAGGTAAAGTGCTTGCTTAACTTAATGAGTAAAGACCTGGGGGATATATCCAGGATCTCAGCCTGCTAAGGGATTAACTACAGAGACCAGAGCTCTCAGGGACACGCTGCTCTGCTCGGTGGGTGTAGTAGGTAATTCAAATGTAAAGGTTGTTAGAATCTTTTAAGTGAGTGTGGTGATTTGGGGGAGGGCAGAGGTCATTAATGAGATGTCGACAGTTGAATAAATGTAGAGAGCTTCAGGACGACAGTGGACTTGGTGATTGTTCATGAAGGATGAAGAGAAGGCAAAGATGACTTCCAGGTCTCTCCTGGGGCTTTGGAGGAATAATGACTGTGCTGAGAATTGGGAGGAGGGACAGCTGTGGAGGGGGTTAGGTTCTTTCTTTCTTTTGTTAATTGTGATAATTGGATTTTGTTTTGCTTTTTTTAAGATCTTAAATGAGAAGTTGGCAGTCCTTTGTTGATATTAAAGACTCTGGAAATTGTTTTGCTGGAAAAAAATCTTCAACCACTAACATGGTTCATGAGTAATCTTACAGTGAGGTACTCCTCGTTCAATGTGGTGCTCCTCCACCCATGGCTTATCTGTAGAAAGGAGGCATGATGCCTAGCAAATGTGACTCTGCAGCTCCCCTGACATTTACTGGTGAATAATTTGGTGTCTTGGTTAGCTACTTTAGACTCTTGCCTTTGTGTTCTTTTTTTTTTTTTTTTTTTGGAGTGAGTCAGCCTCGTCTACTCGGGCATTCTGTCGAGATCACATTTCTGAGCCTACAGAGTGGAGGTGGACCCCAGTGAGTTCTCCAAAGTTGCTGTCACCTTGTAAAGTCTCTGGAAGTCAGCCAGGCAGCCTGTCCTGCCACATTTCTCCTTCTGTATCCCTCTTGCCTTTCCCACTCTCTGGTTATAAAGACTAGAAGTATAATCTGCACTCTGAAAAACACATACACATATTGGGCTGGTGTTTGAAGAAATATTTTCCTTCTCAAGGGAGCAGTGCTGCACTTCCCCTGACCTCAGGTTTTCTTTGGTTTCCGTGGGCACAGAATAGATGAGGACTGTGTAAACCAGCACAGGGAAACACCGGAGCTTTCGGAAACACTGGTGTGGACTGGACTTTGCAGTTTATTGTGGGACTTTTCTGTGAGACCATGCTTCATAAAATCCCCAAGATGAGGATATTATGATAATGTTTGTCAAGTTTACTTAGCCATGAAATAAATCACTATTTTCCAAGGCATCTTACAGGCTCTCAGCCCACAAGTGCCCTTGGAAAACCTTGTCGGGCCGGAGACTGTAAAACTTGGTGGTAAAGGGCTTGCAAGTTTGAGGCCAGTCTGAGTTACAGAAGGCCTTATCTCAAGAGAGAAAATTGAACAAAAATTTCCTGGGTATAAAAACTGAGAAACTCTGGTCTGAAGCAGTGTTTCTAAAACTTCCTTGTGGTAGAAATTACTTGAGATTTCTGTTTAAATGTTCAGTTTTCCATAATTCTCACGGAGAGGTTCTAACTCACAGGTCTAGGAAGGAGATTCATCAAGACCTCAGAGACTTTTATTTGGACTTGAACACATGCACCTTGCTGCCCTGCCACGTGTGTTTGTTTACATGTGTATATACTGTAATTCTTAAAGACGTATATACTTGCTGTTACCTACATCATGACGGTGTGGGTGTTTATGTACCACACGCATGCAAGTGCCAGCAAAGACAGGGCTTTAGATGTCCTGGAACAGGAATTACAGGAGATTTGAACCACCTGATGTGGGTGCTGGGAACTGAACCTGGGCCCATGGAAGACCAGAAAGCACTCTTAACCACAGAGCCCACCTCTCCAGCACTAGTGTCAGTTAGTTATAGGGGGAAAAAAAGAGTGTCTGTGGAAGTCTCAGTGTTTACTGTCAACCATTAGGTACAATTTGATTTGAATCTCTAGAACATGCACAAAGTCAGACACACTAGATCATAGTTATAATCCGAGCACTCCTATGATAAGATGGATAGCTGGCGTAAGCAGCAGGGACGAGATCCTGTCTCATGGAGTCGGGTGAGGACTGTGCCACCCCATGTCCATACTTGCGTATGAGCGTGTGGCTTGGGGTTTGTATTTATTTTTTCCCTTTTTTAATTGATGGTTGCAGTCAAGATAGTTATGCCCCTTAGGCCTGTGCTTTACCAAGGCTTGTCACCTGTCTATGTCTTAATTCATCTAGGTGCAGCAGGAAAGCAAAGTGGCGTTGTTCTGAGGCCATGATTCTTTAAGCTTGCCTCAGAATGGCCTCTATAGACTTGTGGGCCCACCTGCAGAGCTTCTGCTTCTGTAGATTAGGTCCCAGAATCACTCACTCTGCCACTGCGCTGTCTCCAGCCTCAGTGTGCATTTCTAATTCATAAGGGACGTCAGTGTCACTGGTTGGGAGACCCATTCTGAGAATGACTCTAAAGGGCTCCTTCTCGTGCAGGTGGGGACGCCTCCATCATTCCGATGCTTGAGTTTGAAGAACAGCCTTGCTGTCCTGTGATCAGCTCACCTGTAGAGGGGACTGAGCATCGAGAGGATTCTAAAAAGAAAAGGAACTGTGAAGACCCTGACAGTCCCACAGCCAAGAAGATAAGGCTTGGAACACCTACCGGTTCGCTCTCCAATTGTGTAGCTCACCGTGGGACTCAGGAAAGTGGTCCAGTCAAACCAGATGTCAGCAGCTCTGATCTCACTAAGGAGAAACTGGATGCCGTCAATGGAACAGCTTCAGGTAGCTTCAAAGTGGTGGATGTACATAGAACGGGAGCCAAGTGCGTTCCTGGAGAAGCTGGAGACTTGAGAAAGCCAGGTGCTGCCTATCACCAGGTGGGGCTGCTCCGTGTAAAGCCTGGCAGGGGGGACAGGACGTGCTCCATGTCCTGTAGTGACAAGATGGCAAGGTGGAATGTCCTCGGATGCCAGGGCGCGCTGCTAATGCACTTCCTGGAGAAGCCCGTCTACCTGTCAGCTGTGGTCATTGGGAAGTGCCCGTACAGCCAGGAAGCCATAAGGAGAGCACTGACTGGCAGGTGAGTGGGGAGGGCAGCGGAGGGCGAGCACAAAACCAGAGCCTGTGCCTGCAGACTCTCCAGTTTCACACTGTCACTTCTAAAGAAATAACCAGTGTAAGTCTTAAGTTCGCATTGTTTAATACAGTAACTTGAAAAGAAAAGAAAAAGAAATGCTCTACAGTTGGAAATTAAGTCAGTTTTTGTTGTTGTTAAAAATAGTATTGATAAATATTTAATGTAGAAAGATGTTTGTGATGTCTGAAGAGCAATTTAGAAGATGAAGTAGCTCCATCTTAGCCTTAAAATATGTCTGTGCACAGAAAGCTGCAGGAGGCTGCCCGTCGATAATTACCTCTGCATCATTTTTCTGCTCTGTACTTTGCAGTAAGCAGAATAATTGCCAGGGCTGGGGAATGTATCCCAGCTGGAGGAGTGCTTGCCTAATTTGATTGAAGCTCTAGGTTGAATCTGAGCACCGAATAAAACTAGGTGTGATTAATATGGAGACATAGACTTCTAGTCTTGGCATTTGGGCGTTTGGGGGAGGCAGGAAGATCAGAAGTTCAAGGTTTCCCTTAGCTACATGGGAAGTTTGAGGCCAGCCTAGGCTACATGAGAGTCTCAAAAGAGAAAAAAAAAAAGCAGGCAAGCAAACAATTTTTTTAAAAACTAAATATTAGTTTTAATCCCTATAGTAATAATTTGGGGATTTTGGTTTCTTTTTAAAACACAGAAATATTGTAAGAATATGCTTTCGGGGCTGGAGAGATGGCTCAGTGGTAAATAGCACTGACTGCTCTTCCAGAGGTCCTGAGTTCAAATCCCAGCAACCACATGGTGGCTCACAACTATCTGTAATGGGATCTGATGCCTTTTTCTGGTGTGTCTGAAGAGAGCAACGGGATACTCCTATAAATAAAATAAATACATAAATCTTTAAAACAAACAAACCAAAAAAAGTAGTTCATTTAAACAAGCAAATACTGTTCACTGTTAGAAAGGATTGGAGTAGCAAACATTAAGTTACATTAAGTTCAAAGGCTAATGTGAGATCCAGTCTCAAAAAAAAAAAGACTAGTGTTCAGCTACTGCTATACAGCATCCATGTGAGTGAACCATTAAATACCAAGTGAAGTGAAGTAAGCCATGCGTGTGACTCCATCGCCGTGAAATAACCACAGGAGAGTCCATGGGGATCCATGGCTAGTAAGGGAGCTAGAGAAAGGCATGGAGTGTGGTGTTGGCTGCCTGTGGTTATAAAGCTTCTGAGATTTGAAGTTCCCATCTGTGCACTGGATTTGCATCATGTGAGCACCTGGCTTGTTCAGAAAAGGAAAAATACAATTTTTATAGTATAGGATCATTTTAGTTTGTAGGATTTCCTAGGAAGCCTGTGGGAACAAGGTAAAGCCTAAGTTTCTCAAAATAAGAATGAAGCTTTAGATTTCTTTTTTCTTTTTTAAAAGATTGATTTATTTCACGTATATGAGTACACTATTGCTGTCTTCAAATATAAGAGGGCATCAGATCTCATTACAGATCTCATCACTATGTGGTTGCTGGGATTTGAACTCAGGACCTCTGGAAGAGCAGATAATGCTCTTAACCACTGAGCCATCTCTCCAACCCCAAGTTTTAGATTTCTGGCACCACCGATGGGCATTAACTCTGCTTTTAGATGTGCCTCAGACCAATAGGATAGGATCTTTTTTAAACCATAAAATTGTTGCTGGGGATTTGGGTATGTTGCTCAGTTGGTAAGCTGCTTGCTGCAGGCATAAGTAAGGCTCTCTGATCCTCAGCACCTCATAAAACAGGGTAGGCTATACTGCACACCAGTAATCCTAGCACTCCGGAGGCAGAGGCAGGAAGATCAGAATTTAAGTCATCCTCTGCTGTAATTCAGATTCATGATCATCCTAGGTTACATGGGCGCCTGTCACAAAAAAAATAAATAATAAAATTTTAAAGTTATTTTTGTTTGTTTGTTTTGTTTTTTGTTGTTGTTGTTGCTGTTTTGGTTTTTTCAATACCAGGTCTCTCTGTGTAGCCCTGGCTGTCCTGGAACTTGCTCTGGAGACCAGGCTGGCCTCCTGCTCACAGAGACCCACCTGCCTCTGCCTCTTGAGTGTTGGGATTAAAGGTGTGTGCCACCACCACCTGACTTATTTTAAAAGTTCTTGCTGTGCAAAACCTGACCTGTTTCCCTTGTCCCACCTCAATAAGTAAGCAAATTCACCGAGCTACTGACTCTCGTAAGGCTTGGGGACAGTAAACTACAGTCTGGGAGTCTTTTTCTCTAGGTACATCTAAACTGAATGTGTTTTCCCTAATACTTAGGTGTCAGGAAACCTTGGTTTTACCCAGAGGCTTTGGAGTTCAAGAGCTGAAAATACAGCAGTCGGGTTTACTATTTGAACAGAGCCGCTGTGCAGTGCACAGGAAAAGAGGTGACAGTCCAGGCCGGCTCGTCCCCTGTGGGGCAGGTAAGGGATCCAGGTTGACTTACTCTAGAGCATCACAGACTGCTCTACGCCACTGAGCATCATGCAAGCCTAGGAGGACAGTGGGAACGCCAGTGTGTTCCTTGGAAGATGCCCTATGAGGTTCCGTCCAGGTCCCTTACCTTGTTTTGGCCTTCTTTATTTTTAGATTAGAAGAATATTGCTCATCATGGCTATTAGGAGAATTAAGAAGTTCTGTTTAAATATATATTAATTATATATATATATAATTTATAATTCTTTACCTAGCATATAATACATTTTTTATGAAATTGTCGGCTCGGAGCCAGTGAAATGGCTTAGTAGGTAAAGGCACACTTTCCAACAAACCTGATGACTCCAGGCTGATCCCTTAAATCCACAGTGGGAACAAAGAACCTACCTCCCCGTAGCTTGTCCTCTGACCCTCACATGTGCACCATGACAGATATATGCCTCTCCCCAATAAATAAGTATACTAAAGAATTAAATTGTAAGCTATAGTAACAATCATGAACCATTTGATGTTACTGAACCTTGAAGAGCCAAACATCACACTAACTTGATTTTGATGTCATAGCCCACTTTCATGCTGCTGCAGAGTCACAGAAATGTTTTTGTGAAATATTTGACAACTTTTATCTTTCATTTTTATCAAACATTTTTAATCTTTTATTTTGACCCCAACTCTCCCAACATCTCCCCCCCTTTCTCTCTCTCCTACCTTTCCCCCAGCCCCTCCCTCCCTCTCTTTCTCTGGTTTAATTGGTTTGGTTTCTGTTTGGGGTTTGCTTATGCTTATTGTAGCCCTCGACTCCAGTTAGTGCTGTCTGGGGAAATGTTGACTCATCTTGGCTGGATCTTTTACAGGTAACCATAGCTACACTGTCCAGAGAACATTTCCCAGCATCTCCCTTACCCTCCAGCTCTTCATTCATTCTTCCACATTCACTGTGTGCCCTGAGCCTTGGGAGTGGGGACTGCGCAGTTGTCCCATTCAGGGCTGAGCACTCAGTAGACACTAACTCTCAGCACTTTGACCAGTTCTGAATCTGTACTAACTGCTGCCCACTGCAGAGAGAGGGCCGCACTGATTCATGGGTAGAGAGTATTTTAACCCCCAGAATTGCTCTCTCCATAGCTATCAGCTGGAGTGCTGTTCCGCAGCAGCCTTTGGATGTGACAGCCAATGGTTTTCCACAGGGAACAACGAAGAAAGAAATTGGAAGCCCTCGGGCCAGGTACAGCTTTCTGGGGAAAGGGCAGCTATGAACTCACCCCTTCCTATCCAATTCTGAGACTTTTTCATTTTCCCCAAAAGGAAACTAATTACTCCTACCCCCCTTCCCCCCCCCCTTCCCGTCCCCTCTCCCTCACTCTCTCCCTCTTCCTCATATCCTCCCTGGCCCTTGGAAATCCCTCATTTGCTACATTTACTTTCTCTACATTTACTTAGTCTTCTGGATACTTCATATAAATGAAATCCTTTACCTCATGGTCCTTTGTGTCTGCTTCATCTATCCAGATGCCTCCACAGCTCACTCACGTAGTAGGAACTGGCACTTCATTGTTTGGCTTCTCTTTTCTGTGAGGCCTTTGGGGATGTTCTGCTTCGAGCTGCTATCATGAATAGTGCTGGTGTGAACAACTGGGTACCTGTTTTGTATACTTTAATTTCTCTTGGGGAATGTCCATTGGTGGGTCATGTGGTAACCACATGGGTAGCTTTTTAAGAATGAGTGAATGCTCCTGGCAGCTATGCCATGGGCCATTCCCATGAGCCGTGGAGAGGAGCTCCAGCTGCCTTGCATCCTGCCCAGCACTTGTGATTACTGTTGATCTGAAGGGCTGCTCCTTGTTTTGCTCTGCATCCCCCAGTCACTGATAGGATAGGCATCTTTTATGTGTCTGCTTACTGACCATTTGTAGTCTTTAGAGAAATATCTATCCTCATTCCTTGCACATTTTGTAATTGGTTTGTCTTTAATTTTTAAATTACATTTATGTATTTTGGAGGACCATGTGGAGATCCGAATACATTTTATGGGATTCAGTTCTCTTCTTCCACCATGTGGATCCCAAAGACCAAACTCAGGTCTCTAAGGACCAGGCTGGCCTTGAACTCACAGAGATCCTTCCACCTAGATACGTGCCACCATACCCATCCCTTTTTACTTTACAAGGGATTTTGATCAGTTTACTTGATGTGTTTAGGTCTTTTCCCTTCATGTATGTCTGTATGCTTTGTGTGTGCAGTGCCCACAGAGGCTAGAAAAGGGTGTCAGTCCCCAGAAGTAGACTTACATAGTTTTGAGCCATCTTGAGAGTGCTTTGAGAGTGAATTGAACCCGGATTCTTTGGAAAAACAGCCAGTGCTCTTAACCACTGAGCCATCTCTCCAGCCCCCTGTTTTTACTTTTGATAGTGCCCTTTAAAGCACAAAAGTTTTCTATTTTAATGAAGTCAAATTTATGTACTTTCTCCTTTGCTTGGTTGTACTTTTGGTTCCTTACCTCAGGAATCGGAGTTACCTGTTCTGTTTTCTTTTGTTTCCTGCCGCCCTTTGTACTTGGGAAGAGACCAGAGAGCCGGACTGTGGCAGGTTTCCTGCTGTGCTCTGGATCTGTCTGTGACTCATTCACTCTCCTCTTTGGCCCCCACTCAGCTGACTGTGACTTCTGTTTGCTGCTTTGCTCAAATGGGAGGAGTATTCTTTGTTTAGAGTTTTTACCCTCAGACTTCTAAAGCCAAGCTCAACTACCGCTACCTCCTGAATCAGGAGGATCATCTCTAGAGTCCCCTGGTGCTGGACTCCAGCCTGTCACTGTGTCAGGTTCCCTGTGTAACCTGGAGTGTGTCACATTCTAACCCCATTGTCTGTATGACTTGGGGGCAAGGCCAGCTGCTCTGTGGGCTGCAGAGTACTTTTATCTGTACAATGAAAATTCCTGGATAGACGGTAGTGTCTTGGTTACTTTCCTACTGCTGTGACCAACACAGCTCCCAGAAAGAAGCTTGTAATGGAGGCTTACATCTCAGAGGGTAAGTCTAGGACCACCGTAGTAGGAGCATGGCAATAGGCAGGCTAAGAGCTTACATCCTTATCTACAAGCAGGAGGGACAGACAGACAGACAGACAGAATATGAATTATAAGGCAGACTCGGCAGAGCAGCAAACACAGATTGAAGGGGCCAGTATCAGACCCTGGTACCATTTCTCCCAGGGGTACCTAGGCAAAGCACTCAGCCTCTCCCAGCTTGTCTGCCAACTGTAAAACAAGGTTAACCACTGTAAGAACTGAGGGAGGTAGATAAGCTTGAAACGGCATTTTGCTAAAATTGATTTCCTTTTAGCCACCTAATGACCTTTTAACATTATTTGGTACAGGAACTAGAGCTCACTTTATCCTAAGACCAGCAGCTGCAAGGAGAAGCAGGCTCCTCACTGCTCATCCCTAAATGACTGCCTTGTGAGGCCACCTGTGGAACCTCTAGGGATATTAGATGGCATTGTTAGAGATGCAAGAAGGGAGTGTTTACAAACAATGGGGATTGTCACATAAAAGGTGCTCATTTTAAGAAGCTTGGTTTTTAAGAAAAAGATTCTCTGTGCCAGTTGAAATACTAGAATATCTTGGAAAGATCATGAAGCAGCCCACTGAATCAAAAAGGATGAATAGGGATTTTTGTTTGTTTGTTTTTACTTATGTGTTTCTTTATGTAAGTCTGTACACTTGGGTAAAGATGTCCACATAGGCCAGAAGAGGTATTGGATTCCCTTGGAGATGGAGCCACAGGTAACTGTGAGCCACCAGATATGGGTACTGAAAATCGAATTTAGGTCCTCTATACCAATCAGTATTCACTCTTGACTGCTGAGGCATCTTACCAATCCAAGATGAGAAATTTTAATTACATTCATACATTATTTTTTTTGTTTTGTATGCACCTATGCATGCACTCATGTATCCCATGGCACATGAATGTGCACACATTTACACATGCCATAGTGCATCTAAAGAAGCCAGAAACCCAACTTGGGCGGGTCAGCAGTCTGAGCAGCAAGCACCTTCCCACTGAGCCGAATCACCAGCTCAGGTGAGAGGGTTTTTTGGTTTTTTTTTTTTTTTTCAAGCTAGTCAAGTATGGGTGTCAGAGAGATGTCAGATGGGGACTTTTTGTTGTTGTTGTTGTTGTCTTTGTATTTTTTGTTTGTGGAGACAGATTTTCTCAGTGTAAAAGCCCTGGCTGTCCTGGAACTCTATCTGTAGTCCAAGGTGGTCCCAAACTCACAAAGATTCACCTTCCTCTGCCTCCCAAGTGTGGGAATTAAAGACATGCCAACACTGCCCAGCTTGTTTTGTTTTTTTGGAGACAGGGTTTCTCTGTGTAGCCTTGGCTGTACTAGAACTTGCTCTGTAGACCAGGCTGTCCTCCCTAATCCTGGGATTAAAAGCATGAACCACCATCACCCTACATTGGAAAAAAAAATTTTTTTTAATTTATTTATATTTTTTAAGTACACTGTAGCTGTCTTCAGACATACCAGAAGAAGGCATCAGATCTCATTACAGATAGTTGTGAGCCACCATGTGGTTGCTGGGAATTGAACTCAGGTCCTCTGGAAGAGTAGTCAGTGCTCTCAACCACTGAGCCATCTCTCCAGCCCTGAAATTTTTAAAAAATAATGTTTTTATTAATTCTTTGAGAATTTCATACAGTGTATTTTGATCAAATTAATTCCCCTCCCCCAACTCCCAGATGAAGGATTTTTAAAAAAGAAATTAAAAAAATAAATGAAATAAATTAACCTAAAAACCCCTTTCTTTCTTTCTTTCTCTCTTTCTTTCTTTCTTTCTTTTTCCCATAATGAGTCATGTCTCTTACTTTAACTTTCTTTTGTAATAATCAGCAATATTAACCCACAAGGAAGGACTTCCTATGTGCTAAAAGGACCCAGGTCTCTTGGAAAGCAGCAGCTAGCAGCAGCCACCTAGAAAAAGTCTTAGGGTCCTGAGATAATTCAGTAGTTTCTACTGGGCATGGCTCTCCTGACAGAGTACTGTTCATGTGGTTACTGAGTCTTGGTGTGCAGTATAACTTAGGAAAAGACTTGCTTTTCTGGAGCACAGTCCCAAACAGAACAGGCTTCTGGCCATCTACCCTATCAAAGCCAGGGCCATGTACAGACTAGCAATGCCTCCACCATGAGCTATACTCCTAGACTAATTTGCTTTAGAAGCATGCCTCTTGGTGTGGAAAGGAGCTGCTGACAGTGTAGCTCAGCAAGGCTTTGGTCTGGATCTAGCCTCGGCCCCTAAGTGCTGAGTATGTGCGGGCAACATCTTACTGTTACTAATTAGATGACATAAGGAAAAAAAAAACTTCAAAGTTCCTCTTGGTTCTCCAGGGAACAGACTGTTGAGAACCTTCTCAGGTGTGTTCCCAAGAGGGTGTTAGACTCTGCACCAGCCTTTGCATTGTGTTACCGTCATGATGGTGGTAAACAGATCCCAGTAGGTCTCCTTCCAGTCAGTTGGGTGGCATATTGAGCCTTGATGTGGCTCTGTTCTCTAGGATGTAGGGTGACATCATAGAAGTGTCTTGTGAATGAAATGTTCCCATACGCTTCATTAATAGTAATAAACCAGGGTGGTGATACATGCTTTTAATCTCAACACTCAGGAAGCAGAAACAAGCAAGTATTTTTCAGTCTTAAGTCTTGACTAAGATTAATTATTTTATTAGTCAATACATATAGCCAACTGATAAAACTATATTTACAGTAAAATTGCTAGATATATGAGCAATGAACTTATTGCCTTTGGTACCTACATTTTGGATATGTTTTCTCTAATGCTAATGTAATGAGATCTGATGCCCTCTCTGGTGTGTCTGAAGACAGCTACAGTGTACTTAAATGTAATAAATAAATAAATCCTAGGGGGAAAAAAAAAAGACTAGACACCTCCCCTTATATTAAGCCTGGACAAGGCAACCCAATAGGAGGAAAGGGTCCCAAAAGCTGGCAAAAGAGTCAGAAACAGCCCCTGCTCCCACTGTTAGGAGTCCAAGAAGACCAAGTTAGACAACTGTAACATATAATGCAGAAAGCCTAAAGGTGACTTTGTTCTTGTAATACTTTTCTGAGCAGTAATTAATTAGCTTGAGCTTTATGAACATGTGCCTAGTATTTAGTTATAATACTTTAGTCCCAGGAGATTGTGTCTCAGCTGTAGGGTCTCAGTGGAGGTTTTAACTGTTAGTGTATAGATTCTGCTAGGCCACTTTATTTAGGTGGGAAGAAATAAGCTTTTGGAGCTACAGGTGGTTTGGGGTATATCTTTCAGGTACATCGTCACTCGACATTTAGTAATTTATAGATGCCTCCTCTTGCAGTATTGGTGTCCTGCCGGACAAACTCCGGTTGTATTCTTATGACAACAGAAATAATTGATGTTTTGGAAATTCACATGTTTTTAAGTGGGATTTGGGGGAGGGATGATTCAAAGTAGGGTTTCTCTGTGTAGCCTTGGCTGTCCTGGAACTCCCTCTGTCAATCAGGCCACACCACACACCCTTATTCTATTCTCTTATATAGTTCTGTTTATCCCTACAGCAGAACCATACTCTTTCTGGTTCTTGAGATTGAGTGTCTCCATTTCCCTCTCTCTACCCTTCTCCCCACCCCCTGTCTTCAGATGTCCTTGAACTTACAGTCCTTCTGCGCAGCCAACCAAGCACTGTAATTGTATGTGTACCACTGCTCCTGACTCAACTCTAGCTTTAAATATGATGTGGTTTGTCAGAGAAGGTCTTCTTGCCATGTCTTTTAGAGTGTCTTATCTTGTCTATTCTTGGATTTTAAATCTAAAGATCAATTTGAGAAAAATAGACATCTTTTAGCATTGTCATTCAGACCAGAAACATGGAAGGCAACACTACACTAACCACTACACCAAAGGTTCATGGGAACACGGAAAGTCCTTCTGTAACATTCCTGCCAGGTCAGCAGTTTGTTATGCTCAGATTTATAACATATTTTAAGTATCTACTTATTTAGGACTTCTTAAGGTTTTTGTTTGTTTGTTAAGATTTATTTTATTTATATAAGTACACTGTAGCTGTTTTTAGACACACTAGAAGAGGGCATCAGATCTCATTACAGATGGTCGTGAACCACCATGGGGTTGCTGGGATTTGAACTCAGGACCTCTGGAAGAGCAGTCAGTGCTCTTAACCACTGAGCCATCTCTCCAGCCCCCAAGGTTTTTTTTTTTTTTTTTTTTTTTTCATTTATTTATGTTGTGTCTGTACATGTGTCTGTTGCAAAGACTCATGACTCAATATGTATATTAAGGTCAGAGGTCAGCTTTTAAAAGTTGGTTCTCTCCCATCATGTGGGTCCCATGGATGAAGATCAGTTGTCAGGCCTGGTGAAGTGCCTTAGCCCACTGACCCATCATACTAGCCCAAAACTTCATTCTTTTTAAAAAAAAATATATTTATTCTTGTTGTATGTATACAAATGTTTTGCTTGAATGTATGTCTGTGTAGCACATATATGAAGAACCCACAAAGTCCAGAAAAGAGCATTGGATCCCCTGAAACTGGAGTCATAGATAGTTGTGAGCCATTCTGTGGAGGCAGGAAGCTGAACCTAGGTCCTTAGGAAAAAAGAAGCACATTTGATTTTTAATTATCTGTATACATGTGTGTTTCTTTTTGTGAGTATGTGCACTTAAGTGTAGGTTCCTGCAGAAGCCAGAACATGGCAGCTCCTCTGAAGCTGTAGTAACAAGGCTGTTGTAAGCTACCTAATGTGGGTGCTGGGAACCAAACTCAGGTCCTCTGCAAGAACAGCAAGTGAGCCGGGTGGTCATGCACGCCTTCAGTTAACCACAGTGCTCAGGAGGCAGAGGCAGGTAGATCTCTGAGCTCAAGGCCAGCCTGGTCTACAGAGGACAGGTAGGACGGCACAGAGAAACCCTGTCTCGAAGAAAAAAGAAAACAAAGCCCCACAAAACAAAACCCAAAACTAAGACTGCATTCATAGTTTCTACCGATTTGGAATAAGTCATGAATTCAATAGGTGACTGTGCCTTGGGATTTGAGAGGTCAGTTGTGTTATCTGGGGTGGCAGTCCCCTGAAAGCTTGACTGGGATTGGTGGGATTTAATTCTGAAAATGCAGTCATGTGGCTAACAGGTCAGTGTCACTTGCCATCAAGGTATTTCAGTTCCTCACAACACAGATCTCTAGAGAGGCAGGCACTGTGATCTTGTGATCCTAAGACCAGCCTGGGCAATACAGCAAGACTGTCAGGGGAGGAGAGACTGAGGGGAAAGGTCAGGCTCCCATTCTGTGCGGAACAGAGCAATGGGAGGGTCTGGCACATTCCAACCTGAGTGCTATGATGAGGCCTGGTACGTGGTCAGCTGGAAGTGATCTTTACTTGCTTTCTCTGAACAGATCCCGAATCAGCAAGGTGGAACTCTTTAGATCCTTCCAGAAGCTGCTGAGCAGCACTGCAGAGGACGAGCAGCCGGACTCTGTCAGGTGATGTCCATCCCTTTGTTCTCTCTCCTGCCTGTAAAGACTTCTGCTATGGTTCTGGCTTATATCTGGGAGACAGCTGGCTCAGTGAACCAGTAGGCATTACTGCTCACCCTGAGAGAAAGGGACGCTAAGTTAGAGGAGACGCTGTTCTTGCAGGAAGCACAGAAGGGCAAGAGGAAGGTTGGGTTTTACTCTTACACATTTATTTACTTATTTTGAGATAGGATCTCACTGCCCAGGTTGGCCTGACACTGAAACTCACAATATATGCAGCCTAAGGTCAAACCCACAGCAGTTCTGCTCCCGCCTCCCAAACCCCAGGATGACAGCACTGGCCTTTATTTTTTGTCATTTTGTCATTTGACTGATTGACAGACTTTGTGATGCTGGGATGGGACCCAGGGCTCTGGTGGTAAAGGACATGAGCACGGGGCTCAAGTACAGTTTGAAACTGGCAAATTCATGGGTCCCTCCCCTTTACTAGCAAGAAGAATTATTAAAATAACACTTCAATCAGTATTTACTGAAAGAAGCATTGTCTCTGAAAACCTAGGGTCTCCTCCTCAGGTGCCTCTCCCCCACCACACTCCTGTGCCATCATATGAGCATGTACATACAAACACACACACAGTTAAACACAATAAAAATAGGGGCTGGAGAGATGGGTTAGAGGCTAAGAACACTGGCTACTCTTGCAGAGGACCCAGGTTCAACTCCCAGCACCCACATAGTGGCTCACAACCATCTATAATTCCAATCCTGGGGGATCTGACACCCTTTTCAGGACTCCCCGGGCACTGCATACACATGGTACTCAGAAAAAATAAATGATCTTACATATAAAATAATATAAGAACAGGAGTGAAACAGTATATAACTGCATTAGTAAAGCAAGCCTCTATATGTCTGTTGTTGTTGTTATAATAAAAAAGAACTGTTAAACACAACTCAAGGAACAGTTTTTTTGGTTCACAGTTAGCGGGTACAGTCCATAGTGACAGGAAGATGAGGTGGCTGCTTATGCCACATCCAGAATTAGGAAGCAGAGAGAGGAGCATGGGCATTCAGCTCAGTTTACCCTTTGCTTGTCTGGGACCCCAACCCACATCCAGGGTGGCCCTTCAACCCCAAATCAAACCTTCCTGGGAAGCAGCACCCTCATGCACAGGCCCAGAAGTTAGTTCCCCTGGTGATTCAAACTGTGAATCCAGTCTAGTTGACAATGAACATTGATCATCACAGTCTTGATTTATCTGATGGTAAAAATAGTAATATTAGCCATGCCACAGATCGCTGAGAAGAATATAAGTAAAAATATTACGTGTAAAAGTGCTTGACACAGGTATGGCTTATACTTGGTTTTAACAACCAGTAATGGATCAGCTTTTATTTATAAAAATCTTCGAGGAGTCTGGTGGAAGAGATGACTTGGTGGTTAAGATCATTTGCTCTTCCTCCAGAGGACCAACTGGAGCTCAGGTCCCAGGACTCATGTCTGGTAGCTCTTTCCAGTTCTAAGGACTCTGACATCCTCTTCTGGACACCATGAGTGTGTGGCACAAGCATAGTGCACGGGCATACACACAGGCAAAATGCTCATAGACAACATGAAATTAAAATTTTTAATTAAAAAAATATATTCTGTGAATAAGATGTGTGTGATGAAGAAGTATTAAAGAAAGATTTCTTCAGACATTTGTCAGTGATGGTAAAGAAGACTATTCTGGAGATGTAGGGGAAAGAAACTGGGCTCAGCTCCCAAGTACAAGAATAAGTAGAAGCTTTGAGCCAGGAACAGAATGGGCTGGTCTATGGAAAACAAATTTTCTAAGCTGATCAAAGCTAGGTAGAGTAATTCTTAGTAGACTTGTACTAAATAGGATTCTTGCTAAAGGCAGGCAGGGTAATGAGCTAAAAAGTTAAAAAATAAATAAGTAAAAAATAAAACCTTTTCCCCCTTGAGTTGTCTCATGCGGCAGATTAGGCTCAAACTTGCTGCATAGACAAGGATGACCTTGACAGTTCCAGTCCTCCTGCCTCTGCCTTCCTAGTGCTGGGATTAAGAGTGTGCCCATGCCTGGTCTACTCAGTTCTGAGGATCAAAGCAAGGGCTTCCTGATACTCAGCAAGTTCTACCTGCTGAGCTACACGCTTAGCCCAGAGTGAAGAACTGGGTCCAGTATTGAAGGCGATGAAAGGGTGAGAGCCAGAGAGAGCTGCTCTTAAAGGGACACAGAAGTCTAGCTCCAACAGGACTTAGAAAGCCAGGGCAGAACTCAAGACCAAGACGAGATACACAGAGTATCGGGCATTTCTCCACAGAGAGGCTAAAGATGTCAACTGCAGCACATAGTAGGAGAATGGAGATGTTACATAATCTTATAATAAAGAACAGCCAAGAAGGTTCTAATCTCTAGGTCCTCTGGAGGAAACCTTAAGTCAGGGCAGGGTAGACAGCTCAGTGATAGGAGGAGGAGACTATCCTGTACACATGAAACTGTGTGTGATCCTCAACACCACAAAGAAATCCTCTATCTGATTGTACAAGGCCCATACAAAACCAGTGCTCTGTGATTCTAACCTGCTTAAGCATGTGTTGCTCTAACATGAATTCCCTGTGGAGGGATAGCCTGCTCCTCTGCTCCTGTCCTGCTGTTTGAATCTGTCCAGTTGCTCTAAGGGTGAGCAAGCACTCCCGCTAGAACTGTGCTTGATAGCATGTGTGCATTAGGGGACAGAAGCTGGACACCTACCAGGAGTACAAGGAAGCTGCGTCTGCCTACCAGGAAGCCTGGAGTGCGCTCAGGAGGATACGGCCGTTTTCATCCTGGATCAGAAACCCACCCAACTTCCACCAATTTAAATGAACTCTTGCTGGTATCAGGACCCCTCATATTCTCTGCCTCTCCCTTCATGTGGAACAAACCTCTGCTTTTCTGGTGGTTAAATCTGAGAAGAAAAGGAGGCCTTCTCCCAGAGCGGCACCTCTTTGGTGTCATAAATGGAACCCAGAACCTCATCAATCTACTTGACTGGAGCAGCACCGTGCTAAAATAACCTCTCAGTAATGATGTTGGTATCTGCCTTCAGTTGTGTTTTATTGGTTCTTTAAAATACAACATCGGGCTGGAGGGATGGCTCAGCAGTTAAGAGCACTGAGTGCTCTTCCAGAAGCCCTAAATTCAATTCCCAGAAACCACATGGTGGCTCACAACCATCTATAATGGAATCCTATGCCCTCTTCAGGTATGTCCGAAGACAGTTACAGTGTACTCAAATTTATACAATAAATAAATCTTTTTTTAAAAAGTACATCAGAGTTTGGAACGTGATGTTTTTTAAGTAATCTGCAGCAGCTCTGGTTTATACCTTCTTACATTGATTCAGTAAGTGCATTGGGCTGAAATCATCTTAGAATGTTGGAAACTTTACAGCCTCTCCTGGAGTAGTGAAATGTATTTCGTATCTCCAGCCTTCCTGTGAGAACCGCCATTCCCAGTCCTTAGCAACCAGACAAGGTGAACAAGCTTTGGAAAGCTCTGTTCTCAGACTTACCAAGAAAGGTTTGTTTGGGTTTTGTTTTGTTTTTGAGACAGAGTCTCACATTGTAGCCTACACTATCCTTGGCTTTCAGTCCTCCTTCAGCCTTCCAAGATTATAGGCATAAGCCACCATCATAGCTAGCATAAGATGTCTGTCTCTCTCCTTCCTCCTACCTTTTGCTTGAGACAGGTCCCTCTCTGTAGCCCAGGTTGGCTTTGAACTCATCAAAGATGACCTTGAGCTCTGACCTTCCCACCTCTGCCTCCTCGTGTAACAGCATACTTTGCTTACAAGATTCTCTCTGACCAGTGTTGTGAGGGCCACTATAATCCTGTACCTGCCCGTTACAAGTTACCTGTGGTAGGCAAATGCTCTACCACAACCAACCATACCCCACCCAGGGTTCTTTTTAACTAATGGGAAGGATTTTGTATTTTAAACTGTAGAAAAACTAGAGCCCCTCAGAAGTGAAGCTGCACAGGAAATAGGATAGCAGCTCTACCCATAATTCCACAAAATCGTGTCTTTAATTAAAAAAAAAAAAAATCATCCAAATTTGGCCCTGGAGGGAAATTACATTCACCTGTGTTCCTAAATAGGGTCTAATGTATGACTCTGTGTGTGTGTGTTTTCCTCAGAATTTCTAGAAATTAGTATGGTTCAGTCAACGTGTGTGTACATGTGTGTTCACATGGTTCTTCCTTCAGGATGGAGGAATTTCAAGTTAAATGCCATGTTTTATGGATTCCCCAGTGCCGAGCATGAGCTCACTGTCTGAGGAAATGAAGTTGCTGTGGAGAAGACAGGTTGCCCAGGCTGCCAGGGCCTTGTTAGAGAAGTGCAGGACCTGCCCTGCCTGATTTGTTTGTGTCTGTGGCGCTATAAAGCTGCCCCCACCCAGACCTTGACATTTTTGGCCTAAGGGCAAGGTTCCACCCAAAGCCAGAGTTTTCCAGTTTCTAAATACCAGCTCTTTTGGCTAGTTAGGTTTTCAAATGCCACTTGCCTCCAGTGCTGGCGAGAAAGCCAGAGCTGTTGGGAGCCCCATGGCAGCACAAAGGTCACCGAAGTAGGAAACAACCTCCAAAAAAAAAAAAAAAAAAAAAATAGAACATGTGCATTGTGTGTGTGTTCATGAGCCCAAGCAAATCTTAACCAAAAAATAGCTGGGCAGTGTTGGTGCATGCCTTTAATCCCAGTTGGTCTCTTGAGTTGAAGGCCAGCCTGGTCTACATAGCTAGTTCCAGGACATTCAGGGCTACTCCCTCTTGAGAAACAAAAACAAAAAAACAAAAAAACAAAAAAAAAAAAAAACTGAAAGTAAAACTAATTGCGTCTGTAACTGAAGCAAATGTTTCCCTGTAAAGCCATCCAAGTAGATCCAAAATGAGGTTCAGGTGGTCCTGTAGTCCAAAGAAGAGGGAAATTAGATATGCTTCAGAGCTGTAAGCCGCCTTTGAAATTAATATTTATTTCTTTAAACTGAGGACAGTGGGTAGGATACAGCAATTTCAGTCTCTCAACACTAGAAAAAAACAAAACCACTGGTGGCCCATTTGGTTGATTGGTGATGTTCTGGGCTGAGGTCCCGGCTGACTTCCAATTCCTGATGACCCTATCCTAGTTTTCCAAAGCTGCTATTACAGATGGGTGCTACCATGCCTAGCCATCAGTCTTTGTTCTAATTAGGGCATTAAATAGAGGAATGCAGCTCTTGTGGAAGTTTATGAAGCTCTACAGTTATTTTCTGTGCACCTTTCTTTTATGTCATTATACCTCAATTTAGAATGTGATGGGAAGAAAAGTTCTTATTACTTGGGGGTAGAATAAACTTGAGTACAACCACAGATGTAGTCATGTGATAGTACCAACTCTTCGGCCAACATCCAGTAGTATGCAGGCAAGGTTTTAACCTTTGACTTCAGACCTCCCTTCTGGTCTACAAAAGAAGGTTCCAACAGTTAGGATACACATGTTATTTCAAGTATAGGGTAGGCTCTCTAGTGCTCTCCCAAGTCTCTCCCCACTCCCCCCCCCCCTGTTTTGTTTTTTTAATCTTGTGCTGGGACTCAAACTCAGCATCTTTCATATGCTAAGCAAGCACTCACCTCAGAGCTTTTTTAGCAACTCTTTATTGGATGGGGTGTGGCGGTACATACCTTAGATCCAGTCAGAAGGCAGAGGCAGACGGGCAGACCTCAGTTCAAGGCCAGCCAGACCTAAGCTGTAAGACCCAGGCACAAAAACAAAAGGCAAATGAAACCTCTTAATTGCCTAAATAAAAAAGCACTGGGGAATTTTCCTCAATACATGGATGCTGTGACACTGACCTATATCCAGCCTAGGTTATATTAGTGATGGGGGAGGGGAAGGGGAAACTTTTGTATTTAGCAACCAGGGGACTCTGGTTTGGATTTGCTATCTTGCCCTTATCCAGATGAGTCAGCAAGGGTTAAGAACCAACATTTCAAATCAATTCTGTTTGGCACTGTTTTTAGGTGTCCTAATGTGGCAGAGCCTCTGGGGAAAAAAAAGGCCCAGGCAGAAAAATCACTCCAAGCAGGAACCCAAACTTCCAAATGTTGGTCTCCAGTACACGTTCCTTGAAATTGGCCCCATTCCAAAGGGAAGAGCTCACAATGGAAACCGTGATGGCCATTTTGTTCAGGCAGCCAAGAGAATGCAAAGCACATTGAACCCTGCAGTGTCTCCAAGGGAGAGAGACGGTCCCCTCAGCAGTGAACAACCTGGCAGCTGGGTGGGATCCCAGAGTCCTTTCCCAAATCTGTCTTCTGTTCAACAGCCTTTATGTGAGCCTGTCAGGGAACTGCTGAGAAAGTGAGAACGCCAGGAGCAGCTCACAATTTACCAACAACAGATGGTGAATGTTCAGCTTGGTCGCCATTTGCCTTGAACTGGGCTTTGTTGAGAAAGAAACGTGTGCTTCTTGAGGTCTTAGGACCCTGCTCCTTCCAGATTTTTATATCTGTTCCTCCTATCCAAGGTTTCAATAACTTCCTAGTTTTGGTTTTATTTTTGCCTCCTGTGGGGCTATTTTGGCTTCTGTGAAATGACCTTCCCACTCATATTTTCCTGCAGTAATAATGTTGTTCAGCTAACTCAGTGTCCTCAGGAATCTGTCTTATCAGTAACTCCTGCATTGAGAGACTGGCAGGCGGAGGGTGACGGAGTATGTGAGAGAGGAGAGCTCTGCTGGGAACATTTATATTGCCTTCCAAACTCTACCTGAAAGCCCAGCACTGCCTTGCTCTGTCTGTCTCCTTCCGCAGTTCGTAGGTTGAAATCCTAACTCCCCGTACGATGGTGGTAGCACATGACAGAATCTTGGAGGGTGATCAGGCAGAGCCCTCAGGAATGGGATTGGTGCTGTAATAAAAGATGCTCCAGATGCTTGGTATGATGGTGCCTGCCTTAACAGCACTCTGGAGGCAAAGGCAGGAGGACCGCCAGGACCGGCCCTGTTCAAGGGCAGCCTGAGTCATACAAGACTGTCTCAATAAAATTAATAAATACCTCAGAAAGATCCCCAGCATTTTAGGACGTAGTTAAAAGATGGCCATCGAGAAGCAGGGATTGTGTCTCACTAATTAATTTATTAATTAACACACATATTAACTAATTAACCATATATTCCTGGCTTCCAGACATAGGAGGGATCATTCTGTTGTTTATAAAGCACCTGCCTTAGTTCAACCAAGCAGATTAGATAAGGGCCGTAGCTGGGGTGGCGGCTCACACCTTTTAAGACCAGCACCCTGGAGGCAGGAGCAGGCAGATCTCTGATTTAAAGGCCAGTCTGGTCTACAGAGCAAGTTCCAGGACAGCCAGGATTACACAGAGAGACCCTGTCTCAAACAACTAGATAGACAGCCACATGAGTTTGGTTTTCTGCTTGAAATACTTGAGCAGAATTCTAAAACAATGGCGTATAAAACTGGTGCGAGGCTCACAAACCCAATTATCAGGAAACCAAAATGCACTAAACTGGAATGTACTCCACGTTCAGAGCATTTTTTCCCAGCTGACTCTATGTTAGATCCTAAGAAACATATGCATCTGGCCTAGCAGAAGAGGGGTGAGGATGCCACTGGATTAGCCTTGAATGTGGCCCCAAGATGTACTGGTTTAGGATCCTAGGAAGGTAATAAGTAGTTCTGAGCGTCAGTATTGTCGCCCACCAGCGTCAGGTCTGTGAGGATGAAATACCGTCAGATACAGCACAGGTTTGAGGGGACTGCTGTGTCCTGCACTGACAGTGATTTGTGCATGGGAGCGTCTAATCTGGCTCTGCCCTTCAGCTCAGAAGCAGCTGTATCCAACTCGCTGTCTAGACTTAGAGAGCTTTCCCCATCACACCTAAAAGCGTGCCTTCAGTGGAAGCCGGGACAAGGCTGGTTGTGCAGGCAGGTGCACACGTGCTGGTGAGCACTGCTCTGCTTCCCTCCAGGACCCGGAGAGAAGGACTGAAACTGCTGATCACACTTACATGGATCCTCCTACCTAACGCCGTGGCTTTGTCTCCAAGCCACCCACAAGGATTTTTCCGTTTCTTTCTCCTTGAGAAGCACGAGAATTGGTTGCACTTTTAAAACCTTTCTACCACCCAGTCTAGCATAGAATCTTTTTAGAACAGGAGCATTTTTTCCATTGATTTATTTATTCAATAAACACTTTACAACCTGATCTCAGCCCCCTCCCTCCTCCCAGTCGCACCCTCTTGCCTCTTTTCCCAACAGGAGTATTTCCATTGGCTGTTTCCAAATGGTGCTTGAAAGAAATCTGCAGAAGGCAAGGATGAGGAAAAGGAGAAAAGGATGTGGGCAGAGCTCTGCATCTGAGGTTTGGGAGGATGAGGCTTTGGGAAGATGCATGCTTTCCTCATGATGCTCCTTAGCTCTAGGAAGATGACCTTGTGCCTCCACAGAGAACACAGAGCACAGTGGGAGGTGACCTTGACAGGAGCCAGCACCCAGCCTGAGAGAAGGACACAGGAACCTTGGGTTCTGTGTCCTAGGATACCCGAGGTCCCGGAGGATTGGGGATTAGCAAGAGACACCTAGGGGAGCAGTTTTGAGAGGAGGCATGTGAGGTAGAGGACATCATACGTAAGGATAGAGATGAGGACAGAACATGGCAGAGCCCAGGGGAGTTTGGGAGGATGCTGACCATGCATTTGGGTCACAGGTGAGGAGGAGATGTCCTGCAAGGGAGAGTGGTTTTAACCTGCTAACTCAGCACTTTGGAGACTTGGGGAGAGGTCATTGGATAGATATTACTTCTAGGGAGCTCACTATCCTCTATAACAAAGATACGGGCTATAGGACAGAGACAGTAGCCCGGAGGCCAAGATTTAGGGGATGGTGAGACACAGGGGGGTATACAGCAGTAATTGGAAGACAACTGGTGAGGCGCAGGTGGTGGTGGCTTGGAGGGAAGGATAACTTCACTGAGACTCTAGGTTGTCACATCAGTATTAGGATTCTGTAAACTCTGCCCCATAGTTACCTGGCACTATAAAAGGGGCTGCTTGCCCCCTCCTCTCTCTCTTGTTCCTCTCTTGCTCTCTCTCCCCCCATTCCCTTCCCCTCCTCTCCCATGTGCTCATGGCCGGCCTCTACTTCTCTACGCCTCTCTCCCCTACTACCCTCTTAACTCCCCTCCCCATGCCCTGAATAAACTCTATTCTGTACTGTATGTCTGGTCCCTCAGGGGGAAGGGATGACCAACATG
The DNA here is from genome assembly GCF_963924665.1 of Micromys minutus. Lineage (NCBI taxonomy): Eukaryota > Metazoa > Chordata > Mammalia > Rodentia > Muridae > Micromys > Micromys minutus. Next base: position 34,649,056 of record NC_137959.1, on the reverse strand, counting down.
GGTCCAGCAGAGACATTCCCCTTGCCCTCACACCTCACCACACCTCCACTGAACATACCCCACCCCACTCTTTAACTTTTTCCTAACAATAGTGTCCACAGAGCACAGTGATGAAACCAACCTCAGTGTCTTTTTTTTTTTTTTTTTTTTTTTTTTTTGCCATTAAAACACAAAACAACAAGAAAAACCTTATATCATTTGCAGGGTGATGGGTACAGCTGGGACTAATTATGATAAATTAGTTCAGTGTTTTCTCTCATTTGTGGGCCTGGGTGGTATATAGATCCACAAAATAATATAATATGTGCAAAAGACAAAATAGAATCAAAACTCTGAGAACAAAGAGACCATAGTGGGGGACAGGATGAAGTGCACTCAAAGTGCTTTACATACCTGCATAATAAAATGGCTTTATTTAACCAGTGAAGTGAGACATTTAAGTGCTGGGGTTTATGGCCGGAGCCCATACAGTTCCTTCCACCCAAACATGAAGACCTGAGTTCAGCCTCCAGAACCCACATAAAAAGCCAAGCATGATAAAGCTAGGTGTGTACCAGTAACCACAGCAAGGAGGAAATAGGAGGGTCACTGGGCTCAAAGCCTAAAGGACCAGCCTGGGTCCCAATGAAACACCATCTCAAAAAACTAGGTGGGTAGCCCCTGAGAAACAAACCTTTGGCTTCCATATGCACATACATGTACACACACATACACATACATATATGTGACCACTTATGCATGTACATACACAAAATCAAAGTAACACATTTACCAAGCAAGACATGGTACCTGCACTGTATAGATGACTAGATTTTCAAGCATGTACCATGTACTCCCAGTTTCTGTGCTGTTTATATTTTAAACATGGTCAGCTTCTCCTGTTCTACTCTGCATCACACCCCAGTCTTGAATTGTTTTGTTCTCAAGAGCCCAGACTGACTTCAAATCCATACCCCAGTGCCAGCCTTGGAGTGCTGGATTACAGGTCTCTTCATTACTGCTACTAATGATGCTGTTCTGTGTCCACTGCTCTCCCGCTTCTATTTTCACATTCCTTGGTATTCTTAGCCTTTCTTGGGACTTTTAATGACTCATGATCTGGACGCGGCATGCATTTTACAATACTCAGATGTGCGCTGGATCCTTTGATCCAGCTCTGCTTGTACTGCCTTGCAATACTGCTTTGCTCATTTTTCTCCCGGAATGTCTTGGGAGTCTGTGTTAAATTTACTTCTAAATGTTTCTAGATTTTGCTCCTGCCAGCAATAAAACATTTTTTTCTATTCTGTCCTCTAGTTGACTTTGGCTGGTACCTAAGAACATCCGAATCTGTAACTGGATTGGGGCTGGCCCATGGCAGAAGGCCTATATAGCAAGTTTGAGGCCCTGGGTTTGCTCCCAGCACCACACGTGTAACTGAGCTGCTGTTCAGCAGTCCTGTTCTACTGGGTTCCAATTTTCATGGCTCTCTTGATATTCAAAATATTTAAAAAGTGGTTATAGCATATATGTAGTTAGGGTTTATTTTTTTTTTCCAGCTTTTTCTTATAACTATTTAAAAAAACAGATACATGTACAGATTATTAAAAGCATTTTAGCATAAATATATAAGAATATATTTTTGTCAGTACTTGATTTTTTTAAAGGTTTGATAGTATGCATTGAAATCTTACTATTTACAAAGATCATAAAGTACATGTAAAACAAAACGTAACATGGAAATAATTTTTTTGCTGTGTAAAGATTAAGCATAATGACTTTTAACTATCAAAAATTGCCACAAGGCTGTCTTCTTAGCTCTTGAGTTATTAGTGATTAGGTTTATTTTTTTATTTGGGTTTTATTTTCTTAGATGTGTTTGTTCTATAAGGTGAGGAATGTGTCCCAGCTTCCTAACATGGGCACCGTGAGCTGTTTTTCTAGCTGTTGTATGAGCTGCTGAAGCAAGCTCTACATTGGATCTGAAGGTCTCATTCATCATCTTCCTTTTGCTGTTGGGTATTTGTCTCTCTCTTTGTTTTTTAACTTTGTAGATGAAGCTGGCCTCAACTCACAGCTCCTCTCCTGCCTCAGCCTGAGTGCTGGGAGTCTGGTGTCAATGTTTGTGTTTTTAATCTTTCATTCACTTTCAATTCCACACATGTATACAATGTATCCACCTCACCGTGCCCATACACACTTTCCATTTATTTTCTTTTTAAAACCCTTGTGTGTAAATGTTTTGCCTACACGTGTGTATGCGTACATCTTGGATGCCTGGTACCTGAGATCAAAGGATGTTTGATACCCTGGAGCTGGAATTACAGATGGTGAGCAGTACGTGTTCGCTAAACACTGAGCAGTCTCCCCAGCATTTCCCTATTGCATTCATTTTTCTATCATAACGATATTAAAGGTTTGAATTTAGGAATTTAGGGCTTCACGTGTAGTTGAATCTACAACTCAGTTGTATCCCCAGAATCTCTATGGGCATAGGCTGAACTGGTGACCCTCTGCTCTAGTCTGCCAAGTACCTGGAATTATTATAGGCCCTTGGCACTAGGCACAGCCCAGATTTGTAAAATTTTGTGTATGTGTGTGCACCTTGTGTGCATAGTGGCCAGACAGGGATTTGAATGAAGCCTTTGAAACAGGAATTACTAATTTTGTGAACCATTACATGGGTGCTTGGAAGCAAGCCCAGGTCCTTGAGCCATCTCTCCTATCCCTAAAGATTTCTTTTCATGTGTATTAGGGGGTTTGTTAGAGGCCAAGGTGGGCACTGAGTCCCCTGGGGCTAATTGCAAGCAGTTGTAAGCTGCCCGTGTGAGTGCTAGGAACCAAACTTGAATCCTCTGGTAGAGCAGAACGTGCTCTTAACCAAGATACCTTTCTAATCCCAGTGCTAGGTTCTAAAGCTAATATTCTGCCATTTCAACAGTCTTTATAAAATTTGGTTTTTACTTTAAAAAAAATAATTTTAATTTATGTAATGAGTACACTGTAGCTGTCTTCCGACACATCAGAAGAGGGCATAACATTTCATTACAGATGGTTGTGAGCCACCATGTGGTTGCTGGGAATTGAACTGGGGACCTCTGGAAAAATAGTGTTCTTAAGTGTGAGCCATCTCTCTAGCCCTGATTTTTTTTTTACTTCTAATTATGTTTATGTGGGTGCATATAAATTCAGATAGCTTGAGGAGTCCAGACATTCACACCTCAGGAGTTATATCTGGAGCTACTGGCAGCTGAGAGCCAAACCTGCAGTCTAATCCTGTACTGTCCACATGGCTAAGCAGCTCACTGCTGCAGATGGAGCTGTTTGGTGGTATAAACGGGGCCAATCCTCTTGGGCACATTGTAATAGAGACAAGCAGGAAGGACTGAGCACTGTCATTCTTCCTAAATCTCATTTGGTTTCTCAGTGCTGTCACCTCTGCAACATCTGTGAAAACTAAACTACTTACCTTACAGGACTTTGGGGAAGAAACTGGTAATGTCTGTCATCTTGTATCCAATAGGTGGTCCATATATGATAGCCATGAACTACTTAAAAAACAGGTTTAAGGATGTACCTAAATTGGAAGGGTGCTTGCCCAGTGTACAAGCCCTAGGCTCCATCCCAAATGTGGTGGTACTTGCTTGTAATCCCGGCACTCGGGAGAGCTGGGAAGATCAGAATTCAAGGTAGTTCTTGGCTACTTACTTAGTAAGAGAGCAACCAACCTGGGATGAGACTCCCTTTTAGTGTACAGTCAGCTTCTGTGATACTTGCCTTTGGAGATTTCTGCCATTTCTTCTCAGGTGCCATTTGTGGGTTTGTGGTTAGGAACAGAAATAGATGAAACAGAAAGCCACCTCTCCCTTGTTTGCTCTCTTCCGATGGAGACTCACATTCCTGCCTAGCTGTGCCTATCACAAGCAGGGCTGTTTGTAGCTCAAGGTCAGAGTCTTCCAAGGGACTTTTGTTTTGAGAAATGGTCTGTTGCTTCAACTTGGCCTCAATGATGCCCCTGCCTCAGCCTCCCAAGACACACACACACACCAAAGGTTCCTCTATATAACTCAGGATGCCCTGGAACTAATTCCAGATCTTTAGACCTGGCTGGCCTTGAACTCAGGGACCTGTCTTTCTTCCTCCAGAATTAAGGGCATATGCCACCACACCCAGTCCAAGAAACTTTTGGTTGTACTGTTTGGTTTGTCTGTACTAATAGGGCAGTAGTGGTATATTCCTTTAATCCCAGGAAGGCAGGGGCAACCAGATCTTTGGAGGCCAGCCTGGTCTACAGAGGGATTACCAGAACAGAAAAACTGTCTCAAAAAACAAAATAAAAAATTATAGTGTTCTTCCCTCACTAAGATTCAAAGCTGATAAGCATCTCTGTCATCACTTGCAAAGAATCTGCTTGAAAATGAAATCAACACAGGAAAAGAAAACCAAGTGTGGTTTAATTCTTCATAGAATGCTTATAGCCAGTGAACCAACCCATGCTAGCTCAAACAGTGAAGTGCCTTTTACAGACTCGGCCAGTCTCAGGTAAGCTGCTGCATGTTGCAGGATATTTGATCACATTGTGAATCCTGAGAATGTGAACCGGAAAGATGTTTCTTGTTCTGGTGTGGCTTAGCCCCAGGATACACTGTTAAACCCAAGAGCTTTCTGTATGAACTAAAAGAGGCGGAGCAAGCAACAAAAGAAAACCCAGAAAAGAGAGTCTGAGTTTTAGGGTGTTTAAGACATCATGGAGGAGCTTTTCACCTTCTGGGATGTTGGTGGAGTGGGAAGGTCAGGCTGGGCGCTTCCTCTGCGTCTCTGAGCCAGACGGCTTTCACCCCAGTTTCTGACTCCCGAGGCTTCATCTGGTCAATCCAACATTTGGGATTTTGAAAACAACAGGTACATGTGACCACAAACAAGACTCTTCCATAACTCTCCTTTCCATTTCTCACCTAAGACCACTGTCTTCTTGCTCCTGCCTTCAAACTACCAGCAAAGACAAACATTCTATTTGAACAAGTTGGGAAGAAGCCTACAGGATCCTTGTGATGTTTCTTATCTTAAGAGCTGTGTCAGCTTGCTAATGTATCCCAGTAACAGTTAAACTTGACAGGTGTGGAGGCATATGCCTTTACTCCCAAAACTCAGAGGCAGAGGCAAGTGCTTCAGCCCCAAGCCAGCCGGGGCTACAAGACATCAAAAAACCATGAGGAGGAGCTGGAAAGATGACTCAGTAGCTAAGAGCACTGTCTCTAGAAGACCCACATTGCAGCTCACAACCATTTGTAACTCTAGTTAGTTCCAAGGAATCTGATACCTTCTATCAAAGGCATCAGGCATACATGTGGTATACAAACATACAGGTAAGCAAACAGCCATACACATCAAATAAAATACATTTCTTTAAGTGTATGATTCTCATTTTAACTACAGGTCTTTACTTCGATCACTGGGTTATACTGGTTTCCTTACCCTGATGACTGATGTCAGGCTACAGCCACCAACAAACAGTCCATCTGTGGAAGAATTAGGTAAAGCCACTTTCAGGAAGATGCTTCTGTATCCTGACAAGCATGCATATCTAATTTGTCAGGAGAAATCTAAGCTAGATGTAAAAGACAGGAGACAGTCTCACAGAACAAAGATTTGTACCAGGCACAGTGGTGCCTACTTTTCATTCCAGCACTCTGGAGGCAGAGGCAGGAGAATCTCTTGAGTTCAATGCTACCCTGGTTCCATAGTGAGCTCCAGGACAGCCAGGACTACACAGAGAGACCCTGTCACAAACAAAAACAGCACACAAAGGATGTATGTACGTCAGGCTATAATGGTAGTAAAGACATAATGAAAGCCAGGTGTAATGGCCCACACAGTGCCCAGAAAGCCAAGGCAAATGACAAGTTAGAGACCAGCCTGAACTATAAGGTGAAACCCTGTCTCAAACAAAACAAAAAACCCAGTGTATAAATGTTTTATTTTATGTATATAAATGTTCTGTCTGCATACAGACCTGCACCCAGTTAAGAGCATCAGGTCATATCATGAGTAGTTGTAGACCACCATGTGGTTGCTGGGAATTAAACTCAGAACCTCATTGCTCTTAACTGAGCCATCTCTTCAGGCCCCTATGTTTTAATAACTTACACATATATTCTATTTACATATGTAAACAAAAAATATGTATGTATGGTGCCAGAGATATCTCTGCATTTAAGAGCACTGGCTGCTTTTCCAGAGGACCTGGGTTCACTGCTCAGCACCCACATGGCAGCTTACAACGGTTTGTAACTCCAAATTCAGATCAAACACACCCACACACACATACAGGCAAAACACCAATGAGTAAATTGCTTTTAAAGTATATATATTCTTAATATTGCTACTAAAATACTGAAATACAATTTTCCATAAGCAGCAGAGGTCAGAAAAAGTAGAAGCGAGACTTTGCAGTACATACCTGAAACCTGAACCTATGTCTATATTAACCACTGTAAAACCAACCCCTTTTTATGACACCAGCCACCACTTCCCATTCTAGGCTAAGCTGCTGCCACCTACATGCCCTTCTCTAAGCCTGACAAGCAGGAGCCATTTCTACTTATGAAGGTGAATGATGAAGATGGTCACACCAGAAGGCCTTTATAAGGAGGCTTTATTGTTAATTATTTACTTAATAGTCTCAGAAAGAAGAACAGATTAGCTCAGTCCAACATGATTTGCAGTTGGCAAAATCTAGTGAAGCAAGTGTTTGGATTGCTAAGGATTTAATTTGGGTGCTTTTAATACTTAGCCATCTAACACTTGGAACATAATCCAGACCAACACTCCATCCCTCCTCTCTTCACCTTAATACCACACCTACCGCCCTTCCTTATGGAAATGTCTTCACTGATTCCCAGAGGACAGGTTCCCTGGAGCGGATAGCCATGAGGACGGTGCACAAAAAGAAAACTGAAAATAAAACTCTTTATGATAATTTACTAATCTAAAGAAAACAAAACCTTCCAATATATTAAGAAATAAATCCAGTTACAAATGCACTAGTAGGTCTGTGTGGAGGCTCTGGCAGAGTAACTGAGAACAGCCAGTTATTTACAAGATACACAAGCAGGAAGGGTGCACCTAGCCCAGCAAGGGCTTCAGAAGCCAAAAGTGTTCTCTCCGCTGTAGGCCACATACAAGAATCCATCTTCATCTTTTTCCTTCTCGTAAAGCTGTCCCATGGTTAGGCTTGAAGGAGAAAAAAAAAATATATTGAGAATTGAGTCCAGGTATCAAGAGGAAAAAGGAGGCCTAAGGATAAGGAGCTTTGTGGTTGGTGGTTGGGAGGTAAAAATAATTCAGGTACCCGCTGTGACCTGCAATCTGTTCTACTGAAAGAAAGAAAACAGGCATAGAAAAAAAAATGAAGATGGGCTGAGGGGTGGCTTAGTGACAGCCCTAGCCTAGCAGGCACAGGGCCCTGGGTTGAATGTCTAGCCCCACAGAAAGAAGGCAGAGATTACAACAAATCGGGATCCAGGTACTGCACATGCCTAAAATCCCTGCATTCATGCTGAAGCCTGTAAGGAAGCCAGCTCCTTGGAGATGGAAGGGATCACCCCCACACTGTGAAAGAACCTTGTCATGGGAAATGTCAGGTTATCTTCTTCAAAGATTTGAATATTTATCTCAGACTCAATGTCAAAGATACAGGTGGATCCTTACTATAAACACGCTTAGGCCACAAAGATCGTATCCACTATGATTAAAGAGATCCTTATGCATAATGCAAAGCTCCCACAGTCTCTGGGATCCAAAGACACCTTCCCTAGGCCAGGGTGCACTTTAGTAGTAGAGTGCTTGCCCAGCAGAAGTGAAGGCCTAGGTTGAATCCCCATTTTTTCAAAAGAATAAAATGTAATAAGACTGTTCAAGCTTCCAAAGATCCTCCAAAAGTAGGATTCCTTAAACTAAGCATGTGGGTGGAAAACCAGCTTTCATTATGCTGTGAAACAGACTGCAGTAGAGAACTAAGCTAGTTCTCTGCCAGGAAACTGAGTTGTCTCAATGAGAGTAGTAACACCTACTGCAACCGCATACAAGCACCGGCCACGTGGCCATACTGATGCAGTGTGACCACAAGTGGTAGGTCAACCAGGACCAGCAGCAGGATGCTGACCCAAGAACAAGTCCCTGTGTCACAGGTTGTTTAACTATGGACACAGCAGGGATAAAGCTCAGCTGGTAGATTTCTTATACCCACAACATAGGTTCAGACCAGGCCCCACCACGCCCCATACTGCATAAAAAAAAAAAAAAAAAAAAAAAAAAAAAAAAAAAAAGCCTAGGAATGATGGCTTAAACCTATAATCCCAGCACTTACAGAAGGACTGTAAATTCAAGGTCACTTGTGGCTCCACATCAAATTCTAGGCCAACCTAGCTACATAAGACCTTGTCTCCTAAACTAAATATATTGCACACCAAGGACCAATAGGGGAAATAAGGAAGAATCCAGGGTCTCAACTCTGAAGCAGTGATTTTTCCCTGCCTTTGCTGCTGGTGTTTGACTGAGACCAGTATATAAACAAGGGATACTGCCCATTAATCAAGGGGAAGTGTTTTCTTTCCTTTTTATCTTCCCACTCTATTTGCATTCGTAGGGTGAGTGGCTGTGTGTGTAAATTAATAATGTGGGGGATGAATATGAATAAGAAAAGACTGTTGTTGGACTGGAGAGATTGCTTAGCAGTTAGGAGCACTGACTGCTCTTCCAGAGGTCCTGAGTTCAATTCCCAGCAACCACATAGTGGCTCACATCCATCTAAAGGGGGATCTGATGCCCTCTTCAGGCAGGCAGATGTATATGCAGCATAGCACTCATACATTAAATAAATAAAATAAAACAAACAAACAAACAGAAATCGCCAGCTTTACCAGCAACAGAAATATGGCATCTGAACTGAGATGTGCTAAGTGGAAAAACAGAAGATTTCAAAATAAAACAAGTTTGGTTACATGTTGAAATGACAACATGTGTAGAGCAGGCTGGCCTTGAACTCAGTTCCTCTGTCTCTGCCTGGTGCTGAGATTAAAGATGTGCACCACCACACCTGGCAATTTCACCTTTTACCTTGTTGAGTATTAAAGAACTACTAGAATTTTTAAAGCCCACATGACATTTGCATGCCATTTACATGGACAGTCTGGTATAGCAGAAAGCTGGTTCATGAGAACACCTACAGTGTTTTCAACCTGGGCTGCCTTTGGGATCTCTAGAGAGCTTTACAAGCATCTCTAGAGTGAAATTACTTATCTTGTGGTGGGACCCAGGCTCCTCCCCCAGTCTGTGGCCTGGCTGTCCTAGAAATTGAACTGTAAACAGGGCTGGCTTTGAATTCAGATCCATCTGCCTCTGCTGCTCAAGTGCTGGAATTAAAAGTATGCTCCACCATCTAGCTAAAAAAAAAAAAAAAACACCAACCTGTATGTACAGTCTCAAGTGAATGTAGGTAGACCTATCCAAATGACCAAACATTAGATCCTTGTACCTTTGGCAAGGATCTTCCTCAGAACAGCACTTCTTATACACACTAAAACATTCCACCAAAACGCTTCACTCACTCAAATTAAGCAGAAGCAGGCAAAACTGATCTTGTGCAGGAGATAGTTTGTAGCAGAGGTAGGCATGTTAGTCTAGGGCATGTTCTATAGACCTCAGGGCAGATGATCTTCCCTCAAGAATCAAGGTCTAAGCACCCGCACTGGGATAGCTGTCAGAATGGTCAGGAGACCTAAAGCACTGAGGCAGCTTTAACGTATCTGCCAGGCAAGCTACCCAGACCTCCTGGACAGTTAGATCAAGAAAGTCATACCACACTTCCAAGGTCTCCTACCTGAGATATTGGGCAGTGTATGCAGAAGATACCCAAAGCCTTCAGCACAATGCATTCTAATGCTGTAGCATCTGAAAGAATAATGTGGTGGTGTGGGGGCACTGCTACCTTCTAAACTCTGATGAAGTAAGAAACCATGGAGCCAATCTGAGGTGTCTCAAGTGCTAAGTAAGATAAAGGCTGTTCTATGTGCCTCCACTCAGGTCAGAAATCCAAGCAAGACCATTTCTCCATGGAGGAACTGAATAAATAGTAAGGTCGAGTCTCAGTAAGAACCAGACGCAGTGTTCAGACATTAGCTTCTCAATAGCCCTGTGAACTGGGGAAAGCTGACCTAGGGCTCATGTGAGCACCCAACCCCAGTGGAATTGCCTTCAACTCTCAACCAAAGGCAGGCCATGGAGACTGAGTCATACATAGGCTGGAGTAATGACCACCTGGCCAGCCATCTGCCGTGGAGCTCATGTGCTTCCCTATCTTTGAGCAAGGCAGGACAGTGGGGTGAGGCAGGATCAATGGCCACAACCATGATGAACCTTGAAAGGCACTGGTTGTGAAGTGAAAGTTTAACAAGACCCAAACCAAAATACACAGAGCTGACTACTGCTTCCTGTCAGGTGTTTCTCTGACTATCTGCTACAACTCCTAAAACAACTGTGTATGTACGTGTCAGGACAATCTGTATGACCCACTTCTCTCCTTCCACAATGTGAGTTCCAGAGATCACACTCAGACCATCAAGCCTGGAGGCAAGGATTCCCTGCTGAGGTACCTTCACCAGGCCAATAGCCATTTGTGAGAAGTGTCTACCCAGAAATGATGCCAACTGCTAAGTTTAAGCACATTTCTCAATACAAGCTGGACTCTAGGACATCTTCCCAGCCTTTAAGATGAGAAGCAGCCAACCACCCACCACCTTCAGCAAGACAGATATTCACTAACACACTCTTGTTTTATTTTTGAGAGAGTCTCTTTGTAGCTCTGCCAGCCTTGGAACTCACTGTGTAGACTAGACTGGCCTTGAACTCAGAGCCTGCCTCCCTGTCTCCTGTGCTGGGATTAAAGATGTACACCACAACACTCAGCTTCCTGTTTCTACTTTAAACTGCTCTAAACAAAGAACAACGACTACTAACAGACCTGGGTTTCCCCTCTACTACCATGACTGGGAAACTTGTAGACCAAAGTCTTTCTCAGTTCTGTCTGCATGCAGACATAATCCTATTCTGTGTTGAGCCAGATTCTTGATATAAGCACTTAGTCCTAGATCACTTCAGACAATTATAACCTGCTTTAGGGTAGACTCAGCAGACTAGAAAGGCAAATAGAAATAAAAATGGTCTCATATGTTTTTCTAGAAGTACCTGGAATGAAATGTCTCTAATGCAGCCTCTGTTGCTCTAAGAACCACTTCACTTCCAATCGATGTGTATACTTCAGGGACAACAGGGAAACAGTGATGAGCCATATAAGCCATTTCCATCACTAGAAGCTATGGATCCATTAGAGAAATCTTAATTTCTTCAGAAGCCTGCTCCATTTCCTTCTACAGAAAGTACCAGGGAGCTGAGTATATGAGTTATTATTAAAGTACTTGCCTGGTAAGACAAGGTCCTACACTGGATCACCACTGCTGACTGATGTGCCAGGACGGGCATTAAAGGACAGGAGACCAATGCCAATGCTGCCAGGTCCCCTGCAAGATGTAGAAGCTTCCTCCCTGGTAAGGTGCACAGCCATCAACACACTACCAGGAGCCTCTGAAGGAAGGCTGAGGGCAAAGGGAGGACAAGACCACTAGAGACAGGCAGTACCTAGCAACTCTGGCTCTTCTGTCTCCTCAGGCCAATTATTACTGAAGCTTCCGCTATTCTCCTGTACTTCCTCTCTACCAGACACCAGAAATAGGCAGAAGATTTACAAAGAAATTGCAGAGGGTGGGGCCCAGGAGGGCTTTAAAAAAAAAATTGTACCAAGAAAATAGCCAGAGTCTTTTTACCTTTAATAGAAATAAGGTGTGAAATTTGACTTTGGGAGAAGTGCTCAGGGGGGTCTACAGCATGACACAACTTAATTTTTTATTTTTGGAACTTTCCTTTCTTTGACAGGCCAAGTTTCTCTCTCTCTCTCTCTCTCTCTCTCTCTGTGTGTGTGTGTGTGTGTGTGTGTGTGTGTGTGTGTGTGTGTCTGTCTGTGCAGGTACACCTACCACACCTGGGATCTTTTGTAATTTTCAGTAAGTCTAGGTCCCAAACCTAGTTTATGTCACTAAAATAAGATGTAACAAGGAATTCCCACTGAGGAGACACATTAATACTGAAATGTGACTCAGGGATTTAAAATGCACAGTCAAGGGGAAAGGAGCTTCAGCCCAGCTAGTCCAGTTTCCTTTCTACAGGGAAATTAAAGCCAGGCTGTGAACAACACCAAAAGTTTAGACTGTAATGGCCCTACTTAAATTCTGATCCCTGGTAGAGAGAGATAAGACCAGTTTATATGAATCAGTAGACGGGACCCTCACTGCAGGACTGTTCTACCTATGGCTTGAGCCCAAGAAAGTTCTGAATGATTTCTGAGTAGTTTATTTAGGGTATGGGGTTTGCATATGTGTATGTGGAGGCCAGAGGTCAACCTCTGAGAAGCTGGAATGGGTGCATGTTAAAGTTCAGATCTGGGGAAATAACTCAGTAATGCACTTGGTGTGTAAGCATGAAGACCTACCTGAGTTTAGATCAGTAAGCTCAAGGTTCAGTAAGAGGCCCTGTCCCCAAAATGCATGCTAGTCAGCAAGCCCTAAAACCCGAGTGCTAATGTGGAAGAAGAGAATCAACTACAGATGTCTTCTGACCTCTACACACACACACACACACACACACACACACACACACACACACACACACACACACACACACACCCATAGAGAATCAACTACAGATGTCTTCTGACCTCTACACACACACACACACACACACACACACACACCCATATACATCAAGTAAATCCAGAAATTGTCTTAAAACTGTGTGCTTACACATATCCTGCCCCATTGATACACAAATGAAGAGTTTAGATTAGAGCTGGGTGTGGTAGCAAGTACCTTTAATTGCAGATAGACAATTACCGGAGTTCAAGGTCAGCCTGGTCTAAAAAGTGAGGTCAAGGACAGCCAGGGCTACAAAGGGAAGGAAGACGGATCTCTTTTTAAAAAGTTTTCATACTTCCCAAGGTTTGAGTTTTATAATTGGCAAATGGATTTCTAAGCCAGAGGCCCACTAGTAAACACCTCCTACCTGGACTGTGGAACTGTCTTGTCCACAAACAGGAAGATGGCCTTCTCTGAGGGAAGCTGGATCCTTTTCCTGATGATCCACATGAACTGAGCCACAGTGATGTCAGATGGGACCAAGTACTTCCTCTTGTCAATGTCAACAATCTGAGAGCCTGAGACTTTTTCCACAATCACCTGGCAAAGTCAAGACAGGTCAGAAGCTAAGGCTGTTCTTGAGCAGAGCAACACTTGCCTGCAAAGGCTAGTGAGAGGGAAGAAGGGGCAAGGAGAGCGTACTCCAGCACACTTATCCACAAGGCTGGATTGCTCTGGCCTCACAGTCTGATGAGCAGAGTGTAGACAAGGAAATGTGTGGGAAATGGCACAGGAGTAAAGAAATATGTCCATAGCTTAAGAAGCCCACATACTGGTCCAGAGCTGACTGGTATCCCTCACCTCTGATCTCTGCATTTGTAAGAGAAAAAACTACAAAGCTTTCTAACTTTTTCTGGACTCTGTAGTCCCAGATATCCTGGAACTTACTCAGTAGATCAGGCTGTCCCCAAACTCAGAGATCAGCCTGCCTCTGCCTCCTGAAGGTCGGGACTGAAGGCATATATCACCCTACAGCTTGGGTAGCTAGGTAGCTAACATTTTATCTAGGCAGATAAAGATTAATCTGGCAAGGATTCCATCTGTAGTTTTTTAATCCAGGAGCTAAGGATAGAGCCACACTACTAGAATATTAAAATACCAAGCAACAGTGGAAAGAGTGGACGAGCCAAGGGCCGTGCTTTACAGCAGTAACCCCCCAAGAGCTGAGATATTCATCTGGCCTATTGCTTCTTTCTGAACAGTTAACATTTGTCCACTTACTTCTCTCCTCAAAGGACCTGTTCACAAGCAAAGTGCTATAATAATAAAACTCTATGTCCCTCAAAAATCAATAATGATATCAGAAACCATCTCCCCAACTATGGCTGAAGGCATAAATAAAGCAATATACTTATTGACTAAAAGCAAAACAATAGCATTTCAGATTTACTAGTCAAGCAAGGATGGCAGAATCGGGGTGAAGACAAACTAGAAAAGCCCGAAGTTAAAGATGAGTATCCTGAGACTATGCTACCATATCCAACACCAATGACAGTCTCCACCATCATTCCCCAAAGTGGCAGTGACCTGTTGCCCTGTCCTAGAACACGGTTCCTTACATAATTGGCGAGGGAGCCTAGAAGCTGCAAGCAGCTTACTGCCCTAGATCTGAAGATTCAGCACTGATGCCCCTGAACAGCACCAGCCCCTTGCGCCCCAAGCTTGGGCCTGCGGAAGCCCAAGCTGTCCGGTCTCCGGCTACACCTTGAGACCTTAACTTCTCAACTGTTGCATGGCCTAGCGCCGCCCGCCTGACACCTCTCC